>NC_064883.1:35767070-36073592 GCF_929443795.1 Astur gentilis | reverse complement strand
TGCTAGTTTAATAGTCAAAGTAGCAAGCAAGTTAAATGTGGCATTTTAATGCAGCAATAAAAATTATCATCCCCCTGAAGAGTTAACTTGCCCACCACTTTAAAAGATAAACTGAATTGCTGATTGGTAAACCATATCTTTGCATAAATACAGGCTGCTGCAATAAGCAGGAGACATTCAAGAGAAAAACCCAAGTCAGCAGACCGATTTGGGATAGAGATAGCAACACCTATGGCAGAACATTGAGCTGTCAGAAGTAGACTGCAAATTTTTTTTTCATTCAAGTTATTATAAAAAAACCCACCAACAAACCCACAGGAAAAACTTTCAAAGGCACAAAGTCTCTTAAATAAGCTTTTAAATAATACTTCTAGTCTATAGCAAGCAGATTCACAGAACAATCTGTGTCTTCCACAAATTATGTCTACTCACATAGTCTACAGAATGGCCTGCATTTATTAATTGATTTAAAAGTACACAATTATAATTTTGCAATACTATAATTTCAATTCTGTAAATGCATACAGTAAATCTTTATTTTTCCTTCTGGCTTGCCATTCGGTCATCACAGAGTAATTAGTCAAGTTCAACAACTTCTGATATATTATGCAAAGAGCAAAGTTACCCTTGAGACATACAAATACTTATTTCCAGAACTACCTAATACAAGAAAAACTGCATGGATTTTACTGAAGCTCATCATAAGCAATTTGAACTTGGTTTGTAAGTAGGCAGGACACTTATCCCCCCAGAAGTTTTGAAACACAGGTAAGAACACGTTTCTTTAGAAACTGCACAGCATTCAACCATGAAGTCTGCTAAATTAGTAATTGCAACAGGAAGGGGAAGAGTCCCTTACTACAGTTGTTTTCCCATTAGAACAAGGGCAATGGACTCTTTACTTATACAGATCTGTCCCTGTGGGCACCTGGTCAGCAGTGGTTAATCTAAGGAGTTACAAGAATATTCTCAGAAAGGACTGAGACCACCTGGCTGAGCGACACAGGTAGCACTTTTTCAGCCCACTGGCTTCCCTCCGCAACATTGACAACCACCTTCACCAATAAAAAGTTGGGGGTGTTGTTTTGTTTTAAAGTTGACAACACGGTTCTTTATTGGCAAATATTTTCGAATGTATCTTGTTCTAAGAATTCCATCATTTCAGAAGATACCAGATACAAACCAGCAATGGTCCACGGGATGATTATGCAGCTAAGTACACACAACCACATGACCGCTCTTGTTCAGGTGCCAAGCCAAGCAGAGCTGGGACCACTCTCATCCAAAAGCCACATGTGTGTTATTGTGGTGCCAACATCAGGCTAACCTTTACACTGCATTTCAGTTCAGGTTTAGGTATCTTATAGTACTGGCATAATTAATGTTCAACTGTCTGAAGATATTTATATACACGCTGCATCCACATACACCACAACCTTGCAAACAGCTCAGAAGAGACATCTCCTTGATTGTTATATAGCCAACAAAACCACTACTGCCCCCAGCAACCTCCCCAAAACCTCCCTGAGTGTAGCCCCCAATCCTCCTGCTTTCATTAGTAGTCGTCTCTAATTTTTCTAATTCATATTCAAAGCGTGCTTTTATGCAGTCTGTTTTGCTGTCTAGAGTTACAAGAGTATGAGTAGCAGCATGCGTTCTCTCAATCAAACCAGTCAGATAGATCTGTTATTTAAAAACATGCAAACCCCAAACAATGCTCTAGGGCTGAGATCTTGCCTGCCAACTTTCAGCCCAGAGTAATCAGCCCTTAAAAAGAGATTTACAAATGCAAGTGCTGACAACTAACTTTCACACTGCGAACACCACCACCATAAAACAAAAAAGCTCACTAGAATAAAAGATCTTTTCATTGCTCTTCCAGCAAGCACAAACAAAAATAGATTTGAGTTTGGCTTTGTGCAGAACTCTTCCTAGCAAACATTTTAGGAACTTTAAACACAGATTAAGATAAACTTTTCACAAGGCTAATACAGAAATACACTTCCAGTTACATGAGAAAGCCTAAAATGTTTTCAAAACAGAGGGGCACTGCTTAACTTAAGCCTCATAAACTTCCAGCTGCAGGCCAGAAACCCTCTTTCTACTGTCAGAGATAACATACTTTCTCACCATCTTTCACGACCTTATGTATCCACGAGGATCACAACACCACAGCAGAAGTAATTAGAGCTACCACTGACCTCAGCTGTGAAAAGAATTTTAGCACCTGCTGAACACATCACATAGTTGATACAAGAAATAACAGATGCCTCTTCCAAAAGTATGCTATTAATTTAACACATGAGCTCCCGTTTAAACAACATTTACCTTTCTTTATTAGTTTCACAAGTGTTTTGAATACCCAAGGGGTATGTAATATGTCAAGAGTTAATCATGCTCTCAGCCCAGGTAAAGCTGCTAACTCAGATACAGGATAGTTAAGCTTATAGAGCATCATCAAGAAAAACTGTCAAATCCTAATTCTGAAAGGCTGCAAGTTTCCCTCCGTCTTAGCATTATGAGTGGTGATACAAACTACAGCTTCCAATTTTAATCAAATGGCTGTTTTAGAAGACTTTCAAATAAAGATTTCAGCTGTTAATGTAAGCGCTGAACCATCATCCTGCTGCATGGGGCACATGTTACCATTCTGTAGATGAATAACCCTACAAAGCTGTATCATTCTGATACAGAAAGCCTGTGACAGAATTCAGGGGTTTCCATCTCTCCTTTCAAAGCAGGAAATCAGTTTCTTCACAGAGCAGATGCAACAAGCAATTTAGCATTCAAAGGATGACATTATTTACAAGAAAATATACTGTGAAGCGATACATTACCACAGTGGACAAAATAGCTGGGAACGAAAAATCTAACCACCCCAAAAAGCACATCTGCTGGTGGTGATCTCAGCAATCACCATTGTGCCTACGTCAGTTGTAAACTCTGTATTACGCAACAGCAATTAAAAAGCTGACATGACAAATATTTAGTCATAGCATGTGTCTACAGAAGTTAAATACTGAATACGCTACTATTTCAAAAATCATCATAAGGCTCTGAATTTGTTTAACTGCTAATTAGCTAAGCAGTTGGGGGAAAAGTTGAAAATTTCACCTCTGGATGTTAGTGTGACCCAGACATTTATCGAAGTCTGCCAGATGAAAATTTCAAAATGTACATGCATCCAGTGTACATGCCAGCATGGTGGCTTGAGAATTAGATTTCAAAAAACCCGAGAGAAGTATCATCTGATTTGTTTCAGTTTTCCTTCCTGCCAAGAAAATTACTCATGCCCTGGCACCCCCCAGAACAACACAACTTTTTGGTTCTTGAAGAGGAACACGGACATAAGCACCAGGGGTGAACCTGCAACAGGACACTTGGCAGGTGCAAGGCATTTTAAAACCCGCATGGCAACTGGGTGTTTGCAAGAAATGCACTGTGTCAGAAGACCACCTAAACCCTAATGCTATACTTTTTTAACATTCTGCAATAGAAAACTCCAGCTCAAATAGTTTAGAGCTGCTGCTGCATCTACTTCACAAGTTTTTTTAAAAAAACCTTCTGTTTTATAAGGTTGATAGCCTCCAAAACTGTTCTGCAATTCTATTAATTATCTCTTCAAATGTAGTCTCTCCTCTAAGAATGGCTGAGATTTCAAGAGAAACAGCAAACCTTGCTATTTAAAGGGAACACTGCATTTGCTTATTTAAAGATTTATGAAATGTTTCCGTGCCAGGCTTCACAAGTGATTTGCAACTCCATCATTTACTGATCTAACTCACACACAAACCCGTAATATGGAACCACACACCAGAACTGATTACTCCTCAAGTCTAGAAATTCAGATTGTTAGAATAATTAGTTGTCCAAGAGATATCAAGCAGTAAGTTACTAAACAAAGGTCATAAAATACCAAAGAAACCTGATAGTGGTAAATAAGGACTCTATATAGAGCTATATGAAAAACTGTCAGTCAAGAGCAAGAAAAGTGGGAAGGAGGTAAAGTTACAGCCTTATTCACTCACCTAATCTCAAACAACAGGAAGAAAGATCTTGATAGTACACAGAGGATAACAGGATGATCCCCAACAACAAATAATCCCGATTATCTCTATGTCTAGCCTTTTATGCATTGTATTTTAAATATATATGCTTAAAATAAAAGGAAATCTTTTCACTATATTGAAAGGTCTCACACAGAATTTCCAGTCCTCTTGCACACTGTGCTAGTTTTACACACATGTGCCATCTGATGTGCACTCAAACATCACTGAAGAAACAGACTAATAAGGCTGTGGATCATATCCTCCTTAGTAATGTAATGCACTAGATGTTTAATAGTATAGAATCTAAAAAAAAAAAATCTTACCATTTAGAATAGTAGGAGCGCCTACCAAGACGGGAATAACCCACTGTGAAGAAATTTTTCTGACTGATAAGAGTATCATGTGCCTTGAAGACAAGTGCGATTGTGTCGTGAGCAGTATTCAGTTTGCTTATAGCTTGTTCTCCGTTTTCAAGTCTGAAGCAGCACTCTCATGACTGCAGGCTGAGGCACATAACATTAAGAAACCCAACTCATTAATTAACAGGGGTTGCTTCATGTAGCACATCCATCACAAAGCCACAAGCTTGTTTTCCTCACTGTAAGTGGACTAACAGCACACACCCTGCAGGTTATCCATAAAGATGCATATTTAATTTCTTTTATAACTATCATGTCAGATAAGATATTCTTTTTCAGATGATGATTTCAAAAACTACCAAACTGTTAATTAAAATAAACCCTTCACTCTCCCATTTGTGCATTATCTGAGGAACCCCTCAAATGGCGGAGTTAAAGTTGTTAGCAGCTCTGCCAAAACATGACAACTCTGAAATGAAAGGTGGGGTGCTACCTTAATATAAAGCATCTATGATCATAATTCTCCACAAGCCCATCCTCTCTTGAAAAGTTGTTTTTTATTTAGTTGAATGTAGAATCACAAATTCTACATTCATGACCAAGGCCTAAAAAAAAGCAGAAAACACTTAGCACTGGCAGAAGAAGGTCTTTTATCTTTCTCTGGAAAGAGATCAGGAATTTGCCACTCAAGCACATTAGGCAAGTACCTAAAAGTATGATGATTTTCCACTAAAATACTCCATCACTCACCCACTATTAGGTGCATGAGCATTTGACTTCCTCTCTACCTCCCAGCCCTGGTCTCTCTTTTACTTTTCCAGGACAGAAAACATCACCAGCAAGAACAGAATTTGAATAATTTGAACAATGCCCCTTTCCTACAAACAGTTAAACAGAGAACTACACAGAAGTTGCTTGCATACACACTTTACTTCTGGGACCACGAGAAGAGTAGTAGAGGAGAGAGGACCCAAGTTGAAGAACTGACGCTACTAATCCTTCTTTCCTGTTCTCCAGGAAACCAGCAGCAGCAGAGTACTGCAAACCACGTACGGCAGTTCTGAGTGAAACTTAAAAGGTCAAGTCCACGTCACTCTGCTGCTATTATTCTTGCCTACAAAATATCACAGGTAGTTCCTACTACAAGACAAAGAAAGAAAAAAAAAAAGAAGAAAAAAGAAAAAGGAAAGAAAAGAAGACAGTAACATACCTGCAGGACTTTCACAAGAGAAATCCCAGCAGAATGTCTGTACTGAATTAAAGAGAGAAAGAACAGGTCAATGCAAACCACTGCTCTTTTGCATTGGGAAAAAAAAAATTGGAAAACCAATTAAGCCTGAACACAGGGCAACAATGCTTCAAAGTACCTGCAGAAGGACAAGCTTGGACCAAGTTCCAGACCCTAAACTCTACACAGCATTTCACATCTACCTGTGCTTCCAAGCTGTGTAATTGGAACCTAACCGTAGGGAGAGACTAACTTTTCGTATAATTTTCTAAAACCAGCCAGCCTAAATAATGGCCAAGTATAGAAAAAATCCAAGTTTACACCTAGCATGGGTTAACAGAAACTGCAGAACGTGATGGAAGCTCCCTCCTTCCACAAGATTTTTTAAAATTAATGTAGTTTAAAAACTGATGAGGTTTTCATCAGAGCACAGGCATCATATACTATACTAATCCACTGCTCACATTAATTTCTTGTAACACTCCCATCCACCTGCATTTACCTGTTACGCTTGACTAAGCTGCAAGGCAACAGGCTGTTCTTCCACAGTGTCCAGTGCAGTGGGATTCTGATCTGCAAATAACAAGTCACAGCTGAGGTAACACAAATAAAAGTGTTGGTATTTTTACTAATATACGTAATTTTAACTGCTAAAATTGTTTACCTACTACACAAATATTAACTGTAAACGCTTTGTTGTGCTCTTTGACGGGCTAATTGCATTTTTTTCTGAAAGTCAAAGCTTCTCAATAACTTCACATATCTTTATGCCTACAAATTAGCTGGGAGACTATTCCAGGCTTTTAATGTAATAGCAATATTTAATGTCAAGTACTGTTCACTGATGTGGAAATTAATTTTTTCACTTAACGTAAACATTAGGAAAGCATCGCAAAAATCTGTTTCTGAAGTTTAGCATTAGCACCATCAAATGAAAAACTTCATCTAATTCATCAACTGTCATCATCCATGTTGCTTGTCTGCACTGAGGTCACATGAGTTAACAATTGCACAATACATCTGTACACACAGAAAGCAGAGGACCAAGACACAATTGACTAGAAGCAGTAGATTGAATTGGAAAGAAAATTAAAGCTTGCCCTGGAGTGGATAGGGCAGAAGCTGATACCTATTAGTACTAATGACTATGGATTTCACAAAATATTGTTCATTTCTGTACTACTTTTAAAAAGGCATTTTCAGAACACTAGACAGTAACTTAAAACTCTTAAACTCTGATTTATTTAAAGGGAAACTTTCCAAAAACTTCGACATATCTTCAGCCTATATTACTCCTTCCCATAGCCAACCAAGATACCACATGAAGAGATTAACATAGCTATCAGAAAAAGCCACATGAAAGACTTCTCAGATATTTTTTTCCCCCATAAAATATAGTTCTTCATTTTGACATACATCTTATTTCCAGCAGGTGAGTTTACTTTGGCACTCTGGATACTAAGCCTGTCTCATTCTATCATATCTTCTCTGAACTCATGCACACATGAGGAATTACTATGCAGTGATAATATCTTGCATAATAATGTATTTTCCTTGTTTCCCTTCCCTCCCCACATAGCTGGCTTGCTCTCACTTAACCAAGGGGTTTTGGGGGGTTCGCTTTTCTTTTAAGTATCTACTGAAGTGAAGTCAGAGATTAATCTACCTATTCCACTGCTGAAGGAAGCAACAATTAAGTATGCCAAGAGCTCACACAGAGCAGTGAAGTTTACAGAACTGCTGCACCTTCACCCATGAGAGGCAGTTTTCATTCTAAGGCTGAAACTGATTCCTGACTTGAAGTGAAAACTAGAAAAGATACTGAACTTTGCTGGTTAACAGGCTCACCAGCATCTCAGCATGCCAGTCTTGCAGTAAGTGAACCTATCATTTTATAAATTGTTTATTTCACAAAGTTCTACAGTATTTTACTAGCTGCTTCGAATTTTTAAAGCTAAGGTGCAGCAATTGATGATCTATTTGGCCTTTCCTAATTCCTCAGAGAAACACTAAGTCTTCAAAAGATACAACACATGACAAAGTACCAGCAGCTTTAGCACTTGCTTAGAGGGAACAAGTTAAATGTTGTGCATGAAGAGTGCCAGTTTAGCAATGCTGGGAACAACGAACTTCCTTGTTTCAATTACTGAATGTTTCTCCTCCGATTTACCAGTACGATATTTAAGTTTTCCGCATACTTCACTACACTGCTAGCCAGAAGGTGGCCAATGCACATTCACAATGCTGCCTATGACTCTAGGCAGTGCAGTTCACGAAGGTAAAGCAAGTAACTAACCCAGCTCTGCTGGGCAGGATTTTATGGGCAGCACCTTCTTCAGAAAAATTCAGAAGGTGGCAGAGGAGAATGCAGTATTTTATGATGAAAGACAAGACTAAAAACATCACTTGAAGCTATAAGGTTAACATTTAGGGCAGTTCCAAGGGTGAGGTCAGAAGTCTGACATTCTTTAACAGGTCTTAATAGGCTTATCTTAGAATATTGCTATTATTTGGATTCCTTGTTTCAAGTCTGCAATCGAAGCTATAAGGTTAACATTTAGGGCAGTTCCAAGGGTGAGGTCAGAAGTCTGACATTCTTTAACAGGTCTTAATAGGCTTATCTTAGAATATTGCTATTATTTGGATTCCTTGTTTCAAGTCTGCAATCAGTGGTGTGCTTAAGCAAGAGGAGGTCAAAAACGGTATTAGGAACTTCTAGGACACTTAATATTTTTAATGCTTTGAATTATTCTTTAAGACACACATAGTTTCAAAGCCGATTTTCTAAATTCTTTATCATCACATTCTCAGATCACACAAACACCTGTTTATATTAAGGGAAGCAGAGATCTTACACCAAGGAACTCCAATTCAAATTCAAATGCACACAGAACTAGGATTCTGGAGAAGATTTGATGCAGACTGATGGGACAGCTATTACAGTGCTCCTAGAATACATCTTCGGTCAGAACAGCTCTGAGAAAAGTGAGATAGGAAAGGGTCTACGCCTACATAAAGTCCAGGTGAGAGGCATATACAGAACCAAATAAGATGTTGAAAATTAAAGTGATAAATGGAAAGGTACAATGACAAGTTTTCTTCCAACACGAATGTAATACAATAATCCTTGACTATGCAAAGACTATTTTAGTAAACAGTCCTTCTGCAAAACAAACAGCCTAGGATGACCCCCCCTCAGGCTTTGGGGTTTGGGGTTTTTTTGGATTACGTGAAAGGCATTCTTTTACCTAAAATATGTTAGTTTAAGTTTTGAAACATGTTCAGGGGCAAATCTAAAGTGAAATTAAACTATTACAGAAGAAGCGTCATTTAACTTTAAGGTTTCGTAATAAGAAAAAGGAAGCTAGTGTTTTTGCCAATGATTATTTCATTAACCTCTTTGCCAAAAATAGAATTTAACCCAAATAATCCAGTCATTTTAGTATTACTTCCTCTTCTGAAAAAAGCCACCATCCTCCATTACAAGCTTCGCTGAAATCAGAAGCAACTCTTGCTTACTTTAAAACACTGTATGAAAGCCTATCACCTACTGGGTGCACACTTGTTCACAGTTAGAGCACCCCACCTTTTTAGAGTATCACTGTAATCAAAACTACTGGTAATTCAGGTTTTGACTCACTGTTAAAAGGATGGACTGTTCTAGTATTGGAGCTTGGATTTAAGGACAATAATTCTTCCTTGCAAGTCAAAATAACTGGACACAGATCCTTCTAAAAATTCCACTGATTCCTTGAATCCAAGCAGTTGAAGTACACAATATTAATTACGAAACAGAAAATTATAATCATAACAAAATAGATTATAAGCCAAGCTGCAACATGTTCATAAAATAAGGATCCCCCTCCCTTATCATACAAATCTCTTAGACATCTATTATGAAGAATTGGACAACAAGCTTTAAACATGAACAAGGACACAAACCCAAGATCTTGGAGACAGGCCAATGCAGGCAACGATATTTTGCCCAATTTGTTTGCCTTGCTGCTTTGAACAGCAACATGTTGACCACTTTCTGTCCCTGTCTGTTGGGCAGCAACAACACTGAATGGGAATGAAACTCCCAAGATAAGATTGCAAATTCTGCACATATAGGTAGTTCAGCCCTTAAAGTAACCGTGCCCCAATGCATTCTTCACTTTTGCTCTATTTTTCTAATTCCTAGAGCAAGAATCAGAAACAAGTAAGATCCATCAAAACATTTGAGCATAAACCTTCAGCGCCACGGTATGAAAAAGCAAGCTACTTTGGACATTGGCCTGTTGATTCATCAGTTCCTTGTTTGAACAGTCAGAGTCAGACTCTGTTGTGGGGCAACCTACAACAGCATCACAACCTGTAAAAATATGCTTATGGATACCAACACTGACCAAAAACAAAACCATAAAGCTGCCAAGAGACATCACTGTAAAGCTTCTTAAGCATTCATTAAGTTTTTGACAAGTGAGACTTATCAAATAGTTAAATATTCTTTTCTCAACATAATTACTATTTAACTTATATTTTGTTTCTCAAGATCCCCTGTCAGATCACTGGCATCCTGTGATTATAAAATACTTGAAAATAGACTGCAGAACATTAGGTCTGCCGAGAAACACGGAGAAACACTTTAACAGAATAACAGAAATCTACAATTTTGTGAAGTAAGCTTGTAACTCCATTACCAAGACAGATGGAAGTCTACCTTATGAACACCATCAAAGAAGTACTAATATTGATCACTGTTACTTATTTCCAGAATCTAGAAGGGAAGGGCCAGTATGAAGGTGAGGGACAATTAATCTAAGCAAAGGGAAAACACCATTCTGATACTTGTGCAAAAAAACACAGGAAAACTAAAAGCAAAATTAAGTGATACAATATTTAGACATGCAAAAAGCCCAGCTCAAGCTTTAGATAAAATAACTGCATGTTCTACAACTACACTCAAAACTCAGTATATTCCTGAACAAGTCCCATGTGAACTACTGAAAGCATCTGAAGGTGTAATTTCCAAAGTCTGTATGTATCACCGGTGTTTGCCATTTTCAACAGTGAAAGCGATATAAGCATTTTAGGAAGGAGTCACTAACAGATAAAGCAATTGTGGGTCTAATTCATCATAAGCTACCATGCCAGATAGACGTCTATAGATATCTATAGGCACCTACATTTCTATCATATATGTGCAACATTCCAGAACTAAAAGCTGTGTATAGCTAGTACTACCTCAAATACATGCACACTGAACTCGAGATATCCATGAACTCTAGATGGTTACAAAGGCAATCCAGAATAAACCTTTACTGTAGGATATATTCTCGGGGACACCAGCTCCTTACATGCCAACAGCCTTATGCGAATAACAACAGAGCTGCTGGAAGTGCAGAGGCGGCAATCCATTCAGCTTATGAACGAATGATTCCTTTTGTATTACATCATTCAACTACCCATTAAGGAGCTGGACTGACAGGATCCAGAATATGCATAGCCCAGCCCTCCACGGTAAATGAGCGTTAGAAAGATTAAGGCTCAAAGAAATTGGTGATTCATCAGGGCGTCAAAACAGCATTTCCCCAATTCCCTGCAATGTTCTAGGCCAAGTAGCTAGGCACATATTAGTAACCCCTGCCAGACTTCCAATTTTGGAGTTAATTGCTGTTCCTGAAACACATACCCAGACACAAAATACCTGCAGCAGCACACATCACAGAACGAACACTGTCATGGCCATCCTAATCACGCAATTATGCTGTATTACAGTCACACCTAATTTAAGTACTCCAAAGTACCTCTGTTGTCTGCAGGTATTAACTCTGTAGCACCTTCTTCCTAATAGAGGGGAACACACACGCCCCCCTTTAGAAAGGGTACCCAACAGCAACACACACACACAACACAGACACGTGAGACCAATGGAAAAAAATGTCCTTGGCTGCATCACAGCACCAAAACTTGAGAAATATCAGCTATGAACCGATTAACAGAATTTGTTTCTGCCTTGCACTACTTTATGATACTCTGCTAGATTAATTTAAATGAATGGATGGTACAGAAATCAACTTCTAGTCTCCTGTTTCTAACAAGTTCCTCAATTTTACTGGTTTTAGATAAATTTTTTACCATGAGCCAGTCGAAGCCGGCACATCCTTAAAGAGAAAGAAACCGACTGTTGAATAGCAATGGGTCTTCTTCAATTACCTAGTATTTACAGCACCAAATTATTACTATGGACCAGGTGAAATATCACTGAGTTTTCCATTCAGAGAAAGTGCTTCAGAGGTATTCTGTTTTCGTGTTTGACTGTTATGACACACTAGCTTGCCTTGAGTTTAGCACAGAGGGGTTAATACACAGGGAAAGAAAACAGAACTTCCCCAAAGCATTAGCTTACAACTGTATGTACAACATTTTCAACTGGTACTTTTGATAAAGCATAATACCAGTGTGGGGGGAAGAGTGTGTGTGCATGCATGTTTTCTCTTTTTGGGGGTATCACATAGAACTAGCATTGTTTCAAAGTTTAACTTTTACATCACTTTCCCCTCCCTAATTTAATGACTGGCTTATGTGGTGAAATCCACCTGTCTAGATCTTGTTTTATGTGGACTAAAATAATAGTATTAGTTTCAGCACGCATATGCCTTGCTTTGGGAACAACATTGCTCAAATACTTTTCCAGGGCCCTCAGTACGAGAGTAGCTTTTACTCTCATCTTCTACACAGTTCTCAACATACTATTGCCTCTTACAAAACTGCATGGGGAGGGGTTAATTTTCTTCCTTACAACGTCCTGTTTTGTAACATCCTTCCTTTCCTACTAGTACCTGTGTGCCTATTCTGATGCAAATACGAGAGACTTGCAATACATCACTGATTACATACAGGAATAAATGCAGCCAAAGATTATCTTCTACGGTTATTTCTATGTTATTTCTATGTTACACGAACTTGTTGTCTAAAAATGTCATTTTGCTACTAAATGCTTAAAGGAACAAAACACTATGTAAATCAAATTTTTTACTTCTTACATCATATAACAGTTCCTCACATGTGCACGTACATGCACGCACACACACACACAACCACACTCCCAAAGCTTGACATTCTCCAAACTTGAAACTGTGTTTCCTTGCTTTCTTTATCTGGTCTCTTTTGCCTCTTTCTCTGTGCCAGCGATAGCCTTCTTGACACTGCATTTGTTAGCTAGCTCTACAGTCACCTTTGCACCTTCCTTCACAGAGCATCTCCAAGACAAGAATGCTCTTCGTCAAGAGGATCGATAAGGCCGCTGCCCTTGACAAAACCTGCTCTTTCCAACATAGGCAAAAGAAAAGTCAAGTGCTCTACATGCTTATTTGTGTACCTTACCTGTTAATTTACGAGAACGTGAATGTCTGATGAATATATACAGGCATCATGGAATTAAACATTAATAGCACTGAAGGGCCGAAAAGCCACCTAGATTAAAAAAATTAAATTGATGAAACACATCTACACCCAATTACTTTGTTCTTTATAACTCCTTTCTTGCTACCTTTCAGCTGTCACTTCAGGTTTGTCACGCACCATGGCCAGAAACATGCCTCTTCCGTGTCTAGCATGTGCATTTTGTGAGGTAATGTAATAAATATTTAACAAAGAGTTTATATTACCATGCCAATTAAGCTCACAACTGATTTAAAGCCAGAGCCACTGCCAGATATGAGACTTAATAAGAGACGCAGCAACAGATCTCCACAGAACATGTAGATTAGACAATCCCGACTGTATTTATTTTGCATTTCAGTAAAATAAACCAAGTAGTTAATTTCACTCTAACCAAGTAAGACATCAGAGCCAGAAATTGCCTACATGGTTACCACATGTCTCAAAGAGAAACATAAAAAACCCCAACATCCCAAAGCCCCCACAACTGCCTCCAGTTCCAAGTCTTCCATCTTGCTCTGTGCTGAAGCTGATTTAAGGTCCAGCCACATATCTAAACAATATATATACGTACATATCAGTTATCCATATCTTTATATATATATTTATTTGCATTAGAGCAAGCTATAAAAAAGCTACCCAGGCAGAACACACTTGTGCCAACACCTTTATTCCCTTAAGGGGTTTGTGTGTAAACACTTGAAAACCCAGAAAGAATTACAAGGGAAACAATTCAACCTAACCCAGAACATTGTGTGCACTTAAGGACCTGATTATATACCATGAAGATATACAATCACTTATTCAGGAACATCCAAGAGGTCAAATGTTTTCTATTAGTTCATCTATGCAAAGCTCTTATTTCAGTTTCGCTAAGGATTCCCACACCCCCCCTCCCCCCAAATCTAACACCAATTAAACATAAGAGTAATTTTGGTTTCCATATTAACAATATACACATATAAATGGCAACACACCTAGAATAAAATTTCCTATAGATATTATATATAAAATACGTCCTGTTTTCTGCACGTACCTTATCAGGCCTCACCCTAGTTTTCTCCTCTCTTTCAATTCCAGCAAAAAATAATAGTAATGAAAAAAAGTTAGAAAATATCAATGTTCCTCTAATAGCTAGAGTGATTAAGCTGATTAGCTTCATATCTCAAGAATTAACTTGAAGAAATGCTTACATGTCAGCAGGAAACAAGTGAAAGTTCAACTGATAAAAACAGTTACTAGATCAGAATCAAAACCCTAAAGTTGTAAAATCCCAGCAAGTTTAAAAAAAGAACACAACACGCTTTGACCTTTGAAAATATATCCAATCCATAAAAACCAGGTAAGTTTGACGCGAAACTTAAACCACATGAAAGCTGAAGGCCTTTCAATAGCGATCCTGAGGCAGCACTTAAGAAAGGTTCCTACTCCAATTTTACTAAGGATTCAGAGGGAGGCCAACAAAACTAGGCCAGAGACAAGACGCAGGATCGGAAGCCAGAATTCCCATGGTTTTACCCCAACCGTGACTCAAGTTTAAACAGTGGTTTTGAAACCATCTCTCCCTCTCTGTGGCCACAGGCAAGTCTTAACCACTTTGCCTCAATTCCCTTACCTGCAGAATAAAAATAATTATACTTATCTGCCACACAGGAATCTGGTACAACATTGTTTGGCAAGCGCACATCTGTTTAGACTGTGGACAAAGCTACGTAGTAATTTTGAGCATCTGCACAAACTGAAACCGAGAGTGAAAACAGCTTCGCTGAAGCAGCTAGCGAAGGCTGCACGACGACAAGATCCTAGGGGCAAAAACGCCGTCTGTGCGGCGGCCGCTTTTGCCAAGTCTTGCTTCGTAACCTGCGAGCACAGCCGGCCCGCCAGCTCCCGCACGACCAATTCACCTATTCAGGACGCGGCTCTCACGAAAAGCCAGCGCTGCCGTGCGTCTGCCCGGAGCCATGGGCCAGGGGCTGCTACCGCCGCTTACTCCCGCCGTTGCTCTCCCAGCGAGGGTCACGGCTCCCCAGCCGTCACGGGCGGGCAGCCGGGAAGCGCTGCGAAGCCGGTGCCTCAGGCGTGCCCCCACGCCGCTCGCCCCCTCCCCGCTGCCTCCACAGGCGCTCGCCTCCGCTGCTCGCGGAGATCTCCGGCAACGCCGAACCGGCGCGGGGTTGAGGGGCGGGGGGGCGGGGGGGAAGGCAAAGCTCGCTCAGTCGCTGCCCGGCCACCGTTCGGGGCCCGGGCCGGTGCCGGGGCAGCCGGCGCTGCTCGGCGAGGCCGCAGTGCGGGAGCGGCCCCGGCGGCCCAGCCCGGCGACCCGCCCTACCCCCCGCCACCATCGAGGCCCCCGACCGGGATCCCTCCTCCGCCTCCCTCCGGCCTCTCCCCCGGGAACCGCCTCGGGTGGGAAGATGGCGGCTCCGGCCGCCTCCCCGGTGCGAGGGGGGTGGCGGAACGGGGGAGGGGGGTGCCTCTCCCCCTCCAGCTGCGCCATTGCCCCTCGCACCGGGAGCCCGGGGCGGGGGGAGCGGCCCGAGAGGGCGCCGCCGCCGCCGGCGGGGCGCGGGCCCCGGGAGGCCCCTCGCACTCACCTGTCACCAGCAGCAGCCGCCGCCGCCCTCGGGCCGGGCCTCGGCGGGGAGAAGGCGGGCGGGCGCGGGGTCGGGGGGCGAGGGGTGGGGTGTCTCCGCTGGCGCCGGGGCCTCTCGCTCCTGCCGGGCTTTCCGCTAGCGCCGGGGCCTCTCGCTGCGCCGCCGCCGCCGCCGCCGGGGCCTCGCCGCCGCCGGATGCCAGGAGGAGGAGAGCGGAGAGCGGGGCGGGGGCCGGGAGGAGGAGCGGGCGGCGGCAGCACAGCGGGGAGGGGGGAGGGGGGTGCGGAGGGAGGAGGAGGAGGAGGAAGGAGGAGGAGGAAGGAGGAAGGAGGAGGAGAGGCGGCGGCGGCGGCGGCTCCGGGGCCCGAAACGTCTCCGAGCCGAGACTCAACCACCCGCTCGCATGAGAGACCCGCTTCCGGCTCCCGGCGGAAGTCCCTCCTCCGCCGGCGGAAGGGATTGGCCGCCGCCGCCGCGCGGAGCGGCGCGCCCGGCCGGCACCAGTGCCCAGGGATTGGCGGAGGGGACCCCGCGCGCGGCGTGACGCGCGCGGCGGCACGTGACGCGCCTGACGTCACCCGCTCTGAATGAGCGCGCGGGGGCGGGCCGGCGCCGCCCGCCCACCCGAGGTGTTTTGTCTCCTCGCAGTCGCCGTAGCCCCGCCGGCGGGGCGGGCGCCTCGGCCGGGGCCTTCCCCGGCGGCCGCTCGCCCGGCATCGGCCCCGATCGCGGCGGTGCCGCCGCTTCCCCCTGCCCCTCCTCCCGGCACGGTGGGCGCCTTGTGCCTCGGGTGGAGGGGACGGGGGGACGGGGGACGACGACGACATCATACTGTCCGGCCTCCCCCAGGAGCCCCCGAGAGCCCCGCAGGGCGTCCCGCGCCCGGGCGGCGTTTCCCTTTCAAGGCGGGAAGGGAGGGAACTGGTCCCAACAGCCCGTCCGTCCTTCGGGCAGCGGCCCGGTCAGGCAGGGCCTCTCACCGGTCAGTTGCCCGCCCTCACCGAGGGCTGTAAGTCTAGGAACGCTTTGCGGGGCTTCGCGGTGGGACGGGGCACGTCGTCGCCTTCGGAAACGCTGTCAGGGCAGCAGCGGGAGGGCCCGGGTGCCCGCCCAGAGCCGCAGACCGAGCCTGCCGCGGAATATTCTCGGTCTTACTACAGCAGCTTCTGTGGAGTCAGGCTCAGTAGTTGTGGCTTGAAAAGGAAGCGGTAAACATAAATAGGAGGATTTTAGGAGAGAAGAATATTTCGTGGAAGAGCCTCCTGTTCCGCGTGGGTTATGAAAGCCAGGAGACCGTTGTCTCGGTAGGACTTTTCTGATTTCTCGGCCTCAGTTTACCAAGCTGGGGAATAAAGTATATCCTCAGTCATAGAAAACTGGTGAATGCCTAGAGATTCAAGAGCTCTTCTGTTTGACCAAAGAACAGACAAGTCTTGTCAAACGGCTCTAGTTGTTTCATACAGATCATAATTTGTTTTTAACTACAGTTAATTAGGCAAATGGAAAACATGTGGTTTCTTCTCAGGACTCGGAAAAAGAAAACCACTAGAAAGAATAATCTTCCACGACTGCTCCCAGTCCTCAGCTTGCCTTTTACCTCAAATGTGGCAAAACTACATCACCTCACAACCAGCTGGCAATAATTATCTGTACCACGTATTGCTGCCTATCTTTGCATCTCAGAAATGAATCCAGAGAGGGCCTTCTGGATCCTGTTTTTAATCCTTACTGATCAGAGTCATATTCCTGCCTTCAGGGTATCTGCTAGAAATTCCCATAGAGACAATGCTGCAATTAACTTAGGAGACCTATTCTAAGGACGCTCAAGTACCCTTTGGAACTGTTTTTGAGGTTGGTGTATTGTTCCAAATCCCTAGCTAGTAGAGGCAATAAAGCACATCATAGTGTCTGAAATTAGGTCAGGTCTTATCAGACATGAAGCTTTACTGTTCATCCGAGGGGAGCGTGTCTCAGTGTTCATTCTTGGGCAAACAAGTGCTTCTGCGAGCACGGGTGATGTTTTCCTTAGTAAGTTCTTTCAGTTCTACAGAATTGTCATGAGGAAGAAACCCTGTGCGAAGGAAGATGGCTAGGCTAGAGCCTGATCAGGAAAAGGAATAAAACTTAACTTAGCTTTGAGTGTAGGTATTTAGGAGAACAGAAGATACTTCAAGCAGTGCAGGAAGTCTGACTGATCCATTAGGTGGTCACCATGCAGCTGCTGTATAAAGAATTGATTACTTAAAAGTCTAAAACAGTGAAACAATTCCTATTCCTAATTCTTTTTTTATCAGGGAGCTCAATATAATTTTTTTTTAATGCCAAGCTATTTTTCAGCAGACTGCAGTTCTTGTCAAGAAAAGGAAATAATGAAAGGTCTAATTTTAAGCTCTCAGATATCATGAGCCCCATTATATCCTTGTTCTACAGGGGCCTCAAAATCCCTGATACTTACCCCTTTAGACATACAGTCTTCATGTCTCCCCCAAGCCGTACCCCCACGCAATACTTCAGCAGAAAAACAAACACATCAGACCAATAAGAAGACTGCACCGTATCATTCATTCTGCTAACTCAGAGTTTATGATTGCAGAGCTCATCTCACTTTCTGTAACTGAAGGAGTGTGAGGGAGAGAGAAAATGACTGATGCCCTTCAAAGGCCAGCACATGGAGACGGCCTCATTGTAGGTAGAAGTTTTCTTTAATGGATAGTTTGTTCTGTTTGCTTTGGGTTTTTTCCCAAAGCAGCTTAACTGTGTTATTAAAGGAGAAAAATACTCTTAAGATGAAATTTTTTAAAAGCCCAATGTTACAAAAGTGTCAACATAGATGTGTTTGGTTTGATTTTTATTTCCTTATTTTTAAGTTTTATTGTGGTTGAGTAACAGTCAAACTAGTGCACTTTTTCCATAAAGTAATACGAGTTTTCTACTTGCCTGGGCCACTTCTAATTCCCTTCTCAGTGTGGGGGATGTAGAACTTAATCACTAAATGCTTCCATTTTTTAATGGCACACTGCTGAGATTAAAGAGATTTGATGTTTTTCCTTGGTACGCTGGTAGCTGAGGAATGTGTGCACGGATATGAATAAAATATTACAAATCGACAATGGATGCCGTGTGGTAATAGAAACTACTCCTGTTTCTTCTGCAGCTCAAACTCAGCAGTCTGGAGAGAGAATGCATCTCTGAAGGAACAATGTGAACAATAGGATTGTTAGTCCACAAAAATCAAGAAAGATTAGACTAACTAGTTGGTTCTTTCTAGATCTGTGGTCAAAGAGATGAGGAATGGACTATGTAAGTTAGTTCTCAATATATTAGTGATATATTGTTAAAATTATATTTTATAAGTTTTTTAAATCAGGATTCCTAGTTCAGCAAAAAAGAATGCGGTATTCAGTATACTTAAGAAGAGAAGTCCTTATGAAGAGGAACTGAAAAAAATACAGTATTTCTGGAAGCTAAACTAGAATTGAGCAGTCAGAAACTCAGACCCTTAAAAATCACTAAATGTACTGGAATGCTTGGGCTTTACAGTCTTTACGATATCCTCTTAAGTATATAGAAAGGATAATATTTCCTTCCTCACAAGAGTGTAGAGGATATTAATTCATTAAAGTTTGTGAAGCACTCGGGTGATGTGATAAAAACTTTCACTGAAACAGGACTAGATTTCTGCTTTGTAAGGAAGTTCCTCGTTTGGGCTACTTCCCCCCCCTCCCCCTTTTGCTCCTTTAAAACACACTCTAGTAGTTACATTCTCAAAATATTTTATCCTGCAGATCTGTGGGTTAAGGCTTCATGAATCACCAGTATTTAAGAACTGCTGACCTGGAACACTTGCCAAAACCCACAAACCACTCAATCCTTTGCAGCTTGTGAGATCTTACGAGCCAAGTAATATTTTACAATTCCTGATGCTGTTACCCAGCTTTGCAGGAAGAGAGAGATATTTTCAAATGTAAGATACTAAATGATTACATGCAATGGGGTATTCCTGTCATAAAACTGCAACTTAAATAGAATCAAGTAATCATTCTGCATTGCATTGATTTGATGAGTGGCATTTTAAGTATAAATTATTTCTCCATCAGAGTCTTTCATAAGTCACAGGTAAATAGTTGACTGTCTGTGTAAAAGACAGTCCCTATTCCAAGTAGACTACCATCTCAACCGTGAAAGCAGACAAAGATTAAGAGAAACTAAATACTGCTTCCAAAGGGAGGAGAAGGTAAGAGAGGTTAAGTGACCTGCCAAAAGATTATACAAGATCTCTACATTTGAGTCTCTGCTCGGTGTGTGGAGCAGATAGTGTGATTTTTGTAACAGAGCTGTAAGGGTTGGACTTCAGTAGTTCTAAGAGGTCATACTTACAGCAGGGTGACAGTGTTGTCTTGTTCATTAGCATACAGGCAAGGCTGTACTGACAGAAGTAGTGAAGAGGTACATTGTCCTTCGCTCTTCAGAGTCAGGATTTCTTGTGTAACCTGCATGGTCCGAGTGATGTTGCTTCAACTGTGCAGCTTCAGGGTTCTCCTTCCACTCCTTCCCCATCAAATACCAACAATAGCAGGATGCTGAGGGTGTAAATTTACCCTAACACCACAGAAGAAAACTGCTGCAGACAGCTGTTTCATATGTGTATTGGATACAAGACAGGTTTTCTATAGTCGGGTGGCTAAAAGTTTCGGGGTTTATGATAAAGAGCACTTGATGGAGACTGTGGTAAATATACAAGAAATTCAGACGCAGTTTACTGTTTCAAATGCCATGAAACAGTGACTATTATTAGTTTAAAAATACTTTGAAATACTGTGGGCTACTTGTAGGGTCTGAGAGATGCTTTAATGTCAGCATGCTGGATAGTTCTGTTCATCAGGAGTTCCTAAGGGCATAGTGGGTTGCAGTAATCTCTTTGACACTACTGCTTTTAGGGTCATTGTGACTCAGGATAGAAAGGAGTGTATCCAAAACACCCTTTCAGTGCTAGTGATTCCCAGCTGCTATTATAGTCCTTTGAGACCACCAGCAGCTGGTTTAGTTGGGAAGGGTCTGCCCAGATCATGCCAAGAACAGTGGAATTGCAAAACTGGCTCCAGGCAACTGTGCTACGCTCTACTTCAGATGCACCAAAATTGCTCAGTCCGAACAAGGAGACCATGTATCCTTTTTCAAAGTACTGGATGTACAGTGCCTGACACTTCATTTCAGCGTCCCCTAAGGTGATTGTTCCTGGCCTTGATGGCTTTTTCACAGCTTCAAGAACTGATCCAGGCTACTGCTTGTAACTAAACCTATCCAACAAAAGGGATTCTTTTGAGAGTTTTACACCTTATGGCTGGATTGTGAGGTTACGTCTTTCTTAGTCGTACAAAAAGTACTTTTGCTAGAAGAGGTGATTAGGGAAGATAGCAGCAAAAGTGGCAGGAAAACCCCAGTGGGTGTATTCATCAGTCAGGACTGGAGGCCTTTTTGGTTTGTTTCTTTTCACATATCCTTTTGAATTATAGGCTTACTGCTCCTGAAGCTGCAGAGCTCAAGGTGATTATTAGATAAGTTAAAAAAAAAGTATCATTCTTCACATGCTGAAATGTCTAAAAGCTAATTCTGTTGTAGATCACCTGTACTCTGCTGTATAAATAAAAACAGATAGTGGCAGCTTATGCATCACAAATATGAACCACATGAAAGCAGGGTCTGTAGTCAATGGGAATGGATAACATCCAGTCCTGAAAATCTACAGATAATTCTTAAATACTTTTAATTAATTAATTAATTAAATTTTACTGTGAATTCTACCTGCACTTGCACATATATTTCAAGAGAGTTTTTGGGTTTTTTTGGTCCAGAGATGCCCACTAACCTTTGCCTGCTCTCTGATAAACCAACTCCAAGTTCCCTGTAATTCTAAGGAAAGAGGGGAAAAAAGGGGTAGAGCAGAGCTGGTTGTCTCTGAGCTCCTTTGTAAGAGGATCGATCCCTACCCTTGTCACCTGGGGTAGAGGGGCAGAGTGGCTTTATGTCTTGCACTTGGCTAGCTCTGCTTGTAAATACTTCTGAATTGCCATACATCACAGTTACTTAGGGTTTATCAATGTTAAAGAAGACTCTGCTGCCCTACCTTCAGATATTTTATGCCCATAATTTACAGATACAGTATAACATATACACACTCTAATCGGGTTCTTTGATGTGTCTCTTGGGCTCTGCAAAAACAGGCAGGCCCTCAGAGAAAGAAACGATTCCCCAAGAAAAGACCATTAGCTGTTGATATTCTGTGAAGTCATGTCTGGTTGTTCTTTACACCTCTTCCCCCTCGGTTGGAGGAGACAGTTAGTCTCTGGAGGCCTGTAAAAAAATCACTTCATCCTGCTGAATCCTAGAAATTGTTGAGATGATCTATTCAACACAGCCTTATGACTCCTTTTCCCTGTTGCAGAGCTCTTTTCCCTGACATGGGGATTCATTTATGGTTTTCAGCCAGCAGAAAGGTTCCGGTGGGAGGGAGGGTTTCCACACCTGTTATTTTCTAATGCTCAGAAAGATAGACAATGTTTTCTTCTCAGTTTAAGCTTCAGGTAATGGTCTTGGCATCTCAAACATGTTCCTAACCAGAGGGCCTTGATCCTCAGGATATTTATCAGAGGAAGTGTTTTCCTATATAAATTGCTGTTGCTTTCATAAAAATTTCCAACCTGTTTCCTCATCTACAACAGAGCCTTCTGCTAAGGTTGCTGGCTGCTTCAAGACTCTCAAAGACAGCTCCTGCTAAAGCAACTATCTCTAAGGAGGCAGGGGGTTAGAGCTTATTCCTCCTGTCTTCCTAGTGCTTCCTTGACTCGGCTGTGATGCCGGCATCAACACCAACTCTCTCCTCTTCCAAATTATGATGATAACACTTAATGGCAGCTGGTTTACTTGAAAACTTGCTATCCTTTTTCCAGTCTAGAAGTTTCCCCCTTCCTAGGATCTTGTGTGGTTTTTTTCCAACCCTATTGATGGGTCCTTTCTTTAATCCATGCCTTACTTCTCCCTGCTAAGTCTCTGTCATGCTTTATCAGAGTACCTGACTCCAAGCAGCCGGAAAGTAGTGTTTGCTGTTTGATTAGTATTTGTAGCTCCTGCCTGGTTAATGGACTCATCCAGGCTGAGAAATGCAGGGGTTTTTTTAAATCATCCAGAGGTTGAGCAGGGCCAAGCACTTGGTGGAAACTCTGGAGCTGAAGCTACACTCATGCCCAGACTGCCCTAGCGGTCGTTGCTGCCCGTGAAACAAGGATGTCGGATCTGCATATAAGAGAATGAGTTTCTCTGTCTCTACAGTTTTCAGCCCAGTGCATGAAGATAAACCAAAATTGAACTACAATAAATCAGAAAAGATACACTGAATGAAAGTACATCTGTCTGGGTGTACCACGCTGACTGAGAGCTGTGGCCACCCCCGAGTCGATCATGTGTGCGAGTGGAATGGCCTGGAAAAGGAGTGGAGGAAACCCCCATGAATTGTGACTGCTAGAGATGTCTCATTGTAACCTACTGACACATGTGTTAGACATCTGAACTGAGTATATTTAGGTCAGTGTGGAAATCACTGTGCTACACATAAAGACAGTATATTTTATGCGGAGTTTTTGTGCAATCTCAATTTTAACTTCCTCTCCAGTCTAAGAGAGGAAATAGAAATCTGGTTTAAAAGCAAAAGCAAAACTGGTATATACTATAGGAAGCATGAACAGCAAGCTCCAGCTGGCTGTTTACTGAGCTAAATGCAACATGGAAAATTCAATGTGTCAGGGAAATAACATAGCTTTTCTTTCCTCGTGGCACACAGCCATGATTGCTGTTACTGGCATGGTCAGCTAACACTGACTTTGGACACAAACTTAATATCATTCATCCTTTTGGTATTACTATAGATGGATAAAATCACTATGAGAACTACCCAGTAGTGAAAAATACATGTTTATACTGTATTTTTCTCTCCTCAATACAGCTAGGTCAATTCTGAGCTAGGTCTGTGGGGGTGGAAGCATATCTGGTAGCTTCTGTGAAATGTGCAGGTGGTTCAGTGTTTACTGGACAAATATGTGCATCGGAAAATATTCTGCCTTACTGCCAGGATACCTGGCAAAGGCCAATGCCTGGTAGTGAAAAGATGAGCCAGGTGAGACAAATGCTATATGACCTATGCATCTAAGAGATGTTTTCTTCGTAACCGGCTTTCTGGCACAGAAGCAGAGTGTTTCCCACCAGGCTTCTGTGCCTCTTGTGTGTCTGGAGAGAGGAGAGCTCTGCAAGTACACCTGTGAAATTTGAATAGGACATGAACTGTGCAAATGCATGTAGTGTACATCAAAACCCCGATTTTCAATACACAGTGATTTTTAAAAAGCTTAATGCCTTTTGCACTTCTAGCACCTCTTCTCCTGTATGTTGCACAGTAGTAGCATGTTTTGATGTCTGCTCTAATATGGATAATGTTTGTAGTCGTATGTTTCTAATTTTCATCAACTTGGGTAATAAGTGGGGGGTATCCTGTGGAGATAACACAAATTATCTTTTTAAATGAATGGTAAAACTGATTTTGTGTCTGAGGAAGTGTGTCCTTGGATCTTATGCAGTTAGTTGGCTGGCAGATAGAGGTGAGCTGGAAGTCACTGGGGAGGAGTGTGTGGGATAATGGTGGGTGATGTCCCAAGGTGGCACGGCAGGACTGATGGTCCCAGGAAATCCAGAGGAGGTCTTGCTCAGGGGCCAGTAGGAAACCTACATGTTGATGCACGGTCCAGCCTGGAGGCTGGATCACAGGCAGGCAAATATACCAAGAGGAACTGAGGCAAAATGGATTCATGTGACCTGCCTCACATTCATAGACCACCAGGGAAAGAAACACCTTGTATATCCCTGCTGGTAATCCAGCCCCGAGCTTGTGAGAGACAGACCTGAACCAATGGTATGTAAGTAGATGGAAATTATAAACATGAAAAAGAGTCTTAAATAGGATTAAATAGAAACTTAAAATTATTTGAAGTGCAATCTTTCTACTGAGAAATATAAATTGCATTGAAACCAGGCAGGGGAAAAAGAGAAATGAAGCATGCAGGTTTGTGTTTTGTTTTTTTTTAAACTGGAAAGCATTACTTTTAAAAAATAAACAGAGTAAGATAAAAAATATTTTGCTTCTCCTGACTTTGTGACCAGTACAGTTAACTCTTTTGCTCATCAACTTTCTCTTTTCTTTTAAACTCCTGGCATCTTGTTTTATAATTAAATTGTAAGCTCTTCAGGGCAGAAGCTATATTCAGATATGGAGCAGTAAACACCCTGCAGCAATAAATACTTACCCTGATTGGCACCACTGAGCAATAGAAACACTATGTAAATAATGACAAAGCCTGAGAGGTGCTGAGTCCTGGATAAACACTGTTCCTTTCCAGCGGCTTACGTTATAGCTAAATTAATTCTAACAGTATACAAAACCATGTCAGCGCATCAGCTAAAGGCAGGCTGGATACTGCTTGGAGGTACAGAAAGTCACGAAGAGCTGGGTGAGGCCCATGGTGTCCTCTAGGGAGAAGCCGATTTGGAACTTGGAGCCAAACATCCCACCCTTTGGGAAGGAAAAAAAAATGACAGACAGTCCTCTTCTTATGTGATATTCAGGGTGGCATTTATCTCATGGATTAAATGTCTATGCGTGAGATAGATCCAAACTCCCATCATAGGCAGTTGAAACCTGGAGAACTATCCAGCTGACTGCTTGAGTTGCCCACATATATTCATCTAGTGCCATTTGAGATGCCCCGTAATAGGCCCCAACTTCTAACTGCCACTTTGGAAGGAGAAAGGTCATGTTTAATATTTGGCAATACTGTGTAAATTTCTTGGATACCACAGGTGAAGCTGGCACTAGACATCTAAGCTTACCCAGCTGGTTTGTGGGCTGAGAGGTCTGCTTGAGGGGGAGGTGGACAGATCTCTGGACTCCACTGACAGTAACAAAAGCTTGGACATCCAATTCACATGTGGATGCCTACCAGGTGTCTTAATCTGCAAGGTGAATCTTGGTGTACTTTAAGATGTGCCCCAAAACAAGACTTATCTTAGTGTCCTTTAAGATAATCTATAAAAAAATTGATTGATGCTAACATTGTGAAAGTGCTTTAATCTCCTTTTAAAAATCAGAGTCTCAAAATAAGCTGAAGTTGCATGTGAGAATGGAGGCTTCAGATCTGCTCTGAGTAAGCGTGCCCCCTCCGAACAGATGAATAAAGCCAGCGCACACTGTGTAGAGACACCTGAGCTGGCTTTGTCCCAGAAGCAGCCTGGTGATGCTAGTGTAATACCAGGCTGGCTAACCATTCGTGCTGAGAGGCAGGGCAGCGTTAGCTCACGTGGAGAACCACTGGCCTTGCGTTCTGTGCCGACATTTACAGAAGGCTGTACAGGGAACACATCTTCTCAGATGTTACTGGACATGCGTTATACATCTCCACATTTTTTTTTGCTTTCCTTCTCCTTAATTTTTTTTTTCTCAGAAAGTGTTTCTTTGATTATGTTGATGTATTGCAGCAAGAACTATCTTTAGTTTATATGTCTATACAACACAAATGCAAGGAGCATCTAGTCTCTGACAAGGACACTGTGGCAAAACAAATTAAAAGTACAGATAGAAGGCCAAAGTACAGAGAGAGGTTATGCACCAAAGACGACACAGGCCCTCTGAGACAAGGCTGAGGTCTTCTGAGTTTTGATTCAATACTTCAGCTATAAAAATACCCATATTCATTTTCATGCATTATATTATATATCAAAGATTGATATTTGGGTAGTGCCCAAAGGTTGCTGTTTGTTCTAGATGGAGGCAAATGTAGAAAAGAAACAGTCAGTGACCACAAGGGACTAAAGCATGAGGTGTAATGAGACAAAGGAAATGCGAAGGGTATTTAACATCACAGGTATGTTGCCTAAGTGTAGGAGCAGGACAGATGGACTGAATGTCTGTGTATTCCCAGATATTCTCAAAGTGAGCAGGAACTGACTACCACTAAGAGTTTTTATTTGAAAGTCAGTACCAGTATGTTTTTTCACCTCATATAAACAAAGAAAAAGAAGGGTTTGTTCTGCTTCACTGGAGCAAAAAAAATAACACAATAGACTTCCATTCAGGCACACAAATAGCAACTGTCCTGTGACTTCTCTAGTTAAATGGGTATCCATGGTGAGATCTGCATAGCTTTCGTTAGATGGCTGTGGAACGGTGCTGTGGTTCACACTGCAGACAGGAAGGAGAAGATGGCTGAAAAATTCCCCTTACAGTGAATGAATGAATGAATGAATAAGTGCAGTAAGACACCAAGTCGCTGTTGCATCACACTGCAAAAAATGATGCCTGTGTTCTTCACCGCTGCTTTACTATCCCTCCGCTCTGCTTTTCCAGGCCCATTCAAATTAAATGCTAGTCTGTTCTTGTAGGCACAACCCTGATCAACAGATGGTCCATAAATAGGTGTAAAAACTGCAGCATTACAAGGGGCTTCCTTCCCAGGCTGCATTTCTTGTTTGCTTTCTTCTTTCTTTGTTAGTAGTTGGGATTAGTAATCTGCACTATGATACACGTGCCTGGGTCAGACCCCTCCAGGGTCTTGCCTGGCTCAGAGGACACAAGCATGACCTCAAGCGCAGGTGTCTGCAGTGCAAGTGGCCTCTAGCGACAAAAGGAGAAGAGAGCCGGGGGCAAGGTTGTTGGACTTCTTGAACTGTCTGCTTTTGGGTGACAATGACAGACCTGCCTAAAATTCAGGATAGTACCAATATGTCATCAAGGCTGTTTATATTATGGATCTGTGAAACAAAAATCAGCTAAAGAAGTCTGAGCTAATGAACGATGACTTCCTGGTGTTGGAATAATGACTCCAATTGTTCGCAACAAAGATCAGCTCTTCTGCAAAATACAGGCTTTAAAAAACTATGCATGGGACCCCAAAGTGGGCCAAGACTGGGTTAAGGAGTGAAATGTGAAAATATTACCTTTGGGTTGTTATTTATATTCTGCATTGAAATACAGAGAGTTCACACTTTTGAGATCTTATCTGTACATGTATCAGCTAGAAACATTTCCAAATGTCATATTCTGGTACTAAGTTGAATGTAAATATCCTTTTATAGATCATAACATTCACCATAAAATTATTGGCAATGCCAATGCTGGATACAAGTTGGAATATACTGATACACCAGTGATAATGCATCAAACTTTAATTTCATCAAAACTAGTAGAAAAGCTGCTCCTGACTTTAAATGAGACCCAGATCTGACCTACATTTTTTTAAAATGTTATGCCAAAGTGCTAAGAATTGAAAATATTAATAAAAAAGGAGTCTTTCATTGCTGGCATCAAGGCAAAGCCCCAGACGCTTTTGTGTATACCTTTTACCATTCATTTTTGTATTTTGCTTCCACATAAAGATGGAAAGTGGACTGATCAGTAAGTATTCTGTTTATTCAAACGAAGTCAGGAGTTAGGTGCTAAATGCAGCTGCTACTGATACAGCAGCTATTGAAATGTGAAAGCGCGGTTAAAAAGATCTAATTTTAAAAGTGTTTCCCTGTGGAATCCAGCCAGCTTTTGAAATCAGACTTTCACTGTCTTCACTAAGCCATCCAAATGTTACAAAATCTGGAAATACAGCTAAGGAATCCTGCCAACCCCGCAGCACAGAACGATCATCTCGCATAGTTTCTCCACTTGGCTGTCAGGGCACGCCACAGTAGATGCTTGTGGCGTGCCGTGGTCCTCACTTTTCTTAGGGAGCAGCAGAAGAGATTCCCATGCTTGTGCCTCATGGTCTGTGATCTGGAGATGGGCTCAGTGCAGTCTCCGTGGTCAGGCTGCCCCTGTATTTGTGGTGCAGGTATGGGAAAAGGCAGAGAACTCGGCAGTGCTGGCAACAAGGACCAGACGGGAGGAACGAAATCAGATGTCTGGGATTCTGCGAGGAAAGGGAGAGGCGGGCAAGATTTATCAGGGGGTGGAGGCAAAACAAACCAGGCGGAGGTAGATGCCTGTGCAGTCCTGAGGGAGGGTGTGGGCGTCCGCATGCATGAAGGCACAACCAAGCGTGAAGAAAGTGCAGGATGGGTTTGCGCTGGGGAGGCACAATCAATGGCCTGGGTGGTTTCGATCTGTGCTTGGGAAGCAGATGCATGTAGAGCTAGAAGCAAACTGTTGTGGTTTCCAAATGTTCATATTTAGCATTCTAGCAAGTTGGAGCAGATGGCAGGTCTGACTACCCTGGGCCCCATTTCTGGGCAGCGGCTGGAAACCCTTTCAGGCCTCCTTGAAGAGTGGTGTGGATATGCCCGCTTAAGGAATGGCATCCTGGGATTTCCTGCTCCCTTTCCCTGTCTCCGTCTAAGTTTTATATCATACTCAGCACTCTGGAACGCATACCCAGAGCTGGTGCCACAGGCTGGGCACACCCCACTGGGTCGCAGTGGGCGAGCTCCCATGCCCCAAGTTGTTCAACAGGGGTAGTGTGGGTCTGGCTCCACACCAGCAGAGTTACTTTGCTTCTTAGGTGGAGACGTGCGAGAGCAGACATATCTGGACTGTTTGAATGCCTTCCAGAAGCTAAATCATCTGTAAGCACTGCTGAAGTGAACTCAGCATGCTCAAAAGTAGCGCACAGCTGATTTCCCATCGCTATTCACCCCTAGGAGCAGAGCAGAAAAAGTTTTAGGACAGCCTTGGTCACCAGCTGGGAGGATCTCCCGGCCAAGGGTCACCACCAAATGCACCCACCTTCTCAGTGTGGCTGAGGGGCTGAGGCAAGCACCAGCAGTTTTATGCCACCTGACTATTCCCCTAGAGAAGCCAAAATAAGTGCTCTTTTCCCTTTGCAGTTTAAGAGGACCTGCACAAAGGCGGTGGAATGGCGGGCAAGCTTGACCTTGTGCACGTAGCTTATGCAGAAACCTCCAGTCTTTTAACGGGATTTCTAAACTTTGCTCAGTAGCTTGTAACAAATCTCATTGTGCACCAAAGCAGCTATCCTTATGCAAGTATTGTCTCCCCATATGAGGCTTCTTAGGTTCTCCAGCTATTGCTAGACAATCCATATGATGGACTTAGCATGTCTTTCACAGTCTGTTATATATACACCTATGCCTTTGGAGACAGCTGAAGCAGACAATCATACCAGCCGTGTGGCAAGTAAGCCATGCACTTGGCTTTTGTACAGGTGTTCATCACAGACAAAGAGAGAAAGGAGGGAAAAGGCAAGAAGAACCTGTCAGAAGAATTGAAGGAGAGGCTGGAAACAGTCCTCCTCAATCCCCCTCTTTACCAAGTTCTACGTTGGGTAACCTGTACTAGTAAGTGAGGGCGCTCAGTCACTGTGAGGCCTCCACACAGTATAGGGCTTTGGCAGTTTTCTGAATGTTCACCAGTAAAACTGATACTGAAAGGAGTTGAAAAGCAACTCAGGAGGAGAAGGTTGTCATCATTACTAGAGGAAACACAGCAAATCAAGTAACAGGAAAAGAAAATGACGAGAAGTGGAATGGAGCTATTGAAAACTGATAAATAGAAAATTAATTTCAGCCTGAAGCTACCACTTTACCAAGATGAAATCAGAGAAGTTCTCTCAGCAAAGAATCAAAATGCTCAGAAATCCAGGTTTCAACAGTGAAGTTCAACGTGAGCTGCAAATGCCTCGGGGAAGTGGCAGGCAGATCAGCAAATAAAGAATTACAGAAGCGAAGTCAGGATGTAATAAAAGCCTTAGTACCCCTTTGAGATAACATTTGCTTTTACCTGGAGAGGTTCCTGAGAGGGTTGTGGGAGCTTGAAAGAAAGCACTAGCTCCAAAATTGCAAACCTCAGAAGCAGGAAGAAAATAATTGCCTCCCAAAGAAACACGTAGGGAAGAAGATGCCTCCGCTGGGAGAGGTCAGGTCAGTAACAACCATGTCTTTAGTCATCACTGAAGTCCTGAAATCAGAAAGGCAGTCATGTAAGACAAAAAAGAATTGCTTTAAGGGCTGACATATTCTTTTCTCTGTGTGTGTTAAAGATGGGACCAAGCCAGGACAGCTCTGACTTGATCTCCAGACCCAAAATTCACAAAAGATTGGATTTGGGATTTCTGGGCTGGGCAAATTCATCTGGACCTTTCAGAGTTTGGGAATGTTCAGTTCTGTGGTTTTTTTGGCTCAGGTTTTGCTCCAGTTCACCTAGACAGGTGTGTAAAATCCTCTGCAGAACTGAACCAGGAGCAGACTTGGGGCACGTTTATTTTGTGCAGTCATGCACGAGGTCTGCTCATGCTCTGAAGAGCTGGGACATTGTTGCATTGTCACTGTGCTTGCGCTCATCCTGCTTTTCAGTTGAACTCAGTAGCACCACACGGTCGCTGCTGCTGTTGCAGCTATATGTTCATGCATCTTCAATTATAGATACTAACAGCGGTAAATGCTAGTAAGCCTTTGTGGCTAGGGGGCGTAGATGGAAAGCTCTCTTTCCTCACCAAACCCTCCACTCATCAGCTACTCTCATCTTGCTGGGACACACACTCTATTCCTTGGAGACCTCATCACGGGAAGTCATGGGGGTCAGGGGCAACTGCTCGCCTTCTGGCCCTCTCCGCTTCCTTGTGTGGGGACTCGAGTCCATCAGTCATCCGGACCCAGGACTATTTTGGGCTCCTCTGATTCCTCTGTGTATTAAAGAAAGGGAGGAATGCTGCTGGTAAGGAAGTAGGAAGGGTTGGAGGGACAGTTTGCGTGTTCCCACAGAGGAGCGCAAGAGGGAGGAACCATGCCATCAAGGTGGCTCAGAGCGGGGCCACACTCAGCACTGCCGAGTAGGACATATGACTGGTATTACAGGTAGTACTACTAGCGCTACAGGTAGTATTAGTGCCTAATAGCTGTGGTGGCGCTTGGTACCGTGTCCTTTCACATCCTGCAGGATGTCACCTGTCACTTCCGCCAAGCTTCTGACGCGCAGCCGGGTCGTGGTCCAGCCGCACGGCGCGTGGGCAAGCCCGCGCGTGGCTGCCTGCTCTGGGCGCAGAGGCAGCTCCGTCGCTCGCGGCTCGCTGACGTTACGGCAGCACACCAAAACATGCTTTTATGAATCATACCAGGGTATGACTCTCCTGAAGAGCTGGAATGCTGGAAGCTCTTGAGTTGTGCTGGTTGCGAGAGGATCCCGAGCAGTCCTCATGGAGGTTTCCTCAAGTGGATGAGCAAAAGCGGCCATGGCCAATATACACCTGGAAGTATATATAAGCAGTGCTGGAGGAGGGAAGGGGTGGGAGGGAGAGCAGGAGAGGCAGTTGCTAGAAGGGTCAAGATACGTGGATAGAAAGCACCAAAACTGAAGAGGATTTGTCAGTATCTTCACTTTGGAGAAGGGCAATAAGCCTCTCTTCTAGGTGAATTTTAACTTTATTGGGTAAAGATTTCCTGTCTTTTTGATAAATTCAGCTAAAAATGTCAATGAACAGCTGCAGCGCAAGTCCTGCGTGTTCATAGATCCTTTAGGGTTTGTTCTTGCCATGGGTGGTTTCAGACACATAGGAAGGAGCTCTTTTCTACGTTGTCTCTTACCGGAAGGCTTTATCCAGGCGTATGTAGGCTGTTTGTGTTCTTAGACAATAAGCCACAGCGTCCAGAGATTTCAGTCAAAGGTCAAGGTCCTGTTGTGCAAGACAGGATATTTTTCCCAGACTTTAGTTCCTGCCCCAAAGAACTTCCAGAGACAAAAGAAGAGCATGGCCCAGCTGATGGCAGGGAAGTAGAAGACACTGGTGAGATACTTACATTAGTGCAATGAGGATCAATCAGATGACACCAGCTCCCTAACCATTGTCAGGCAGTTTTATGGGCATTACAGCAACAGCATGATTGTAAAGAGAAATGATAGGGGTATTAAGTAGTGACTACTTTCAGCACAAGCTTTTTCCACTCATGAATGCAGGTTTATAGGAGATAGTATGAAATGAAATGTAGACTAACACAGATTAACTGGGATATACCCAAACTGTGTGCTGCCTGTTTACTGAGTGCTGCAATCTCCCATCTAATGCCCACCTAATGCCTTAATAAGGCCCTGACTCCTGTGCACAGATTCAGGATGCTCATCCCAATTTATACCTTTTTACATGCAATACAAGACTGAACCAAAATTAAACATGGTCTTCCTAAGTCTAGAAAATACAGGCAGTGGATCAATTATATTGTGAGAGGAGAGTCTTAGCCAATGGAATTACCTGCCATTCACAAACAAACTTTTTTTTTCTGTTTTTAATCCAAATGTTCATTGAGATGTTCGAGAAAGGTCCATCCAAATTTCCCACAGTGGTTTCTAGAACATCTCAACTACCCACCTCTGCTTTACGTTCACTGCCACTAAGTAGTGAGGTAGCTTTTGGGGACAGTTTTTCACCTTGCAGTCTCTATGTTTTCATTCATAATTTTTCATGGGTGACTTCCTTTTCCAACAAGGAATGAACCTTCATGCACAAATTGCAGTGGGTTGAAATGTGCATTGAGCCAACTTGGAACTTGTGGTTTAACAATCCCATAAGACATTGACCTGGTTGGCTCATTTCCCTTTTGTATGTTGTATAAAACCTAAAAGAGACCAGGGGAGGGATATGAATTCATTATTCATGCATGATTCAGCATTCATTATTCTTTCTCCTTTACTAAAGACCCCACATGTGTCCTAAGTCACTCTAGTCAATGGAATTTTAATCAATACAGGCAGGAGACCACAAAGCATGAGTTGGCTGACCAACGTTGGTGTCTCGTTTGGGGACAGATGAATCCTGCCCTACCTAGTAAGCTGGTGGACATATGTGTTCATCGATACATCTGCATATGAGTTGAACTGAAACTGTGCATTAGATGTTGAGTGCTGTCAGCAGGTCAGAGAAACAATGTGCTTATGGAAGTTTTATCTCTGCTGCTGAGCTCACTGTAGCAAGGCTATGAAGAAGCAAACTCATAGGCCATAAAAAGCTGCAAATCATGTTGTATATAACTGAAAGGTCATTTCCCTTTGTTTAGGATGAGAGGCACAGACCTGCTAGAGCTAAGCCTCAGAAGGTAAAATAACTTGTGAATTTTTCATATGCCTGTTTCCAGGATTAGTGCATCATTTAATTTATCTGTAATATGAAAAGATTGAAGTGAAGCAGCATAAAGGTATGCAAAAAAAGCCACACACTGTATCCATATATGTTAATAGTATCTATTAATAGATTATGTTACATGTTAATGTGCTTTATGTTAATATTATTTAGCTAAATTACAAGCAATAAATACTGTTCTCTAAGGCACAGAAAATGCATGCAAAACTAAAGTTTATGTTTTAATAGATTTATTGTGTTGTTAATAGGCTGAAAGTCAGATAATCAATATACCTGGCGTAGTTTAAGCTACCAAGGCAAATGAAAGCTGTTCTGTGGTGAGGTGATTGCAGATCCATGGCCGTAATCATTTTTATCTGTGAATGAGAAAAAAGGAAGGTGGGAAAAACTTCTCAGCAATACTTTCTTGGAATCACAGGAATACTTGCCCAAAATCATGATGCCTTTTCTAATATTATAATACTCGCTTTCAGTGCTTTTATATGCCTAATTCCTTTTTTCCCCATACATGCAATCTAATACCAGGTCTGACTGAAATGGGAAAAACCTATTTAGCCCGGTGGCTAAACAGTTAAAAATGTCATTCAACAAATTGCCAGGTCACTGTCACAAATAAGTTGCTAGGTGACTGCAGATGTTATCAGCCACTAAAATAAATGCATTTTCCAGATGTAGTCATCAAATAATTTTCAATTGAGTGATTCTGTGTTACGGTAAAGTTGAATGCCTATTTAAGGGCCTAAATACTTAAAAATATATAAGCTAATTTGAATTATATTGAAAAATGTTATCTGTTGTGAAAGTAGAGGAAAGGGATCCAAATTTGGAGTAATTTCACCAAGCATTTCTAGATATTCAGCTCCCTAGGAACTGCAATTTTACACTATCCTCTTGGGTTTTGTAAGTTTTGTGCATACCTAATGCTCACATTCTGCATCTAATTATTCTACAGCTGATCCCTGTTGATTGGCATTTGTATCAGCTAGTGATATGACTCATTAACCCTTTTGGAAAGCAGTCTTTCAAAAGTTAATAACTGTAGAGTTGACAATTCAGGCTGCGTGATACCCAGTCATAAAAGCACATGAACTTCCAGGCAGTTTCAGATGTCATTCTGGGAGCTGATTTTATCAGTCATAAGAGTCTGGTTCACCTTGCAGGTCAAGACTCCCAAAAGTGGGCTAGTTTTCCAGGCTCCCATTCCTGGCAGTGGCAATGTCATCTGTGTCACTGGTGGGTCCGGGAGAGCTGCTCAGCTCAGCAGATGTAGGTCTCTACATCAAGGTGAGCTGAAGAGCCCCCAGACTCCTGGAGAGTACTAGCTGCATTGGCGATGACTATAGCACGAATTTAGATACTCAGCTCAGGTGTAAAGACCTGTGTTAAAGGGTTTTAATCTGCAAGCTGACTCCACACTCCAAATAATGGGTGCAATAATGGGATACAGTTATTTTTTAGAGTGAAAATCGGATTAGATGATCTACGGATTCATTCTGGCCTCAGTATCTGTGAATGTACGTTGAGTAGATCTGAGGTTGGGTTCAAAGAACGTGCCACTGCTTGCATTTTCCCTAGAGCTTTGAACCATAACATCTGCGTATGCTCCCTGGTTCAATGTTTGTCTACAACGATGAAGAGATTACTTAGAGTAGTTTGGCAGAGACTTGCAAAATCACACTTTTCAGCTCCGACCAGCCTGGATCAGAGGTATCTAGATGTGCATGTATTTAAGTGTAAACTGTCCATAAAGAGTAATGTGCTAGTATTAAATCCAAAAGTATCTCCTCTGGCTCAGGAAGTTCCTGGGCCACCAGCAATGGCAGACTGAGTGTTTATTCTGAGAAAATACCAGTATTTATTATTTTTCTAGATTCGGGAAATTTTTTCCCTAAGCATCCGCTTTTGGCCCTATATCAGAGATGACATACTGAACTAGATGGATCTTGGCCTGATCTGTGTGGCCATTTTTTATGTTCTTAGGCCTCTGCAGCACCGACTGTAATCCTTTATGACAGTATAGGTGACATGGGGATTTCCAGCAGTGTATGGGGTTCATGTCATTGGTCTCCAGGGGGTACTAGTAGGTATGGGAAGAAAATGTCATGGAATAAATCCTTAATCTTTCTGGCAAAGCTGAAGAGAGGACAGCAGTTTGTGAGGTTTATGGTTGCTGCAGGTGCAGTGTTTAAACATAGCTTAGGTAGCTGTACTTGCTATGCCTAAGCTATATCTGTTTTTACCAGATCAGAAAAGGTTTAGACAACATACAATGTCCGCGTGCTCTGTTCTAAAACAGTTACGTAGCATTTCACATTCTGTCTGCTAGAGGCTGTGCTGTTATGCCATTGCTCCAGGGAGGAGTGGCGTTGTAGGAGAATCGTTGCTCTTCCTCTCTTAGCTTCACTAGCACCAGGTAATAGAACAAGAAACAGTGGCCATGAGTTGGGGCTCGGGATGCGCAGCCTGGACCAGAAGACTTCTCGAGGTCCCTTCCAATCAACATTTCCATAGAAGACCTACACTCATCTGAATCAGTAACTCAAGGCAGCTATTCCAGAGCATCTCAAATGGCTACACATATTTATGTCATGGCAACTGAATCATGCCCCCTGTCAACACAGTTAGTGGAGAGTGATGCAGCTGACCAGCTACTAGGTGAAGTAGCTCTTTGACAATTCACCAACCAAGTAGGTGGATATAATCAGTGCATTTTGGGATAACCTAGTGTATCCGACCTGCCCTTTGGTTGTCACTTCAGAAGGACATGTATCTATCATAGGTTCTGTGTCGTATCTATATGAGTATCTCAGGTGTCCAGTGGTGTCTCCAACAGCACGACACACTTGTGTTTGGGCAACTGAATCAAGCCTTGGATGTCTCCTGGGGTGAGCAGAAGGGATTTTGCTTTTTCATCTGCAGCAGAGCAGGTTTCAGGATATCCTCTGTGGCTTGCTCGCCTTAAATAATTGTTGTCTATGAGGCTGTGGTTAGTACTTTTAGCTTGCAGGATCCCAGCACCAGGTCAAAAAAATACACAAGCGCTCCACTACACAAATGTTGATCCAGGATAAAGCCCTGCTGTCAGATTACATTTGTTCAAAAAATGCAGTTGCCTAACCAGGGCCACAGGTCAGAGTCATGTTCACGGTAGCTCATTTACACATTGCTTGGGTTTGCCTCGTTCTTTTTTACTGTCATCCAAACTGGAGCTGGGTGGAGGTACTGGGCCTACTGGTTTTTTGGGGGAAAGACACTCTGTAGCAGTTCCCATGGTGGCAGTACATGTACTGACACAGCCTGTATCCCAGTTCCATAGTGATGTTTTAGCAGACACCAAAGGGACTTGAAATGCTGAAAAGTATCTGTAGGAAGGCCAAGCACAGCAGTATGTGCTGTAGGGACAGTAAAGTGGTCCGTCTGTCCTAGGATGGGTTGGTGGCATCACGAGCTGGGATGTCTGCCTCGTTCCAGAGTGTAGCAGATGGATACTCCATGGCTGGACATTGGGATCCCTGGAGGCTATCACTACTGGTGAGAAAGAGGGAATACTCAATGCTACTGACTAAACTGCTGTCCCAGATAAAGCCACTGTGGAGAAAGAGGACATTCCCACCAGCCAGCACCTCTTCCAGTAGCTGGCGTCTGAAGGGTTCAGACCACCAGCAGGCCATGTGAGGAATACTGCGTTTCTGGCCTTTTCTTGGTTTCATTTTTGTATTTGTTTCTCCTCTGCAATCCTAAGACTTTACGGGGTGTGCAGCCAGGTCTTAGGCACTTTGCTACCAGGTTATTTTAGTATGGCACTCATACATCACCAGCCGCAGCTGAGGAACCTGCTTCTGGGCCTGCTCCACCTTGCTGGCTTCGTTGAGTGTAACACCCTGTGAAATCCTACCCCTTAAAAAATGGGAAGTGGTTGACAGAAAAAGCAGTATTTGGAAACCCAGCCATGTCAGTTGAATTGACATACTTAAGGGGAGCGTGAGGTGGGGACAGGACTGAGCGGAAAACAGGAATGGGAAAGCGGTGTCAGGCTGGCAGCAGGAAAGCTCTGACCACGAGCCCACCACAAGCCTTGTCTCCCCACGTGATGCTCCTTCCCTTCGTCCACCTGCAGTGCCTCCGTTCATGGAGGGGATGAAGACCATGGGTCATACATGAGGTATGCTACCATGCAAGGCAAATGCTTTTACCGTAGCGCTGCCTAATTAGTCCTTTACGTTACTTCCAGGTAAAAGCGTGGCCACCTGTAGATTTCAGCTGAAATTACTTACGTCACTTGCTACTCAAGTGCAATTGCTGTAGCTTCCTCGTTGTGTGTAGTTCATGGTGCTTCCCAGAAGCCTGAATACCCTTGCTTTTCTCAGTACAGATGTTGGGATACCTTTAATAAAATATACTCCTGCTGAGATTTCTTTTAATGCAATGTCAGAAGTTTTCAGAAAGACATTTAAACTGTAGAAATTTAAGTCAGAATTACTGAAATTTAAAATTAATTCTCTCTCTTGAATCTGAACAATAGATTGCCCGGATCTTGGAGCAAAACTTCCAGAAGGACCCTCCCACAACATGAAATGGAAGGATAGAGATGTGTACCACATACCCTGGAAATGGAAGGAATATTGTAGGTACAGCGGCTGGTTCCATGGGCCAGTCCGTTTCCCCTGCTAATGAACTACCTGAAACTTGGCTGCTGTTAGCAGAACCCAGTGGCCACTGTGCAGCTCCCCTCTGCTTGTTTTGTGCTGCCTGAGTGGACAAGGTCATATTACCTGTCTGGTGGGAACAATGGTAGCCTTGCTAGGAATATTCTCCTTTCATTTTCTGGTTTTTGGAGTTTAAGTTTAGACAGACTCTGTCCTGTGACAGAGTGCCAAGCACTGATGGGAATCTTCCATCTCTATTAAGAATTTTGGACACATAATAACAACAATGAGGTTATTTAGGAAAAAGCAATCTTATTTCTTTAAAGTACAACTTCATTATATGAAAACTTCATGAACTAACATTTATTTAGAAAATGCATATTTGTATTTTAAGATTACTTTTTAGCATTTCCAGACTGAATAATATTTTTTAGAATATGTTTATTGCGGAATGAGCTATTGCAGTTCTGGGTGATAGGATCAATCAAGAAACTACCAGTCTACATGCTTCAACAACAACAATAACATTATTATTGTTGTTGTTGTTGTTGTTATTAACAACTTTTCTTAATTCTGAATTAACCTGAAAATGTGGGAAAAGCTCAGTTTTTACATTTTGTCTTTTGTGTGTGTGTGTGACAAACATGAGTTGCTGGTGCATCATTTGTTCCTGCCTTACAAGCTATTTCAGTATACTGAGATTTATAGGGATCTGTTTAGTTTATACCTACTTTGAGAGATGACTTGATGACAATATATAAGTATTATCAGAGGAACAAAACACTGGAAACTAAGAGCTGTTCAGTCTAGCAGAGACAAGAATAACATGGAAGAAAAGCTAAGAGTTAAAGCCTTATTAGCAGTGAATACTATTTTAACAACACGTGCAAATAAGATTAGAACAGATTACCTAATGAAAATGGTGCCTTCTCCATTAATTTCTGTCTTCAGAACAGGCACTTGAATGTCAAGGTGATGGTGACCTTTTCTGTAATAATGGTCTTGTATCAGGACCACTCCGTCAGACTGAGGGAGATCTGGGGGGGACCTGCCCTGGGGGCAAAGACCTGAACATCAAATTTTCCTCTTCTCCTAACACAGTTCCCTAATCGCCATCAGGCAATTATCTCTCTCCGTTGGAAAACAAGTAATAATTTAGGTTAACTTAGGTGGCTAATGATTTTTCAGAGATGTAGTGTCTACAAGAACTTCCCTAAATTAAGCAGACTGGATCCCACTGTAATATAAATAAGCTTTTGGCGATCAAGGCTTCAGTATTTCTCCTTTTAATTCAATGGATGAGGGTGCAGCTCCCATACGCTTAGCTCAGTCTTCTAAAGAGGCTGCACAAAACAGTAACGCTGTACTAACAGCCTGATACATTTAAAGTAAACTTTTCTAATGCTGGGTTGTAGTAACTGTCACAAAATTTTTAAAAGTGGACTTCTCCTACAGACCGCTAGAGAGGTTTTAAGTAATTAAAATAATGCGTGTGTGATTATTTATTTAAAGGACATGTTAACTGTAGTTTAATGGGCCAGGAAACTTTTCTGTTTCAAAATAAAATGTGATTAACAGTTGGCTATGCTTTCTAAAGCTGTTGCATCAGCATCCACTGTTCAGACTGTTGATCTCATACTCTAGTATTTTGAAAAGCAAATTAAATTAACTTTCTAGTGTTAATATACATTGCACATATGCACAGGCACCCAGATTCTCTCATTTTGGATGAGACCATTAATGCATTAATAGAAACATTTCAGAGAAATCTATTTACTGGTTTATCTTCAGCACGAACAACCAAATAATATGGAGGCAATATTTTGTTTTTTCATGTGAAGCACTGCAGTATGGTTTCACATATCCCAAGATTGGTGCTGGGAGGAGTAAGTCAGCTTTTTCGGGATGCAATTACAATTGCATCCCTCATGGTGTGTAGTTCATGGTGCTTCCTGGAAGCCTGCCGTACTCTTGCTTTTCTCAGTACGGACCTCAGGATATCTTTAATGAAGTGCATTCCTACTGAGATTCCATTTAATGCAATGGCACAAGTTTCCAAAAAGATGTTTAAACTGCAGAAATCTGGAGGAGTAGCAACACTTAACAACCAAGCCTGCCTACTGTACCACTGAAAAAGTCTGCTTCACTTTCTGTATAGCTTGTGCTGTCACCAAGGGCTGTTTTGTACAACAGGAATCATTAAAAACAGAGTAATTCTTATTCCTAAAGCCTGTATTATTGGCCTTATTTTTAATGACTTTTGACATAACTCCGTAAACTTTCATCACTCCCACTGTGCTGGAAGCGTGCTCTCCAGCGTTCCCATTGCATCTGTCCATCAGGTGAATTTAATTTTCCCATAGGCTTTACTTATCAGCATTTTGTTGCCTTCGAGCCTGATTCAGCCTGAGTGGCACAAGGCTGGTTTTGCGAGCATGCATGGTCCATGTGAACTGCTGAAAGCAAAAGAACTAGCCATGGTTTGAAGTTTGGGGCCTGCTCATAAGTTGGTATGAAGTCAGGATCAGTGGTGAGAATTAGGTGAAGTTAATGGGAAGGTTACCTCTTGGCTTTGAGATGCTCGGGGGGCTAGAAGGGGTGGCACTGGAGGCATTTTACTGGCATACTGATGTTCTGTCAGAGAGAAAGTACACTTTGAACATGGGATGAAGTAACTGGGTTTTGTTTTGCGCTTTTTTTTTCACTTAATTTGACCTGCATACACATGTCTAAGCCTCAGATTCCAAACCAAGCTTTAATCACTTCTCCTCCAGAGCCCTTGGAGGTGGAAAACAAAGTTGTGGTAAATCATATCGTTAGACTTTAATAGCCAGTGAACAGTAAGTAACATTTTTTCCTCCCAAGGGAGTTATTTAATGTTTAATGAAAATACCAATTTGCATAATTCACTTGCAGTATAAAGGTCACCATCAGTCTGTCACTAGGATAACAGGGTAATTACTTAAGATAACTATCTTCCAGCCATAAAAGAATGTTAATTTGTTGAAAAGGACAATTTAAAATGATTGTATTTTAATTATTATATCATCTTTATTCTATTTTTAAGGATGTCAGAACTTCTGCAGCACAGCTTTCAAAGCTGTGCATCACTTTTTCAAAGGCAGCGGCTATTGAGACCAACCAGACCAGGTCTCTGTACTAGCTCCTAAAAACCTTCAGTATGCTCCACTCTTTTCCATTTGTGTTGTTCACCTTCAGTATTTGACAGTTAACATCTGCAAACCTAGATAAATGGCAACAACCACCATAAATATGAGAAGTCTGAGGGAGTCAGAGTGACAGACCACCATAGAAGAAGGTGTCTCAGGCAAAGACATGGTGGTCCTGCACCGTGTCTTCTCTGAACGTGGGGAACGTTTTCACTCTGTGCTGGGGTCAGGAAGACCCTGCTCCAGGCAGACCACTCTGTCATACTCCATCACCAAACCCTGTTGGGTCACAAATAAAATATTATCCAAATAAGAGGCCATTTCTTTTTATGTTGTGGTCTAAGAGGAATTTGAGAGTGGCTCTCTTAGTAAAGCACGACTAGGCCAGTAGCTGGAAACCTGCTGAGCCTTTGCGCAGCCAAGTCCAGCCAAGGACTTAGACATCAATACATTCACATAGGAGGAAGCAGCTTATGGAAACATCTGCTGGAACAGCATGTGAACCCCAGCTATTGACTCCCCTATGGCTACACACAATAGGCTGCTTAGGGCCAAGGGCTACCACCACACCCAGATGGTTTGGAAGGAGGATCCAGAACTGGCATCCAGCTGCCAGCTGTGCTGGAGCACTCCGCATTCCCAAAGGGATATGTGTCAGAACTGGCCTGCAACAAAGACTTCCTAAATTGTGAGTACGTGCATTGCAGCCACGCTCATACAGGAGTATTTGTGGCACTGGAGCAAATGGCGTCGCTTTATACTTCAGAGTACGTCCTCCTGCTCCTCTGGGGAGACTCCTACCAGGGCTGTATGCAGTGCTTGTAACGATGGTGCAGTGTAACAAACTCCTTTTCCCCCTCACTGTAAAGCCAGGATGATTTCTCTCTTGCACTGTTGGATGCACTATACGGGTATCTTTAATACTGGGAAGTGACCCTGTGAGTTACTGTTTGCAGAGGGACAGACCTACTTTTTCAAGTCAGCACAATAGACCACAACCACACTATGTTTCATTTAATGGTTGCTCCTGCACCAAGCTTTCAAATAATAAGCACTAACCTATTTTAAACCTGAGTAAGCTAAACATTTCATTTAGTATTCACTTAACTCCACTTTAGCTCATTAAAACCTCTGCTGCATTGGAGAAGGCGAAGGGGGCAATATGATTAAGACAACACAATTAGGCCAGGGCAGACGGGGTTTCTCTATGCTGAGAGTTGAGTATATCCTGTTCTTTCCTTTAAAGAGCAGTATTTCTTTGGGATACGATACTGATAACTCCTCAGCTCCCCTCTGATGTGATTCAGAAAGCATCTTGCTGCATTTACACAAATAATCATATGTATACGTGTGTTAGTTGCGACTGTGAAATAGAAGAGATGCAGCAACTATATTAATAAAATGCTGGCAGCTATGGGAAGATGGGGGATGCCGGTTGAGTCTGTCGTGGTGTCTCTGCACAGCAGCAACGAGGTCCTGCAGGTGTTAGGGCTGGTGTCCTGGCCTGGCCTCAGCCTGGCCCCCTCCCCAGGGACGTGTCCGATGCCCAGGGCTGGGGCTGCCCCCGCTGCCCCCCACCTGCCCTGCTTCCTCGCAGGGAGCTGAGGCACCACACTGGCTTTTCATGGCCAAGGAGGTAAATGAGCAATTTCTGCAAAATCCGTCTTCTGTTTGCATTTAGTCACAGAACCTCTTTTCCCACCTTCTCCCAAATTGAGGCCCAGGACAACAGGGTAACAGTCAGTGCTGGATTTAGGCAGATTTGTGGTCTGAGATTCCTCTGCTGTGCGAGCCCTCCACCATCCATGGCGAGCCAGGGTATGACCGCTCCAGGCGTAATTTCCATCTCCTTCCTGGCTGCCTTCTCAGGAGCCAGCTCAGCTGGGATCTGTGGCTGGTCACTTCAGCTTTGAATTTAGGTCCTGTGTGATTTCCACATGGAGAACTCTCATCAAAGAGAACTGGAGCACAATAAAAATAGGCTTTAGAGGACCGGCCTGCCTAGTGCGTCAAGAGGGCAATCCAACAGCACAGGCAAAAGGAAGTCCTTATAGGATGGTATTCCTGACACACAAAGGTATATAAATACACAGCAGTGGCTTTTTTGGTATCCTTGCTGACAGTGGCCAATAGCAGATGGAAGAGCTTCCCAACAGCGGCATTCCCGTACAGTGTTCCAGCCTTAAGCCATCTGAAGTTTAGGTGGCCTTAAACCACAAGTGGCATCTTTGTCTTCAAAACAATTAATGTAACTCGGCATCTAAAAATAATCCTGTGGAGTCATACATTCTCTTGTTCTTCAGCATTTTAATCATTCCAGCTACTCCACAGTGTCATAAAACCCATTTTGAGAAAGAAAAATATCCAGAAAGTTCCCTAGAGAGAAATATTTAAAAATAAACGCAACCTCTCACTCCTTAAAGCACATACCTAAATCACGTTGTTTCAGAAAGCACTGAAGGCTCTGGATGAGGATGGGGAAGTTCTGGCTGCTCCTCAGTGCCCAGAGGCCACGCGTGGCCGGAGCCGCAGGCGACCCACCAGCCTGTGTCCAATTCAGCCTGTGCTGAACTCTCACTCGCGGTTGTTTTTCTGCACGAGCTCAAAATGTGAAAACAACTAAACTGGTAAAAATCTGATTCTTCTCCAAAAATGAGATCTTTGGTGGAAGTCCCATGTATGCTAACAGAGGAGCAATGCATCAGCACAGGGCTCAGAGCAAACACCAGAAGTGCTGCTGGGGCAGCGGAGCCGTCCCTGCTGTAACAGTGTGCCCTCGGCCAAGAAAACTTACTCTCTAGCTGGCAACGAGTAACATGAAGCGGGGAAATTGTCTTCATTAGTGTTACGCATTTTTCCTCTTCAGCCAAAAGTTTAAAGGAGGCACAGAGGTATGGCTGGACCTCAAATACTGCGTTAACCAAATCCGCAAATATGTAAAGCCCTGCTGTTCATATTCTGCTGCTCAGGTGGTTTCTGGTAGCCCCCAAGACAGCAAGAATCATCTCTAGAATGCTCAAATTATTTAAAATAACAGTATTCTATTCTTACACACTACAATTTTATATTCATTTTCGTTGGGAGTGTATGAAGCAAATGAGGTTAAGCCAAGACCTGGATTCAGGCACACATTTTTCCTCTGAGTACAAAAAGGAAAAGGTTGAGACACCTTCATTTAGGTGGCCTTGATTCATCATACAACGCTAGCTCCTGAACTTGCTACGCATCATCATTACTGTGTGTGACGAATAGTTCTGAATGCCCAGACCACAGTCGGTACCCAAGAACTGATGCACCCTCGTTTAGGAAGCTGGGAAGCGTTGCCCTCGGAGAATAGCAGGTGTCTAACATGAAACCCTGGGCGAGTGCTTAAAACAAAACCAGTCTGCAAAGTGCTCCAAGGGAAAAGGAGGTAGAAGCCAGACAGCATCTCCCCCCTCCCCGCTCCACCCCCTTCAAACTAGTTGTGTGACCTGAATTAAGCTTTAATTAGCCTGGAAACAAATTACACTGGCTCCTCCTGGTGGCTGATCACACCAAGCTCAACATGCACGGATGTGGTTATTAGCGATAAGCACTCATCTTCATTTGGATGAGTAGCCATGCGTTTTATGTATACTGCCATGGACCCTAGAGCCTTCAACCAAAACCAGCCAGCCTCCTGTTGTATCTGTCACAAATACTAATGACCACCACATTTGACTGTTGCATCATTAACGTTTTGCTAATCGTTGGCTGTAGATAACAGCGGCCTTCAGCACCACAGGAGGTTGGGGGGCTGCAGTGGTACGGCTTGCTAAGGGGCTACACCTGGTGTGCGCTGCTCGGTTTCAGCTCCAGAAGGAAAACGGGAATAACACAGCTGAAAAGCTTACTGATGGAGGGGGTAACACGTAAAGTCAAATAATAAAGGAAAGCATCTGGATTATCATTTGAGCCAGTTTGTGTCCCCCAAGCGAGCCCACCTAGGATTCATTTTTTTAACAGCACAACTCCCCTCTGCAGTACGGAGGAGCCAGCGTCCCCCCCTCTGGGGAGGCTTACCTCAGGAGACCGAGTATGGGCATGTCAGAGGACACTGTGAATTTTCATGGTAAAATTTGAATAAATATTCTGCACGAAAGCAGGCCCAGTGACTGATCGTGCTGGCAGGCTAGCCCGGAGACCCGACTGCATTTGAAGGACCGTGGTTATAATTACTGTCACCATTGCTTGCATCAAGAATTACAACCACATGAATTTGGAGCCTCATCACTTTTAGTCAGTGCTTTAAAGCTGCCTCTCTCTTATGCACGCCCAGTGGTTTTCTTGACCTATTTTTGGACAGTGAGAAATTGGTTATTTTTGTATCTAGAATTCCCAATCAACCATGATAATACAATAAACAGGGGACTGGGAGGAACAGGAAAGAGATACCTGGCTCTGCACTCTTACCCAGACTATATAACGCAACGGGGAGCAGCCTTTGATGTAGTGCTGACAGGTGTTATGGAAAGCCATCTTATTGAAAATGCCGATTGGTGCTACAAAATACAGAAAGGGATGAAGATTACCTCAGGCTATGTTTTGTCAGATGGTCTGTGAAGAAGAAGAAATTCACACAAGCCAGAACCTGTTACAGGTGCAAGGTATTTGAGACCTCTACCACTTCCCTCTCCATCCCTCTCTTGCCTGACAGCTGAAATGTTTAGTAATTGAACTGTATCAAAGGCATATCTGGTTGTTACGGTGAAATCATATAACAGCTCAGGGGAGCATTTGTATTTGTTCCGGCAGTAGGATAAGTTACTGGGTGAAACGAATGGATCTGTGCTCCCCATTACATCTGCATGTTCTGTTGTAGCTCCAACATAGGTGCTGTGGGAAGCAGCCCATATATACAGCTCACATATAACATTTGTGCTTCAGACCCAACCTTTTTCTGTCAAGCCTCAATGAGCATCTATCCATAGGTACCCTTGACCCTCAGCACTATGTCCTCTCTCTGGGCAGGCAGAGCTGAGGAGCACAGCATCGCCAGAAGGGAGAGAAGCAGGAAGCCAGAGGACACCAGAGTTTTCAACAAGCACACACAAGAAAAAAGAAAACACCGTCCCCTTTTCCTTCAAGAATGAGAAAAAAGCCCAGAACAAGCAAAGACAGAAAAATGGATAGATGTGGTCACAGATCTGGGCCAGGGACACAGGAGAACCTAACTGCTAATCTGAGGATCAGAAGGTTTTTCTCAGTTTGGAGATCAGATGAATGATGAAACATACACCGCAAAATACATAAAAAGGAAGAAGGTTTCACATAATTCAGATATCTGTTTTAATGGGGAAAATGTAATTTAACATGCAAATATGAACAGTAGTAGAGGTAATATATATTTAGCCGGTGGGAAACCCTCAGAAGTTGGGTGCATCTGTAAAACTTATCTTCTCCATGGCTCAAGGGGCTGGTACAGGAGCAAACACCTCTTCAGGTGCTGTGTCTCTATGAGGAACATGAGCGTGGGCACCTGGGTTGGACTAAAGGTCTGTCTAGCCTTGTACTCTGCCTTTTTTACTATCTTACAGCAAATCTCCAGAAAAGCTTGAGAGAAGAAGACAATGTGTAGTTTTACCTCCCTAAATTGAAGATACTCTGGCCCAGCCTCCAGCAATCTGTGGCTCAGGGACTTCCTGAGCCAGAGGTAGTATCTTTACATTTAGCAGTTGCTCATGGACACCTGGCTGAGTCTGTTCTCATGGAGCATGAATCCATGCTATTCACTAGCATGCAGCTGTGCCAACTCACTGAGACACGCCCCACTGGTGTTGCTGTCCTAGTTAAGTGGCATGTGTTATATCTTCACATTATCTAGGCTATAAAGTCAATATAAAATTTTTATAAAATGCAGCACTGAAAACTTGAGAAGATTATTTCTATGAGTGTGAAGACTTTGAAGGTGACAGTACTATATTTCTTTAGGACTGACTTCGTGTTTTTTTCCTGCAGTGCCCATTACGAGGAGATCATACAGTATGTCGGGAATAGTTCTGCGCTGCAGAAGATCTCTTTTCTTCCAAAACGTACCTGTGTGTGGTTCCCTTTTTCTCCATATTTAATGCAAATGGCCCATTTTCATATAATTGTTATGTGGACTCAGAGGCAAATATTGATAGATAGTGACAGAATTTAATTTATTTCTTTGTTAAAGATTGATTTTTCTTGGGCTTCAACAGCGCTGGCTGCCTTCCCAGAAACATCTCTGAATTTATCATTGCTGGGTGCCAAACTGAGACAGAAGGAACAAGTTTTAAATGTAAAACTCCTCAAACTGTGGGAACATTTCAGCATGGGGAAGTTCCAGCCATAACCCTGAGTGCCACAGAGTGAGGACAGCTGAGAGGAATCGAGGCAGTGAATTAACAGTGTCAGTGGAGGGAGATCAGCTTTGGAGAAGGGTTCCCTGTCTGCCGAGGGGTAATTACTCCTCACTCCTAGCTTTTGGTTCATGCTGAAGATCATTTCCTTCTCTGTCACAGTTGTGCCTAGGCAATGAGTGAAAGAAATGAGAGCGTAAACTAAGACAGACTTGCCCATCTGCAATATTTTGCAGGCTCCAACAGTCAGAGCCACCGTGAGAATCCAGCTGCTCAAATCACTGATGGGCAGAAGTCTCGCTTCATATTGCCTGGCAGAGGAAAGCTCATGGCCTTGCTTTCTCAGTCTTCCCTGCTGACCAACCTCGTGAGCTTTAACAGCTCCCTCCTGCTCATCGTTTCTCCAGTGGAGCAGGGTGAAGCCCACTACTGAGGCACATGCAAGGCGACATTCCTTGGAGGCACACAGAGATGCAGTTGCTGATGTGACGTGCGCTGTAATTATCAGCGTGAGTCACTGGAGCTGTACACACTTGTACCACAGCTGAGCTTAGCCACCACGCTAATCTAGTAAAGTATAGCTTCAGTATCTACTCTTAGTATCATCCCACAAGACAAATTAGAAGCCAAGGCAAAGTAAGTTGAAATTCATACTGAACTGGAAACGTTAAAAACTCTGTTGACTTCATTAGATGGGACTTAGAGTGAAGGTATTTAGGCATAGTGCCAGGATCCATGGTGTATAACAGTTTGTCCGCAGTGGGTGAGGAACAGGCTGCCGACAGCGATAACTCGTAAGCATGCATTGCACCGTTTAGCCTGTGAAGTTAGCATGGCAACTTTCTGAGTAAAATGGTAACAGCTATTCCTTGTCAGTTTGATCTGGCTGGGCAAGCTCTCAGTGCATCCTTCATGCTGGGGTCACAGCGGGAGGATGCAGAGCAAATAGAAGTAGAGAGGAGAGGTTGTAGGGCAGTGTCAGGGGAAACAACCTCTTTCATCAAAAAAGATCAACAAGGCAGTTAACAAAAAGTCTGGGTACCCAGCAAGATCAAACCAACCTCCACTACTCAGTCTGTGCAGAGATCTTACCCTTCTCGCAGCAATGCCAGCCAAGCATCTCAGTCCCTCTAATATTAAAACAGTCTTTAATTTAAAAGAAAAGGACCTCTGATTGTGCTAATCTCTCGTTTCTACCACCTCAGGGAAACATGGAGTGCCATTCTCACTTCCCATGTGGGAAAGTAAAAGCCCACAACCCAGTAGTGAGCTCTCGTCCTGGGGAACCCAGTTTCCTCAGAGAGACAGGAGAGGTCTTACGGCTGGCAGGAGAACCTGGTTGTCTCTCTTCTTGGTGAGAAGCATCTCCCAGCTGATTCATTCTGGGTTAAAGAGAAAAAACTCTGTTTTTACCAAGGACCTCACCTCTCTGAAGGTCTTCTTCATATTCTGTTCCCCTCTGAGCTCAGCAGTAGTGGCTGGCACTGTGAAGCACAGCAGCCTTTGCCGATAAGCCCCACACCCCGCATATCCTCCTTTCTTTAAATGTTTTCTATCAGGAGAGGAACCACTCTGTATTTCCTGCAAAAATTGCTTCCAGCTGCCAGGCCGGATGGGCTTTTCACTGATAGGAGAAGTGACACTGTAGTGCAGTATTTCTACTAACAGCAGCATCGAACGAAGCAGCATGTAATGTAGAAAAAGGACAAAGGGGTCCGTGGAGGCAGTTTGCTAGCAGTGCCATTTTAAGGCACAGCCTACCCTGCCTAGCCCCCGGATCTGGTGGGGCGGCGGTGCTGGGGTGCAGTGCCCACCTCACGCCGAGCCAGCTGCAGCCCACCGGCGGCAGGGCACCTCCGCGTGCCCCCGCCTGGCCCCCACCGCCCCCGGCTCCTGCCCTCCTTCCGAGCAAAGGTGCAATGGAAGGTAATTATTTTTGGCTGAGAAAATTATTGTCGGTTAATTTGCACCCCTCTGGTATCATGCACAGCTCAGGTCTGGGATGTCAGTGCGCTGCAAAGATTTGCTTTTACACTGATTGACAGGCCAGCGGTGCGGTAGTGTTGGGACATCAGTGCAGTTGATGGTCCCTGGGAGACCAGCAGCCCACCTTGGGAAGGTTTAGCATCACAGATTGTACCTTTCCCGGGCATTGCCAGCTTTTCTGGACCTGAAGAAGCTGGATCCTCCATATTCCAGCCCTTCAGCTGCACTTCCAGACAAGCCCGCAAGCCCTGCAAATCCCAAATAAATACTGTCCCTTGCGACACTGCATCTGAAAAATCAGCTCTCTCAACTTTCAAAGGAGCAAGACTTAGGGCTTCTCAGCTTCAGAAAATTCAAAAGGAACAAAACTGGATTAAACATTTCTGACCATCTCAGGCCAGTGTGTCCAGTGTGTTCCCAGCACTCCTGATTATTCTTGCAAAATCAGACCTGGGGGGCTATCCCTCCAGCCTTGCCTCCCTTTCCCTTTGCCCTCACCAGCAGATGGTTCTTCCGAGTAAGCATGGGAGTGACACAATGATGTTTTTTTTTCTTCTCCTAGCATTAGGGTCTTCTATGAAGTTTTGAATTTTGACAGCACTCTATTTTAAAGGAAGCAAATTCCTCCATTAACCTCTGCCCTGCCAATGGGAGCTGCAGACCCTACTAGTCCTTCCGAGGGGGGAGGCCGGATGAAGCTGGGGAGCACTGGTACCTTCCTACTCTGGAGAGATGAATTCCAGGCAGCCTGTTGTACCACCAGCTGAACGTCAGTACCGCCGAGCCACTGCCATCACATTAAGTTGTAAAAGACAGGAGGTGATCTTTATTGCTTTGTCTGGCAGTTTTCTTTTAAAAACAAAGAAAAAAGAACTATAAGAAGCCACTCTGGACGTGCTGTTTTTACTAAGTTTAACACTGTACCTGGAGGTCCTGTATGCGTTATGGCCCAATCCTGCCCTTTGTTCTCTGAGTCCTTCATACCTGGTTGTATTGGTCTCTGCACTTGGTCTCCGAGCATGTGAGGAAGCGTGGTCAGGGGGATACAAAAAACATTCCTCATACTGAAAGGAATAGCCCATGTTTCTGGTTTCAGCTAACAGTGTGCTGGGTGGATTTCAGCACACACAGATGGGAGAGAAGTCCATACTGCCAGGTCTTAGATCGTACGTGTGCTTAGGTCCTACTGTGATGCTCTTTTTAGCATGCTAATACCATACTGAAAAAGGTGTTCTGAGGAGCTCAGTCTCAGTATAGAGGGGCTTCTCTTTCCCATCTAGCTAATTTCTAAAGCATGGCTTAAGATTTCACCTGTTTATGTAACAAATACCTTTCCTGTATAAAAAACCCCGATGACTTGCCTATGCACTAGAGTGCATCTTTAGGCAAGTTTAAAATTGTACAACACATCTTAATGCTTCAGAAATCATACGAAATAGAGTATATACAAGAAAATTGGAGTAAAGAAATGGTAGTACACTGTAATACCATAGCATCTTTTAAAAAATTGATCCTGGCATAATCCTAGTATCTCAAAACTTAGCCCTCAGGAATTACCATTAAGAGGGATAATAATTCACTAGCTGTATCAGAGCGTAACAAGTTCACAAGCAAAAATTCATTAAGGAAAACTCTTTCATGATAAACTACAGTGAAAATGACTGGAGGGATTCACACTTGTGCCCTTGAGATGTGTCAGTTCTCTGGAAATTTAATACCAAATTTAGTGTTCTCAGACATCTTCCTCAGAAATAGCAGAGATAAATCATAGCTATGCTATGCCCAGCCAGCAAACTCCATTTCTTTGCTAAATCAAGTCCTGGTCTCCACAAAGAAAAGGGGAGCACCTGGAGCTAGCTGGGCATCTGTTCTCTGAAGGAGACAGACCCATGGCCAGAAACCCCCGTGAGCCGTCTATTAGTCCCTTGGCTGATGCAGTACTCATAGGAGTGTATTGGCAAAAATGAATGGCAAGGTTTCTACTATAAGGTATGTAGGAGGTTAGACAAAACAGAGGAAAGTCCAGGAAGGTGTTCGTACAGTGAGATCTGTAGGACTGCGGAGGAACATTGGGCATGCATGGGAGACCTTTTCTATGCACCACTTACAGCTGCAGCCGACAAAGCTCTAATACACGTGCAACGAGAATTTCCCCTGTGTGCCCAAGGGCGATGGAGTCGCTGTTCCGTATACCTCTTCCATCTCTAATGTCAGACTTTAAAATAGATCTTTAATTCTTTTTTTGCCACAGAATTGGGGTCTACAGATAGGGACTAGCTGTATTACTGAAAGTATTTTTTGTTCAAGGAGACTCCTAGAAAAGTTGTATTGATGTCTCAGTGCCAATATACAATACATGTCGATATATTTGTGAATGTGTGCATGTATATAGAAGGTCAGGTAAAATCCTTCCCCTGCTGAAATGAGCTGAAAACAGCTGAAATCAGTAAATTTGTTTCTTTATTATTACCAGAGCACTCAGGAGCCCCTAATCATGTATGTGGATATACAGAGCTCCTTCTAGAAGAGGACCTAGCCCTTGAACTTAGTAGAACCAGGATTTCACCTTAACTTGTAGTCCTCTATGAGTTTCTCTTGATTTATGTTTTACCTACATCTTGAGAATATAGCTTTTAACCATGCTGGTTTTGTCAGGGCCAAGGGGTAGGGCAACTCAAGGCAATGTCCTCCTAAAATCTATTTCCTAGTGTGCAAAAAGCAAAGTGAATGGTGGTGGTTAAACCTCTAGGATTTGTGAGATTGCCGTGAGGACACTAGGATGCTATTTCTAAAGATTCCTCTAGTTATCAGCATAGGTTGTTTTGTCACTACTTCGTTTCTGTTGAAGATAATCTTCTGGCACAGGCTGTATGTTCACGGAGAACTCCACTCAAGTTGTCATGTTCCATACAGATGATCTCATCCTATCTGCACACATCTATAACCCAGAAGCTTGTTTTTCAGTGTAAAATAAAATGTAGTAAATAAATCATAAGACCTAAAGGGTTAAGTAACAACTTTTACTTATGGCACTTTGGCTGCTTTTCTTTCTCCGTTCTTGGACCGAGTTGCATTTTCACCTGGTGGGATCCTGACAGAAGAACTAGACTCATATTCGGTGCAGAGGCAGTCCTGTGGGTTGCTGGTTTTTAGTGCTGAGGCTAAAGTGCCCAGCCCAGCTTCCTAAACCTGGGCTCACAAAAAGGTTTGGACTGAATACAGCTCTTTGTTTAAAGGAGATGTAATCGTTAGATACTAGTTCTCCACCTCCAGATGGTAGATCGGAGCAGTTGAAGGCCGGGGGGAAGAGGGCAGGCTGGGTTACTCTTGCTCAATTCTCTGTTTTTCAGTAGAGACAGAGTCAATCCCTACCTTTTCACTGTTGTAATATGTCAAAAGACACTGAGCGCCACTGATCTAAAACGCCTGAACTGGATTTTACCTAGAAACAAACAGTAGGAAAATAAATATTTCTTTCTTTTCCAATATAGAAATGACCAGACACACCGCCGTCATCCGATGCACGTTAACCCAGCCTTTCACTGCGCGGAGCAAGGGACTGACTGCCTTTAGGGGGTGGAGGACCGTGCCTCGTTCACGGTGTGTGCCCAGGCAGTTGCAGCACACTCTTGAACCACTCCTGAGCTCTGTGACACAAGCTGGCAGCAAAGATGGGGTAGGTCCTCCCTTGCGCTGCAGGAGGTCCTTGGAGCAGAGAGCATCACGAGAGCATCATTTCCATTTGCTCCCCGATTCCATTAGACTAATCAAGTGTCATAAAAAAGCACCTTAGCTAAACTGGTAGTCATACCCATCCAACGTCCATCTCACTTAGAGGTAATTGGGTGGGGGATGTATTCAACCCATACAGAATTTAAAATAAAAAGCCAGTAGACTCCAGTGCTGTTGACCGGAAAATATTGTACTCGTCACTCCAGCTGTTTCTGATTGCTAGTTACAAATATGTGTTATGAAATATCCATTTATTTAGGCATTGCGGGTCACTTGACAGGGAAGATGAATGATGTCATCAGATTTCCTTTTATTTTTTCTGGATGAGCAATGTGGTGTTGCTGACATTAATATGCAAGCATTGTGCAAGATCCCTTCACATGGATCTGTTGATCTGCACTTGAAAATGGATAGCATCAGCACGGCCGTAACTGTTCAGAGGCATTCCTTTTAATTGGGCTTTTGTCGTGTAGATAGTGAAAGGTGAGACTGAAATTTGAGAATTTGCTTTAACTTGTAGCCATATCCAGAATTTAAATTCAGATCTACCATATGCAAAAAAAAAAAAAAAAAAAGAAAAACTCCAATATATTGTATTGCCTGCTCCATTATGTGGTAGTTAATAATTAAAAACACGCTGCAATTGCTTTTACAAATTCCTAATGTGGAGATGAAGGATTACTGCTAGTTGTAATTTGACATATAATAATCTTTGCTGTATTTCAGTTATTTGCTAGTGAAGCTTAATTTTTTTTTCAATTTTGATGAGACAAAGAAAGAATTAACATCAGATGTTTCCTCTGCATTTGTGCAATTCTAAAGTGCCTTCATTTAAAAGAAAATAAAATTGCATACAGTTTGCTAGAGCACCTCTTCAAAGCCCGTCTGACATGGTATTGTTACACAACAGACTCCATCATCCCTCATAGACAGGACTGTGCGACTGGCTGCCTTGGGGACTGCTGCTGCCAATGTGACATATTGGATCCCTTCAGACCTTGGAAACACAGTCTGATCCATCACAAACTCGAGGGGGTTTTATGCCCTGCAATTTTATCCTTAGGTAGCTTTATTTTATTTATGTCTCCAGATGTACAAAGACCACCAGTAGGCATGTAACCCTTGAAACAACCACCAGCATCAGGTAGCTCATTTCTAAGCTATGATTACTTGCACTGTGCAGCACCTGAGGGCCCAACCAAGCTGAGCTCAGTACTAACAGACATGGAAACACCTCCTGCCCAGCAGCTTTACTGCAGGGGAGGGAAGAGCGCAGACACATAAATGTACTTGTCCAGGGTTAACAAGAGCACCTGGTTTTCCCAAGTGCATTTTCTGTCCTGGCTCTCACAAAGAAGAGCCCCTGTCCTGCCCACTTCCCATCTTGGGTGGGAAAAGGAAGAAACACTGAAGCAGCCAGAATTACATGTCTAGGCTCTGGTGACTCTGAGGAGGTGGGTAAAGACAGTGAACCCTCGTGTCCAAACCCCTTGGACAGCATGGTCCATCAGCAGTGCTTTCCTTGCACAGTACTCCTGCTCACGTGTAGAAGGACGTTTTCCAGGTAACAAATCCAAAGCCATTAGGGTTTTGGGGGTTAAAACCAGTGTCCTGGCTTCCACCTGTGCACTTACACAGAGCCTGGGCCAACAGGAGGAATCCCTTGGCTGTGCCCATATTGTTAGAGGGCTCATGACATGCATCCTGCAGTGCCAAGGACGTGTGCTGGACGATGTGTGGACCTGGCTGTGGTCATAGTGTTGAGCTCCTGGGGCCTGCTCGCGACACATGTTGGGTACATCTGTACTAGTACGTTGAACAGTGCCAGGGAACATACCCAGGGACTGCACCTACATCGCTTATGATGGATGGCTCAAAGCATGATTTTAGACATGCAAAGCAGTTGTCTCTCAACCAATTCCCGGGTGTAGTTCAGAAGCAGGTAAGGGATAAGACACTTTCCGAAGAGGTGACCTCCATGTGACTGCCCATGTTCTGGGGATTAAGGAGCTTTTAATCACAAGGGTATGGGCCAGTCCATGCCTGAGAAGAGTGCTGGGCATGTTCAGTGTAATAGTACAGCTATAGTCTCTGTGGCAGGAGTACCCTGCGGTGAAAAAGCTGTCTATGCACATTGCACTTTGAAAACACAAGGATGTTTGCCCTGTGCCCTTGACATCTGCCTTGTCATGATCATGATCATGGCCAACATGATCAACATAAAAATCAAGGCTTGAGGGAACTCCTCAGCCTCTTCTCTCCACCTGCTGCACATCACACCAGCTCTTACTGCTGCTCATCACTGCGGTAAAGATCGGCTTAGTTAACATGATCGCTATCGTACAGGATGGCACACAACAATCCATGGTGGGTGATGAGGTGCTTTGGACAACTGACCTCTCTGTCATCCTGAACATCAAGGAAAGTCAGATCCATCCCTTCCAGGATGCTGCCAAATATCTGCCAAGTCTGTGGCTGGGGCGAGAAGTACCACCTTCCAGCCACCATCTTCCTGGAAGGTTAACACTTCCTATACAGGACATTATGTCCTATATCCCTGAGGGTAGAAGTCATCCTATGGATTATGGCAAGTCTATCCTCATTTGGTGGTAGCTGTGAGGTACAAGAGCAGGGTGGAGGATACAACCATTCAATTCAGATTACTACGAAGAAAAGTTGTTAAAAATGAGCAAGACCAACAAGCAGCAGGCCCTGAAATCATTACCACTGCTTTGCAAGCAAACAAGGCAGGAGACCACCCCTGTGAACAGACAGCAGTTCCCCTTCTGTCTGTGCTGGCAAGTTCAGGACAAGGTGAAGTACTTTTGGAAGGTACCCTCAGGGCACCAGATGCAGCTGATTCTCATTCTCTGGCTGCCAAGGAGCTGCAGACTACTTGTCAGGATACTCTCATGAAGCACAGCTCACTCCCTCTTTATCCTGCAGTAACAAGGATGTCCTCATCAAGAGTATGCTGAAGTTAGGTTTCTGCCCCATGGGCTAGACATGTGCTCTTAGCTGATCTCTCGAAGTCTGCTTCGAAGAATGATGGGGAGGAGGGAGACAGGGCCTGCCTGGTCCTCTATCTTCCTCTCCCTCTCTCTCTGTCTTTCTCTCTTCAGCTGCTACAGTGAGTGAAGAGTCTGAAATGGAAGATGTCTGTCATTTGTCAGGCTCTGGCATCCAGCCTTAACTGCAAAGCATTGCTGACCACGTGAGGTACCAACATGGTCTCCCAAGTACCACGTGCTGTTTGGCACGAAAGCCGGCCATTCCTGGCTGCAGCCAAGAACTGGTTTCTGACCCTTCCCTTTCTGTATACAGCTTCCAACATCTTTAATGCAAACCAGCACTGCTCAGTTGTAAAAAGCTGCCTGTACTTTATATGTCTGCTATTTCTTCATATTGCTGCTGGCAAATCTTCTTGCCAAAGAAGCTGTGGGTGGAAGCATGGTCCTTGCAGATGTTGACCACAGGCACAGCTGCTTCCCAGCCAGCCAGATGTGGCTTTTTGCAGTGTAACTCTGAATGTGAAGCATGTAGACAATGGCATAGTGTATATGAGATTAGAAAGAGGCATGTGACACTATGAGGCTTGCTTTAGATGGCATATAGTAGATAGGAGGGGTCAATGAGAGCAATTTTGAGCTGGACATACACTCAAAGGATGGGATTTTTGTGTTCTCTGGTCTATGTCTGAGTTTCTCTGGCTAGGAGACAACTTACTCCTCTTCAGAGTAAGACTGGATGTGAACTAGTATATGTGCAGTTCAGACAATCTGGAAATGACCCAGCAAGACATTGCAATGGTCTGCTCTGATGTCTTGCATAGCATGGACCATACTGTTTCATCAAGTATGTACTTCCGCAGGCTTGCAGCTTCTTCCAGAGATAAACTATATCTCATGAAAAGTTACTCATTAGTCATTATGAGATGAGAGATGTCCCCAGCTAGAAATCTCTGATTACATATCCTCAATGAGCTCTACTTTTAGTCTGAATTTGACACTTCATGCTTCTAGCCTTTTCCCTCTCAGCTTAGAGTTTTCTACTGCCAGGTGTCTCTTTGTACAGGTATTTATAGGATCTTCTCTTTGTTGAGATTGGGTTCCTTTGGTTTCTCATTGGAAGAAATTATCCAGGTCTCAAATAATTATTACAGACTTTTTCTGAACCCTTTTACACTTGCCAACATTCTTTTAAGAAATGGAAATGAGAAGTGAGGAGCAAATACTCCAGTCTGTACTGTTGCTTTCAGTGGAAAAGACATTGTTTATACCTCACATTTTGCTTTTTGGCTGCTGCAACACACTGGGAGCTCATGTGCTCTTAGTGACTCATCAGGCCTTCACAGTTATTTTCTAAATCATTCTTTTCCAAGTACCAATCTGTAACTATGGCTTACATTTTTGTTTCATACATATATGACCTTGCCTTTAATTGTCTTACAGCACCTGCTGTTCAGGTGAGCCTTAGTTTCCATGATCATCGCATCACTCATGGGAGCTGACCTTATTAATTATGATCCCACTAGCTTCTGGGTCGCCTGCAAACTCTTACGGTTAATGGAGATGTCAACAGACTTTTAGTTGTCTGGCACATCTTGTTGCTCACACTAGAGGTTAACTTGCATCATTACAGCCTGACTGACTCTTTGGGAGCTCTTAAAAAGCACTGTACTTCGGAGGAGCATCCCTGCTCCGGGCACCTGGGCTTTCTGGGGAGGAAGCTGCTGAACCCTGCTCCACGTGCTCCCCTTTGAGATTACGGCTTTCTGTTTGCGGTACTAGAAGCCATGTCTCTGAGGTACCAGGAGTCACCCTGAGATTGACAGAAGGACTCAGAGGCAGCGTGAATCACCATCAGGCTGGGCTTGCAGGTGCTGTCAGAGCCCTTCTGGAAGTGACTGCAGGCCTTTCCGTTTGCCCAGAAAGCAGCTGGATCCAACACAGTGCTCCAAAGCCTGAACATATATGCAGGTCCCGTGGCTATAGCACAGCCTAAAGCACACCATTTACCTTTTGTGTATCCTGTCTGGTTTTGCCCCAGTCGTAGCCCCAGTTCCTGAGAGTACATGGAGCAGGGTCAGAGAACAAGGGCTTCACACGAGGGCTTGAGACTGCTCTCAAAGTACAGTGTAGATGACGCCCCAAGTTCCTTCTTGTCACCTCGAGTGTTTGAAGATGCTGTTACTCTGACTGTGATATTATCCCTCTACTGCACCTTCCCTGGCATGGTGGGTGATATCTGGCTTGAGTGTGCAATGTTAGCAGCTAGTAGGATTGTCCTTTTACTGCTGGGGAGAACGAGGCGGGCGCTAAGGCAGAGAGAGGCAGTGAAGCTGAATCCCTAAAAAACACTTTTTAGCCTAGTTTCGTAAAGCTAGTAGGTCTTTGCAACTGTTCCGCTGCCCGTCTGTCTCCTCGAGACCCTCCAATGAATGAGGCCTGTTGGTGAGCTTAAAGTGAATTTGCCAGAGGGCTCTGCTCCTGCAGAAGCTAATTCCCTACAAGCAACAAAAAGCAGGGTGTGAAAGGAGGAGGGAGGCTCTGCTAATGCAGTTCGAGCTCAACACCCGCCTGTTGAGCTTGGCCAGCCGGCTGGCTGCACAGCACCCAGCATCCCACGGAGCTCAGGAGCCGCAGCACCGCCTGGCTCTCGCACAGCCGAAAGCCAGGGGTGAGAGGGAGAGAAGGACCCTGTGCCTGGAGTGTGGAGGACAAGGCACGTGGAAAGACGCTGGAAATGGTGTGGGGAGTAAGAGCTTGCGGGAAATGAACGGGGAGCAGATGGCAACGCAGGCTTTGTGGCCTTGCTCTGCAAAGCAGCAGGTCTGGGATCAGTGGCACGGCACTCCCCTACAGACGAAGAGGAAGGCTTTCTCTGTATCAGAAAATTGCACATCAGTTGTCTCATTTCCAACAAAATGCCAGGGACTGAATGTTTCGGGAGCATTTCTCTGCATCACATGCACAGGATCCTTCCCGATTGTTAGTGTTAATACGTTGTAAACAGGAGTAATTGAACACTAATTACCCCTCTGTTTGCACTTTGTAGTCTAGGGGAGCGCATGCTCTGGGTCAGATCACAGGCAAACGGCAGCACTGCTGTGCAACCGTTACAGCTCCATCTACAATCACGGAGCCCTCTGTTGTATCGCCTTTTGGGCTGTTTGGATATGTGCTATTATGTCGTGGTTTAACTCCAGCCAGCAATTAAGCACCACGCAGCTGCTCACACCCACCCACCCCCACCCCCGGCAGTGGGGAAGTAAAACTCGTGGGTTGAGATAAAGACAGTTTAATAGGACAGAAAAGTAAGATAATAATAATAATAATAATATACAAAAGAAGTGATGCACAATACAATTGTTCACCACCTGCTGACTGATGCCCAGCCAGTCCCCGAGTCACATTCCCCCCCCAGCCAACTCCCTCCCAGTTTATATACTAGATGTGACGTCCCATGGTCTGGAATACCCCTTTAGCCAGTTTGGGTCAACTGTCCTGGCTGTGTCCCCTCCCAGTTTCTTGTGCACCCCCAGCCTCTGCTGGCTGGGCAGGATGAAAAGCTGAAAAGTCCTTGACTTACTATAAACACTGCTTAGCAACAACTAAAACATCAGGGTGTTATCAACATTCTTCTCATCCTAAATCCAAAACACAGCACTATACCAGCTACTAAGAAGAAAAGTGACTTTATTCCAGCTGAAACCAGGACATATTAGTTGAGAATAGCACTTACTATTCAGGAATGTTGCAAAGATTAATTAATTAGGTATTTTTTAAGTTGGAAAAATGAAAAGTGCTATATAAGTGTTCCTAAGTATTATACAGCAATGGTTCACAACCTCAGTTTTTTTCTGGTATGTCTTTGCAGCTTTAACTTCCTATCTCATACCACACAAATTTTTATTACCAGCAATAGTCTAGTATACCATGTGTCAAATGATAATTCCCCAAAAGTGTGTGAATTAAATTCTAAAGACAAGGACTGTTTTGTCAGTATATAAGTATATATTTTATATTTTATATAAATATATCAATATTGTATATTATATATTTATGAAAGTGTGTGCATATATATATATACACCCACATATGTATGTATTACAAACAAGTATGTGTATATATATGTATAGGAACGATACGATAAAGGGAAGGGAAGTTTTAGTAATTCTTCACAGATGACACTGTAGTAATACATTCCCCCAGGAATAATATGCATGTCCCTTTAGGTCCAGAACTCCTGTGTTTCTGACACTACCTTAGCAGCAATGATTCATAGCAAATATGAGATTATATAGTAAATTATACTCATTAAATCAGTCACCATCATAGTTCGCTACCAAAGGCCCTCCTGGATTTAGCCCACTATTATTTAAAGAAACTGTGAAGACATTCAGGTACTTTTGAAAGGCTCTTTAACAGCACAGTGACAAGGTGACCTTATAAAAACCCAGACAGAGACTGGTAAGGAGGTGTTTTTTCTTCCCTCCATCCCACTGTGCTACAAATGCCATTTTTTCACAGTACAGTGTCTTTGTGTGCCATATGGAAATACAGGAAAAGTGGCAGCAAAGGAAAGCCTGAAATGCTCAGTACCAATTCGCATTTATGTCTCAGGGAGTTTTGTTGATTTAATTGCTAAGGAAAAATACTGTGAGGACATTCTCACTGAGCAAGAATCAATGAAAGGTTAAAAAAAACTGAAAAAGACATTCATTCATAAAACAAGGAGTGATTCTGCAGCCACATAATTAGCAGGTATTTTTAGTTTTCCTCCAGCAAGAATGCCAGTCACATTCATGTGATTGACAAGGGCAATGCTGTTGTGACTGATACACAGAGCTGTATAGCCCGGAATGAAAGATGTGGAAGAAAGGGTTTGTGATGGGTGGAGATACTGGCAGCTGAAGGGCTGTGGGAGAGGGAGGTCAGTGAGCAGAAGGTAAAGAAAAGACAAAATTCAAATTGTGGAACTCTTTAGGTGGCCTTGTATTCAGAGGAGAGGAAACTCCAATCATCCAAGCAAGCCTCTGTTCTGTCTCAGGAGAAATGTTCTGTCTTTTCTCTGACATCTGTGGCTGCAAGAATAGGGAACTGCAGAAATATTGCTGGCTAGCTAAACACCAGGCTGCAACCAACCTTTTCATGTTCTTGATTACTGCAGCCAAGCTTGGTCTTCAGACCACTGATGGCCTGACATGGTAGAGTGACTTGCAGGGCCAAACCCCAGTGGTGCTGGCAGACACTCTGATGACCTTTGGTGGGATCTGCACCACGGAACATAACTGACTGTTCCAGTACTTGGATAACCAGCAGTTGCTACCCAGACGCACGGAGGTTACAAGCACATGAGACCCTACAGAAGTTAGGTCCATGCAGAGCGAGTGGTTAGTGCAAACTGTAACAATATCACTAGCTGAAAATACAGTGCTTGGCAAAAATATTACTACTGTGCCTTACGCTACGACCAAAAGACGCCGCAGAATGCCATCGATCTTCTTTGAAACTAGCAGGAGGATCGCACGGTGCTGCGTTTGGCAGTGTGACCATGCTGTGACTCAAAAGCACCACCTGCTGACTCCACGCAGCAGCAAGAGCTTTCCCGACGGCCACCTCAGATACCGCTTTATCTACTTGGCTGTTTCGGTGGGCTTAGCAGTATCAGGGTGATATTTTTAAAACGTCATTGCTAACACTTTTTAACTATGTGCTGACAAAGGTTTAGTATTATTATAAAACCTAAAGCCTACTATCTTCAGTCTAGAATTGTGAGGATGAAGGCATTACTTTTGGAAAGGACATCAACTTCATTTCCAATTTTGTGTCAAAAATACACCTGTAGATAGAGTTTATGTCATAGCTGGTTGCAGGGGCATTTAGATGTCACGATGCTCACTTTTCCAGTCAAAATGAAATAGGCACCTAAGTATAATAAAATGTGCCTGCAATTATATGTCCCAGCAAAAATTACACCTGCAGATGTTGTCAAGTGCAAAAATCTAAGAACACTTGAAATTATTTCCAAACACATGAAGCTTGAAAAAAGTAGAACTATATTATATACAAACTATATTTTATATATAGTGTATATATAGTATATATATTAAATATATAATATAGAACTATATTATATATTATGTAATATCTATTGTGAGTACAAAGCACATCCTGCCTTTGCACTTTAAGGGATATCCACTCAGTAATCTTGAATCCTTCTGATATTTACTCTTCTGGATCTTAAAGTCTTTTAAGTCTTAAACAAGGACTAATAAAATCATAATTAAATAAAATATTAATATGGCCCTCCTCTGTGTTAGTTCCCAACACCGCTGTTACTGTTTCTTCTTTTTTATTCCCTTTCTTTTCCTCTCCTTTTCCTCTCTCTCTCTCTCACATGGAAAATTTTCCTAGGCAGATTCCTCCCGTCACTATTCGGGGAAGGCTTGCAGAAGTGATTAGCCTTTTGTGAGTGCAGTTTAATCGTTAGTGCCAATGAATTCCACAACCTTGGGCCTCTCTGTCAAGAGCCTCTGATCACCAGCAGTCTCAGCGTGGTCTCTGCCAACACGCCATTTTCCACAGCGCTACGGCGAGTCACGGACGGGACAGCAACCTAGGATGTAAAGTAATTTAAAATTAGGGTGATAATACAATAGCAGGAAGTGAGCTAGTAGGGCATAAAACCCCCCTCTTTTGGACCTAAGAGATAGGCAATAGCCTACCAGGCCCTTGAGGTGTCTTAGAGAGCTGCCTGGGGCACCCTGCGCCGCCGAGCACCTGGTCCCAGCTGAGGAAGGCTGGATGAAGGCTGGATGGTTACGTGAAAACGTAACCGACGGATGCCGCTCTGTTGGTGCCAGAGTTTCGGCCGGGCTGACATGAGACACTGTTTTTGCAGAGGAATTACTTATTCCTTAAAGCATGACGCAACTCTGCCAGCCCTAAGACTGAGTGTCCATATTCAGAAAGATTAGCAAAGCAACTCTTTCCCGACCATAATAATCACCAGACTTCAGATGGTTCCCGAGTATTTTTTCTTTTACTATCGGGAAGGTGTGGTGTAGTAAGTGTCAGTAAGCGATCTGCTGAGGCTCTCTGCTCTTTCCTTCGGGTTTGGCTGTTAACTCCTCGGGGAAGGTGGGTGAGACAAGACGTTTCAGAAGCTCCACCTGGGGCTCTTTGAGGCTTTTAGAGGACTCTCCCAGCCTGTATTCTTGGTTGAATGCCCACAGAGGAGGGGACACCGGAGAAGGCAGCTCTTCGTGAGCCCTTCCCTGCCCGTGTGACTCTGACCTGACCCTAGCAGCACCGATGTGCCCCTCCTTATCCTGATGCTGAGGGTGAGGGTCTCCTTCTACACGGCCCCCTCCCTCCCAGACTCCAGCAGGGGCAGCTGCCAGACACAGAGCGAATCCCCCGCTTGCCATCGCTGTTCTCTGTAATGCTACGATGGCAAATCATGTAACAAAAGGACGTACTCCCCCATCTCCATTTTGATAAAGCTGTCTCCTTCCTCAAGCAACCATAAAGAGGAGCAGCTGAGAAAGACATAACACAGTGTGTCTTTATTGTACTTCCTTTAACAACCTGAAAGTTTTCCCAGGATTACACGATAACTACAGCTATTAACATGCATATATTGCATTCCTGAGAGTGCTCCTAAGCGTCCCAGCCATGTTACCAAGACAGATTAGAAGGCATTACTCATCTGTAGCAGTATTGTTGCTCTCCAAAGCTCTTTGATCTATCACTGTGCATGCCCTTTGTAATGATAATTTAGTAAGAGAGGCTGATACTTAATAATTCAATTTTGGAACTTCCCCTTATCTGCCTTTTGTGTGCTGATATGAGATGGCACCGTTTCAAAATAAAAGCATGCTTTTGATATTTCAGATACTGCAGATATATGTAAGCACTATTGCCTGTTTATAGCTTTATTTTCTGTATTTAATTAATGTGATACTACTGAGCTGGCAGTTCAGAGATTTATGTTCTCTGATAAAGTCCAGAGGAGTTGCTAGAGAAGAAGCAGTAGTTTCTGTAACTGCCACGTACCAGTGTCACTTGGCCCTGAGCTTTTGCATCCAACCGATAGAACAAGAGGTGAGGGAAGCTGCCAGGTCCATTCAGGCCTGTGTCTCTTCATTGTGATGACCAGAACGGGACTATTTTCTGCAACTTTGCTACTGACATGGAGCAGCTTTTTAAACTCAAGAAACCAAACTGAAGCAGAATTGCCTTCAGAAACAGTATTTTCTGACCAGCTGTCCTGGTTTTGGCTGGGATAGAGTTAATTGTCTTCCTAGTAGCTGGTATAGTGCTATGGTTTTGGGTTCAGTATGAGAATAATGTTGATAACACACTGATGTTTTAGTTGTTTTTAAGTAGTGTTTAGACTAAGGCAAGGATTTTTCAGCTTCTCATGCCCAGCCAGCAAGAAGGCTGGAGGGGCACAAGAAGTTGGAAGAAGACACAGCCAGGACAGCTGACCCAAACTGGCCAACAGGGTATTCCATAACATGTGATGTCATGCCCAGTATATAAACTGGGGGGAGTTGGCAAGGGGGGGCAGATTGCTGCTTGGGGACAAACTGGGCATCAGTCGGCAAGTGGTGAACAATTGCATTGTGCATCACTTGTTTTGTATATTCCAGTCCTTTTATCAGTATTGTCATTTTATTATTGTTATTATTATCATTATTAGTTTCTCCCTTTCTGTTCTATTAAACTGTTCTTATCTCTACCCACAAGTTTTACTTTTTTTTCCCTGATTCTCTCCCTCATCCCACTGGGTGGGGGGGGGAGTGAGTGAGCAGCTGTGTGGTGCTTAGTTACCGGCTGGGGTTAAACCATGACACATACATAAGGACTGATAATGAAAACAGCTTTACAATAGCAGATTGTTGAAATGGCAGACAATCTTCATTTACACTTTAGCTGAATTTGGACAAGATTCTACAGAATTAATGTACTTACAGGTGGAAGAATCCTACATGAACAGGTCTTTTCATTTTGTGGGACTAGGTGGCAAGCATTTTGTCTAATACAGCAATTTGCTAAGTATGTCCAACTCCATCAACCCCAACTGGATACCCCAAATCTGAGGCTAGTTCTGGAATTTTTCAGCTAACACTTTAGAACTATGGCTATTAAGCCAATGCCATATCTAGGCATAATACAAATGCCACATAATCTGCAGAAGCATTTGTTACAGAGGAACGTTTGGGTGGCTCCCTGGGCGATGCCTATTCTCGTGCCCATTTTTCCAAGTACCTCTCTGGACAATCAGCACAGCACATGGTCTGAATGTTGCTGAGTGCCATTAGTTGGTCTTGTACAAGGCACAAGAACAATTTTGTGTAATTTTTAATTTCAAAGTGATATGAGTTATAGTCTACTGGAGTGGTGTTTTTAAAACATGAAATGGAGAATAAGTGTTACATGCCTGGAGTTTGCCATAAATATGAATGAGGATGTCTGAGCGCAGAAAGCCAGCTGGGATAAGGAACTAGGGATAAGGAACTATGTGGGCCAAAAGAAACATAACTTGACAAGGTCTTACCGCTCCTGGAGTAAATCTCCAGAGGACACAATACCCAGAACAGTACCCAAATTTTGTCTTGGAAGGAATTAGTTCTCTTGAAAACTGCTCAAGAAAGTAGTAATGGACACGCAGTGTGAGACCAGGGGCCAGCTACTGGATAATCCGAATGTCGAGGGTCAGTTACATGAAGGGGGTGCCAGGCATGTCTGCGTGTGAGAGAGTTCTGAGTACCAGCAACGGGCGTGGGGCTGTGGGCCTCAGAGGCTCATACTTAAAAAAGTGCCAGAGTCTGGGGGTGCCTGGGGATGCTGGTCCCAGCTGCTGGGCAGTCTGAGTGTCCCAGACCAGCTACTGGAGGGATCCTCCCAGAAACTGGGGAGGCATTGGGATATGCTTAGAGAAGAGCTCCTTCTACTCTGTAAAACAATGTTTTTGCAGGCAAAACACAATGTAAATAAAGTACGAAGTGAAATCTCGCTGCTCAAGAACACTTCAAGAAAGCAGACTGAAGTGGTCATATCAAAATGTTTATGAAGCAGCACGCCCCTTCGTAATAGGGCAGCTGCATCACCATCGAGAGACTATAGAAACAGGGATGGCTCTAACAGCATGTTTATGATTGAATAGTGCTCATACAGTCATTACTGAAATTAATTTCTGGAAAGGATTAGCTACTGGCTTGCTGATTAGATGAATTCTTACTTTTCAAATACCTTACAAATTTCCAGTGCATTGGTAAGCTGTTTGGAACATTTCAGCAAAATTGAAAGTGCAAGAAATAAAGGAAATGTGGAAGGAGTTATGCATTTGAATTTCTAGTACTGCAGAAAAATGTGCAATGACAGAGTAATACATGACTAAATTCTCTCAAGTGGAAAATGTCATGCTTTGTGTCGAGAGAGAAAAAATAAATTGTGGAAGCCAAGGGAATTCTTAATTTTTAATCTAACTTGCCTTCCAAAGTGAATCAAGTAATTTGTAATTTATTCAAAACTGATGTATTTCAGTGCATGCCCACTTACTATTTGTGTCAAGTAGAAAACAGGAATAGACATGCAGACTGCAGTACATGCCTACATTTAGGTATCTTTCAGGTTTATGTCTTGTTTGGATCTCATGTTTGCTGGAGATACGGAAAAAAGAACAGAGCACAGAGTATAGTCAAGATCATAAACTGCTCCAGGATTCACTCAGGCTTTGCCTTTATCTGAAAGGATGTACAATTTAGTATGAGACAAGTCACTGAAAGTTGCTATCAAAAAAAGAAAGGAGAAAAAAAAAAAGAAAGAAAAAGGGCACTAGGAGTGTGCGTGTTTGGGGTTAGGAATCCAGGAGTCTGACAGAGGTGAGCCTGCTGCAGCTCCATGGCCCCAGGCTCAGCTGAAAGGAAGACCGAGTGTGTACCCCCAGTGGGAGCACACACACAGAGTACAGATACGCTTGTGCACATGGCCAGCCACACAGACCGTCAACACTGAAATTATCCAGTAGCTGGCCCCTGGAGCCCCTGGTCTCCCAGCTGCATGCATACACACACACATACGTATGCATATATACATACACTGACATACAGTACGCACACACTGCAGTCCCTCCAGTTCCTGGCACCCCAGACACATGGCCACTGTGAGTTTTTGCCCCTTTTCCTGTGGCAGGCACTTGGCTCCATATGCACAGACGCAGAACAGAGAGCCCCCTTAACCAGGGAAATGGTTAGAAATGGAGTTTAATAGGGCAGGACAGAGTGTCGTGACTGGGTGTGCAGGCCATGGTCAGACACGTGTACTGGCCAGCCTGTTGGCATGCTACTGGCCTTTTGCCCCCTTTTCTCTCCATTTTCATACACTTTTTCCTCCCTTATCCACCTTAATCTCTCCCTTTTCCCAGCTTTGGTCCTTTCTCTGAACAGCCCGTATGTCTTGTACGATGACAAGATGCTCTTCCAGGCATCCCATAAGGAGCCCCACACCCCTGCAGGCAGTAACCCCTCCAATCTGCAGGGTGGTCCAGAGAGCTGCTCCTGTTGACCCACCTGGTGGGTGGCATTCCTGGGCCACAGGGCAGACTGCTTGCTGTGCCAGCCTGGCGAGGAGACGGGTCAGGGGCCCCTTGGCACTGGTAGGGTTACCGGGGTCCCTTCCCAGATCCGTGTTCTCCCCTCCTTTGCGCTAGTGGAAACTAGCCTTCAATCACATCACCAAGCAGGGCGAGGATGTATTTAGCCTTCGCGTTCCTACAGGCCACACAACGTGACTGCTCTAGATCATACCAACGGGCCATTCTTGAACCCCTGCTCGCGGCTTGATCTTTCTCCAGTAAGACCCCAAATTAATCCAGTGTGTCGCTCCCCACGGCAGAGCTCCCCAGAGCCTCCCGAGGCCCGTCCGGGCGCCAGCAACCCTGCCACCGGCCGCGCAGCACCCCGAGCTCACGGAGTTCGGGGGGACGGAGGCCCAAGCGGAGCCGGACTGGGTCTCCCCAGCCCTGGAGCCCGCCCGGGGGTGGTGAGCCGCCAGGCAGCCCCTCGGCCGCGGCCGCCCTCAGCCCGGCCCTGCCTCCCGGGGACGGAAGCGCGGGTCTCTCGCGAGAGGTGCTGGCCGGCTGTCTCTTCCGGCGGCGTGCGGCTGGGCTCGGGCGGCCGGGCGACATGGCGCTCTACAACTTCAAGAAGATTACGGTGGTGCCGTCCGCCAAGGTAATGGCGTCGCTCCCCCTTCGCCGCCCCTCGGCGCGGGGAGAGCCCCTCCCGCGAGGCGGCGGCTCGCTCGTGCCGCGTGTGAGGAGAGCGCTACCCGCCCCGCGCTGCCGGCGTGGCCTCGGCCTTCGCCGCCTGCCCCTCCCGCGGGACGCGTGGGATCGCCCTGGGCTAATGCTCCTGGGCCCGGCGGCCTGTACCATGCGGGGGGGGTGTGGATGGGTGTGGGGGTGGGGGTTCCTGTCAGAGAGGGGCACTGCGGCCTGAGGAGGGATCCTGGGGCTGCATTTCTCCACAGGCCCGCAGGGGTGTCGGGGTGGTCGCTACAAAAATCCCCCGTTTTCCAACCCCGTGTCATGCTTAGCCTCATCCCTGCGCGCTCGTTCCAAATGAAGTTTTCACCTAGTCTTAACGAAGGAGCTTTCGTTAAAAGTATGGTGCGTGAAGCTCCTCGTGGGGTTTTGGGCCTGCTGTGCTTCGTCGGTATCTGTCATGTCACTGCCCGAGCTGCTGCTGTGGCAGCTGTGGACGGGAGGCCAACCCTCAGTCAGCTGAAATGAAAACCAGAGGGGGAATGTACAAACTGCTTGTTATTACCCAGAGATGGGAACCTATCCTAAAACATACGTCGCAAACCATGTATGGTGTGGAGGCAGTTAACTGGCCTGCGTGCTCCTCCACCAAAATGAAATATATGGCTTTATAAGAACTTGACAACTTGTATAATTATGTTTCCTTCATTGCAGGACTTCATAGATTTGACATTGTCAAAGACTCAGCGGAAGACCCCAACTGTCATTCATAAACATTATCAAATCCATCGGATTCGACATTTTTACATGCGAAAAGTCAAATATACTCAACAGAATTACCATGATAGACTCACTCAGATCTTAACAGATTTCCCCAAATTAGATGTAAGTGTTTTGTCATTTGATCATAAAGGACCTTTGCTTTCACGGTATCAGGAATACTTCCTCAACAGCATATTGGTTTTATTTGAGTTTATTTTGGCCTGAGCGACATCTTGCTGGTTCACTGTGTAGATGATTTTGACTGATTTCCAGTAGATTTTACTGGGAGTAATTTTAGGCAAACTTGTTCTGCAAAAATAGTATGTTCCTACTAAGAAAGGAAGTCTAAATTGTGCGCATGGATGGTCATTGAAGGGTGGGTTTTAGACGGTTTTAGCTGATCAAATATGTTTGCCAGAAGTTGCTTTTGAATTAAGAGAAAGAAAGTGTGGGGTTTTTTAAGTATGTTGTGTCTGCTTATTTCTTCCTTGTGTATGTGTATGTAAATTGTGCTTATGATTAGTCTTCCCTAGAAGATATTTGCAGGAAGTAAGAAATGTCCAAATATATCACATTGCTTCCCATCTTCAGTTCTTCAGAAGTTACTTTGATAACATAAACATTGTTCTTGGCCCCGTAAAGGATAGTGTTGGAAACAAACTCTGAAGAGATGCACATAGTCTTAACTTCCCAACAACTGCAACTGGATCCACATGTCCAGTGGGGCTTTTTATGTAGGCAGTTTTCGGCTCATGCTTAAATTGTTGACCTGCAATAATATTTTTTCCTGATGTTTTCATATCTGGTGAGTATTACTGCAGAACTCCCACAGATATCTTCTGTGTTTTGTTGAATATCACATAATGAAAATTCTGCAAATAAATACATAAGTAGCTGAAATATTTTGTTTAAAAGATTTGAACCAAAGATTCTGCTTCCTTGGAAACCTAAAGGATTTATTTGGGAGTTGAAGAAACCCTTCTTACCCAGTCTTGCACAGAAATTTAATGTAGCACTCAGAAAAAGGGAGGAATTAATATTGTTGCTGTGTTTCTGGTATAGTGTGAATTTGCTTTTAGAAACTACTTCTGCAGGCTTCTTGCAGTTTCTTATTTAAAAAAAAAACACCTTTCAAAGTTATAATACGAAATATTTTACAAAGCAAAAGATCAAATGGAAGCTTCATATGGATGAGTCCAAGATGTGTTTGCAGAAGAAATTCAAAGTGATTTAAGATTTATGCATTTAATGACCAAGCAGATTATTTTTCTTACATAAGATAGTAATGAAAACTTTTTGGCTTGTATTGTCATTTGTGTTGCTGTACTGGAGAAAATAAAAGAACTTACATAGTTGCCAAGAAACAGTCATCTTAAAAAAGGAAAATATTAGGCTTAATTTTGCTTTATGCTTTTGTTTTAGGATATTCATCCTTTTTATGCAGATTTGATGAATGTTCTCTATGACAAAGATCACTACAAGCTGGCTTTGGGGCAGATTAATATTGCCAAGAATCTGATTGACAAGTAAGGGACATTAATTTCTTCAATTTTGTACCTGCCTGGTTGACTGTTGGCTAAATTCTTGTTTCTTGTCTCCACAGTGTTGCTAAAGACTATGTGCGGCTGATGAAGTATGGTGATTCCCTTTACCGCTGCAAACAGCTGAAACGTGCTGCTCTGGGACGAATGTGCACAATTATCAAAAGACAGAAACAAAGCTTGGAATATTTGGAGCAAGGTTTGTGTTAAAAATAGGCTAATATAAGGCATGTGAATTGGATGTAAAATTTATTCTTACACTTAATAACAGAAGAATGTGTTTAGTACAGAATATAGACACAGGAAACATAGAAATAGTTTCAAAATCCCCAAATATTTAGAATTTATTTTTTAACTAAATAGTTTTCTCTTTGAAAAGTCTTTAAATTTTATTTTATTACTAACAGTTCTAAAATGTTTTTCTTTTCTTAGAAGTCATAGCCATGCTTTTATTTATCGTTATTTTCACTAACATATATTTGAAAGATATTGCTAAAAATTTTCCAAACAGTACGCCTTACTTCAGGCTTATTATTCTTTCAGGTTATGTTGCCTGATTTGATGGGGTCATTCTAGCTAAAAGACAGTGGTCTTCATTTTTAAAATATTTATTAATTTTTTGTTGTTATTGTACATAGATACTTGTGGAGTCTACAAAGTATTATATGTTTTCATAAATGATTGATCAAATTATGTCAGAAAAGTTATTAATTTGTATATAAACAATTCAGCATATGAATTTTAATTCCGTTTCAGTAAAACTTAAATTATTGCAAATACTTAAAAAATGTTCTTAACATTTCAGTGCGACAACATTTGTCTCGTTTGCCAACCATCGATCCCAATACAAGAACTCTTCTGTTGTGTGGCTACCCGAATGTTGGAAAATCTAGCTTTATAAATAAGGTATGTGAATGTTTGTTTTTTTCAAAAATAATACTGAGTACCATTTAGTTAAAACAAGGTAACATTTAAACAATTTGATATCATTATGGCACTGTCTGCTGTGAGCATCAGCGAATTCAAATGTGTGAGTAGGGGTTGAATGAAATTCCTGGAGGGATAAATGGAAAACTACAATATATTTCACTCTTAAAAATTATTATCTTTTCCAAAATAGCCTGTATCCCATTAACATATTTTCTGATAGATAATTCTTGCAGAGAAGCCAGAATAACTGTTTTTAGCTTTTTTTGTAGCAAAGGAAGTTTATTATAATTATGATACACTGCTTGCAGGAAATTTTCAGTAAATGTGTGTGAATAAATCTTGTTTTAAGGTTACAAGAGCAGATGTAGAAGTGCAGCCTTATGCTTTTACCACAAAATCTCTCTTTGTGGGACATATGGATTATAAGTATCTGCGTTGGCAGGTAAGAACTGTTAGTATTTTGCATTTTCTTTAAAGAATTAACTGGGTGTAATCTGGTTTGCCATTTTGCAATGTGAATTGCATTTTTGTGTCTTGATGAGACACACTATGTGAGAGCTGCTGTGCAAGGTACAGTGTGCCAAATGAGGGCAGTAGTCAAAAGCTATTCTAAAAGTGTACATGTATGGGTGTGTTTTCAATTTGAGGGAAGAATGGCAATGGAATTACTGACTAAAGCCAGCTCACTTTTTATCACTGTCAAATTCTGGGCCAGGTTGGGGCAGGGCTTTCCCGACTTGTTCAATACTTGGAGTGTTGGTTATTCTGAAACCTCATTCTTTTCCTATTACTCCATTTTCACATTCTAAATTTGGCTGAGTTTACAGTCTTACTTATGACTGAAAGGAAAGAATAGTGCTGTCTTAAAAAAGACAATATTGACCAGAAATCAAGCACATGTCCTGAAATAGCATATCAATTATCCTGTACTAATTACATTAATTACTGACAATTACATTAATTTTAGGTAGTAGATACTCCTGGTATTTTGGATCATCCTTTGGAGGATAGGAACACCATTGAGATGCAGGCTATAACTGCGCTTGCACATCTTCGTGCTGCTGTGCTTTACGTGATGGATGTGTCTGAGCAGTGCGGACATAGCCTGGAGGAGCAAGTAGAGCTCTTCAGAAATATCAAGCCCCTGTTTGCTAACAAGGTAGGTTTGTTTACATTATTAATAACCCCCAGGTTTTTGTAACATGATAACTTTAATTATGATTCTTTTTTTCTTTTTATTAGCCACTTATAATTGTTGCAAACAAATGTGACGTGAAGAGGATTGCAGAACTTCCTGAAGAGAGTCAGGTTAGACTACTTCTCCCACCTCTCTCTCTCTTCCGACATTTACAAAAATATGCGCAGGTGTTGTGGATGGCTATCATTTGTATTGGGCAAAAATTTTACATGATTATTTCTTTATCTAACTGTTTAATAGTGTAATGGAAAGTAGCTTTCCAGGTCTTGACCCATATCTTTCTTAAGTACTGTGTACTTCGTTTGCCAATGTGACGTCCATTTACAAGAAGGGTTGGAGGGAGGATCCAGGGAACTACGGGCCTGTCAGCTTGACCTCGGTACCGGGGAAGATTATGGAACAGTTCGTCTTGAGTGTGCTCACATGTCAAGTCCAGGACAACCAGGGAATCAGGCCCAGTCAGCGTGGGTTCATGAAAGGCAGGTCCTGCTTGACCAACCTGATCTCCTTCTATGACCAGGTGACCCGCCTAGTGAATGAGGGAAAGGCTGTGGATGTTGTCTACCTGGACTTCAGCAAGGCCTTTGACACTGTCTCTCATGGCATACGCCTTGAGAAACTGGTGTCTCATGGCTTAGACAAGTGTACTCTTCGCTGGGTAATCTTTGGCTGGATGGAGGAGCCCAGAGGGTTGTGGTGAATGGGGTGAAGTCCAGTTGGCAGTGGGTCACAAGTGGTGTTCCCCAGGGCTCAGTATTGGGGCCAGTTCTGTTTAATATCTTTATCAATGATCTGGATGAGGGCATCGAGTACACCCTCAGCAAGTTTGCAGATGACACCAAGTTGGGAGGGAGGGTTGATCTGCTCAGGGGTAGGAAGGCTTTACAGAAGGATCTGGACAGGCTGGATCTATGTGTCGAGGCCAATTGTATGAGGTTCAACAAGGCCAAGTGCCGGGTCCTGCACTTGGGTCACAACAACCCCATGCAGCGCTACAGGCTTGGGGACATTGGAATGGGCTGCCCAGGGAAGTGGTTGAGTCACCATCCCTGGAGATATTCAAAAAGCAAGTGGACAGGGTATGTCAGGACATGGTTTAGTGGGCATGGTTAATGGTTGGATTCGATGATCTTGAAGGTCTTTTCCAACCTAAATGATTCTATGATTCTATGAGTGGCTGGAAAGCTGCCTGGCAGAAAAGGACCTGGGGGTGCTGGTTGACAGCCATCTGGATATGAGCCAGCAGTGTGCCCAGGTGGCCAAGAAAGGCCAACGGCATCCTGGCCTGTATCAGAAATAGTGTGGCCAGCAGGAGTGGGGAAGTGATTGTTCCCCTGTATTCGGCACTGGTGAGGCTGCACCTCGAGTACTGTGTTCGGTTTTGGGCCCCTCACTACAGGAAAGCTGGAACATGTCCAGAGAACGGCAACCAAGTTGGTGAGGGGCCTGGAACACAAGTCTTATGAGGAGCGGCTGAGGGAACTGGGGCTGTTTAGTCTGGAGAGAAGGAGGCTGAAGGGAGACCTCATCGCTCTCTACAACTACCTGAAAAGGGGTTGTAGTGAGGTGGGTGCTGGTCTCTTCTGTCAGGAGGCTGGTGATAGGACGAGGGAAAATGTCCTCAAAGTTGTGGCAGGGGAGGTTTTGGTTGCATATTAGGAAAAAATTTCTTTACTGAAAGCGTTGTCAGGTCTTGGAAAAAGCTGCCCAGGGAAGTGGTTGAGTCACCATCCCTGGAGGTGTTCAAAAAGCGCGTAGACAAGGCACTTCAGAACATGGTTTATTGGGCATGGTTGATGGTTGGACTTGATGATCTTGAGGGTCTTTTCCAACCTAAATGATTCTATGATTCTATGATAACGTATATGCTTGTCTGAATATTGTAAATGCGAGACAGAAAGCAAGTCCTTAGTGGTTTCAGAAATCTCTGACGCTGTGGGAACTTTTAGTTACTACTGTAGTTGTAAGTAAGACTGAATAGCCTTGTTCAATAATTATTTCAGTAAAAGTTCAGAGACAATGAGCACTGCACTGAGAGGTGTTGCTGAACAGTTGCAGTAGAAGGTCCCACTGGGCAATGCCTTGTATATATACAGGGCTAATTCTTATGTATCTATGAGTTCAAGGACACATAGAATTTGTGTTTCTCTCACTGTTTTTTTCTTTTTCTTTTTTACTTACGGGTCATTTATAGGTGCCTTTTAGAAAGTAGTTATTTGCTTATAAAAGAAGAAACAGATTAAATAGAGCTGTAGTTGTAAAGTTTCTGCCATGTTTTTAGAAACGCATTCTAATAAAATAGTAACCTGTTGCATGTATTGATATTGGATTAAGAGTTCTGTTCTTAATGTATCAGTATATTAAGAAACGGGCTGAATGTCATTCTTAGGGATGTTTCTATTTTAGAAAATATTTGAAAATTTTGAAGCAGAAGGATTTTCTGTAATAGAGACAAGTACTCTAACAGAAGAAGGTGTAATGCAAGTTAAAACAGAGGTAAGTCTCTCTTCTCTCAATTTCATTCCAAATGAACAGCTAACAATTTGCCTCATTTGTATGAATTTAATCTCAGTTGAACTGTGCATTACAGTGACTGCTAAACTTTAAGCATGTTGTCCTTGGTAGCCTGTTGAGCCTCAGTGGACTTGGGTGCAAATGAAAAATTATGTCTAATAAAAGTCATATTTTAAAAAACATTTGCTGAGTTTTTTCTGAGTCCTGTTGCTTTCTCTTATTGTCAACTCATCATAAAAAAATAAAATAAAAGGTTTGTATGCATCTTCCCATGATACTTTTTATATAAAATAATTCAATGCTTTCTTGAGAGCTAGAGAGGTAAGATATTAGAAAGAAGATGAGATGTGAAGTTAGATATTTGGGATTGAAAGCCTACTGTGTCTTTTGTTGTATCAGGAAGGCTTCATTCCTTACCTAATGTTGTTGTGCACTTTCAGGCCTGTGACAGACTGTTGGCCCATCGTGTTGATACTAAAATGAAAGGAAATAAAGTGAATGAAGTATTGAATAGATTACACTTGGCCATGCCAACCAAAAGAGATAACAAGGTACGCTACATCTTTATACTTTTTAGTGTATTTCCCAGCACTTCTTAATTAGAATAAGAATTATCTTGTCTTAACATGTGAACAGATTAATATGGTGAAATTTGCTTATTTTTTATCTGTAAATGCCTTTGCTGGTGGGATAGTCAGCTTGGCATTTGTATTCTTTAGAAGTACATTACTCTGCAATGGTGATTTATAGCATTCTAAAAAAAAAGATTCAAACTTTTTTTCCCTTTTTTTGGGGGGTGGGTTGTTGCATTAATTTCAGGAGCGGCTGCCTTTTATACCTGAGGGAGCAGTAACACGTAAGAAACGCATGGAAGTAGACACACCCAGGAGGAAATTGGTAAGTGGCATCTCTTAATTAGGAAATCAGCAGATGGATTTTAACTCTGCTGTATTAGCCCATAGATTTTAAATTAGATGGTATATAAAGCCACGCATGTCTTTGCAGGAGAGAGATCTTGAACTTGAAATGGGAGATGATTATGTTTTGGATCTTCAGAGTAAGTATTATCTAAAAATCAGTATTATTATTAAGCAGTAAAGTTTGGCTATTTCAGTCTTAAGGGAGAATACCTAAACCTGACTCTTTTCAACTAAGTACCAATGCCATACTATGCATACTATACCATTGCATACTGTCCTTTACTTCTGTTGCAGAACTGGTGATCTTCAGTGACTGTTCCTCATGTCATAATACCACTCAGTTGTTTCCCATTATAGAGTCCCAGACATACAATGACTGGTCTGATGATTCAAGTGTTTTTTTTTCCCTTCCATTTTATATTGTACTACCTCATTAATTCTTGATGCTCTCTTTGTTCAGAAAGTATCAATATGAGAGAGAATGCTTTCTTTGTTAAGAAAGTATCAATATGAGAGAGAATGTATGTATCTGTTTCAGCTGAATATCTGTTGCTTATTATGGCTTGGCAGCGGATCATGTCATTGAACAATATTTGGCAGTAGGAAGGAGTTAGAAGAGTTTGTGAATATGTCAGAGATGCTACCAAATTCTTGCCACTTAAGGATATGGCACTTTTTTTTTTATTATGATCTGAATGTTGTTTTCTGTCATTGAACATTCTTTGAAATTATTTTTGTCTCTTTATTAACTTTTGTTATAATTTTAAGAATACTGGGACTTAATGAATTCATCTGAAAAATATGATAAGATACCAGAGATATGGGAAGGTCATAATATACTTGACTACATTGATCCGGACATAATGAAAGTGAGTTTTCCATTATTCTTTTTACACTTTTTTTGCCTCTTTATCCCTTTATTTGTTTAGTGTAAATTACTGTATTTGTAGATTAAAAACAGTATGTCAGGAGAACAAGTTCTTTTACATTTTCTGCACTTCCCATGGGAAAAGATACTGTTTTTTGAATGACCAAGGACAGAATTTAAGAAGAATGGAAAATTGCTTTACCTTGTCAGAATGATGGTGATCTTATCTTTTCCATCCTAAAATATAAGGTTTGCAGGAGAAGTTATATTTCTTCATTTTTTGAGTAGAGCCAGAAGGAATGTAGCTATCAAACTTTATGTATTATTAATAATGTGAAATTCACTCATCAAATCTATGTCTACTGGAGTATGACGTTAAAGGAAGTGGACTGAATTCTTAATTTATAACATTTTTATTTAATAACGAGCACTGTTCTTATTTCTTGCTGGTTGTTAAGGAGGAGCAGTGAGTGCAGACTACAGAGCCTGCCGGTTCTGCACTTGGGTTCATCTGAATTGCTGGTGTTCCAGACTTGTGCTAAATGTAGAAAGAAAGTTTTTTTCAGAGTGTGTTTCCAGAAATGGCACAACTAGCACAGGTCACAGTATAGCACATTTGCATTCACGCAGTGGGCAGCTTTGGGGCAGTCACACAAATACAGCCAGACTATAATGCGATGTGATCAAATAAATCTGCATAGTAGTGTCCCCCCATAGGTTTGCAGTCATCTATATCACCAACTGCATTAAGTGTGGCTGGAGGGGTCATTGTTGGGTAATGTAGTTCCTTCTTTGAAGGGTCTGCATACTGACATGGCACTGGGCCATGCAAAAATGTATTGTTGAGGATTCTAAGTCAAGGATTTGATGAGCATCTTGATTTTCATTTCATCTCTTCAAAATCTAAGAAACTGGAAGAATTGGAGAAAGAGGAAGAGCTGAGAGAAGCTGCTGGGGAATATGACAGTGAACCAGAAAGTGAAGATGAAGAAATGATGGAAATCCGACAGTTGGCAAAACAGATCCGAGAAAAGAAGAAACTGAAAATCCTGCAGTCAAAGGAAAAAGATACTCGAGGTCCGAGGATGCCTAGAACAGCTAAAAAGGCAAGTATAGAACATATTCTGTAGTAAAATCTTGCTGATGTATAATAACTTCATGAAAACATAAGCCAGTATTGGGTAGTGGAACTGTTCACTTTTTCGCATGTTTGGCCATCTCACTTGCTACTTGCTTCCTTCTGTCCTCCTAGGCATTCTGGTCACTACTTAGTTGTGGAGGCCAAACCAAATGAGTGATAGTAGCCCTTTTTTTGTGCCACACAAGTGAGTCTTCTGTAAAATTCCATGTATATTGGAGAAAAAGTTTTCAAGAATACAGTTCAGCTCATTTAATTGGGTTGCTGTGTCATGTATTGTTGTTATTGTTGTTGTTTGTTTATTTATTCTAAATTCAAATAATTAGGAGAATTGTATACTTACTTACAATCATGTAAAATTTGTTATGGGGCCCTCCCTATGCTGGAAAAGATTGTATGTTTCTTTTTGGAAGCTAGGTATCACTCTTGCTAATGTCAGAATCTCTTGCTACCAGTCCAGGATGATTGCAAAGTAATAAACTGATAACTAGACATTTTGAGAAAATAAATCTTGCTGATTTTGCATGCAGTATTTCTTATCTTCCCCAAAGCGTGTGCCTCTTGGGAGAGAAGGAAACATTTCTGACTGAAATACCTCTCTTTGTCACCTTACTCCCAAAAAGGCAAACTATTTGAAAGATCTTTAGAGAATGCTGGGACATGGCAATGCTGTGAAGAAGGATTTATCAGTGAAGAGAATTAAATTGCAGTAAAGGAAATGTGAAGTTAGACTTCCATTATCTGCTTGTGGGGTGTGCCAAAGGAATAAATATGTAGTGAATATAATGGGCTTGTGGTGGTATATTAAAACAAAAAAATAAGATAGAACCATACTTTTTTGAAACAAACATGTTTTCTTAACTGTCTTTTTACAGGTCCAGCGGAAGGTGCTAGAGAAAGAAATGACTGATCTTGGACTGGACATGACTAATAAAGATGATGTAAGTTTTTGCTAATTAAACACAATGTTTGTGTACAAGAGATCAATGTCATTACATGCTAAATTTCTTTGAGCACATTTGAAATGCATATTACAGTTGGCACGAGAGAGGTGGGATTTATTAAGGAGAAAATAGGAAACCCAGATGAGGCAGTCGATACTGGAATTTTGAGTGATGTGATCAAAACATGTTGGGTAGGCTGAAAAAAATAAACATTTATCAAGAATTGCATATATTTGTATGCACTGCTTTCTATTAGAACTCTTTTGGAATTTGTATAGGATTCAAGAACAGGGTTTGGCTGAACATACTTAATTTTCAAGTCTGCTTTGTTGGATGAGACACTATGTCAGAAATAGCAGTAATGTCAGATCAGGCTTATCTTTTCACAGTTCATTAATTCTGTGAGTTGTTATTGAAGTTTTTGAGGGCAACTGGCATCTTTAGATGTAAGGCAGCTAAAGTACTTCAAACATAGATTTGCCTTCGGGAGACATTTCATTTTATCAGAAATTTTTAAAAAATCCATTTTGTACAGCAAATCCAGCAGTATTATGGCTATATACATCTTGAGACCTTAAATTCTTTGACTAAACAAGGAGTTAGGAAACAAGGAATGTCAACACTACACATCTGAAGCAAGCATTTATGCTTCTCAGAGCTGACATGCCATGTTGATTTAGGAGCGATCTTGGTGAGGAGGAATTTAATACTTATGCTGTAGGATGGTAAGTCTTCATGTCCAAAATTCTTTAGGGCTTTGCTCTGTAAACAGGACACTAATCAGTGTAGGTTTCTTCATTGCTTTTTTGCTGTTGCTAAATTGCTTCAGTATTGCTATCCATTAATTTGTCTGTGTCTTTATATCCATTACTTATACATCTACTCAGAAAAAAATCAGAAAACTGGAGTTTGTGAAAAGAATATGCTAATATTCACCGAAATTTGAGTATTACTGTAGGACAGAAAGGCCGTGATCAACAGTTGACAAGGTCTTTATGTTACTATGGGATAGCCAATATAATGTATCACAGCAGTCCACTTCCTGGTTTTTTGTATTAGTCTAATTAGAAATGGAGCATGTCTGAGCTGATTGTTTCTAATCATTAAAGTGATGTTTTGAATTGCAGGCACATTATGTGAGAAGGTCCCGTAGTGTTACAAGGAAACGTAAACGTGATGAGTCTGAAACCCCGAAATCTGTGGCACGCAGTCGCAGCTCCTCTCGCACACCACGGGATGTTTCTGGTCTTCGTGATGAAAAGGTTTGTTATTTACCTTTATAGCAATTAAACCATCACGATTGTACTTAAACCAGCTTCTGGGAAACTTCATACTAGGCTGGTTATGTTTGCCCAGAGATCATCTTTCTTCTGTTTGCAGGTTCATCTTCTGTTCATTTGAACTCTCTATACTTTAAAAATGCCTACTTTGTTCGTACAAGTAACATGTAATAATACAGGCTAAGAAAGTACATTTTGAATTTTTGTCTCTAAATGCAATTATGGAGGAAGAGTTCTGCAAACTGTGGAGTTCCACCTTTAGCAAGTTAGGAATTCCAGGGATAGTGTGATCATTTTGTTAGCGTACTGGAGAAGGGAGAGTTTCGCAAAGGAGGATTAGTGTCACTTGCAGTGATACTGTTCCAGAGTTGCAGATGGTGGTGTATGTTCAGTGTTAGTTAATGTCCTTGTTAAAATCATTTAGCTTTGTGGTTTTTTAAAAGGTAAAGATAGTTGCCTGAGCTACTACAGAAGTTACTCTGCGTGTTTGTTTGTTTTTAAATAGATGGTGAAGAAGGTCAAGACTATGGCAAAGAAAGCTCAAAAGAAAATGAATCGCCTGGGCAGGAAAGGAGAGGCAGACAGACACATATTTGACTTGAAGCCAAAACATCTGCTGGCTGGAAAGAGAAAATCTGGTAAAACACAGAGAAGATAAGCAGTCTTCTGAATTAAAACCAATTAAACATAGCTTTTAAAAACTAATTTCTAGTCCTGTTTTCCTTTTTAGTAATATATTTTAAAAGTACGGGTTTTGTGTTAGTGGTTAAGATACTTGAAACTTGGAAAGTTCTGATACTTTGATCTTGGTGTTTTAAGTGGGTTAGTAATACCATGAGAAATTTGTTGATAGCAGTGGCACAAACCATTTCTAAGTAGCCATCAAAAATACCACTTCATTCCATTTTCTTACTACTGAGCATCATGTAGCAATAAAGCATTTGAAGTTTTATGTAAAACTAGATTTAAAACGAGGTTAAATTGAGAAACTTGAAGTATTTGTTAATAAAGCTGCTGTCAGAATTAAAAACGCACAGCTTCATAAGGTACTGCATCAGTAAGGTTTGGGTTTCTGTGTGCAAGTTAGTTCTTTGATGTATAGTAAGTGGTGAGTTTATGTTGTAGGTGAAGGCTGAAATTAGTGGGGAAGTAATGGCAGACTGACAAGTACTGCACAAAGTTAGTGTTCATGCACCGAACCAGTTTTAAAGGAACAGGAGAAATACTCGCCAGTTCAGTCAGCTAAACAGTGACTGAAGCTGGAGGAATCATTGCAGTTTTAGTACTGACCTGCCATCTGTAATGACCTAAAGCAGCATGGGCAGGGAAGATTACAACTTAGAACTTCTAATATTTCAGATCAATATTAATATTTCAGATTATGTAGAAAATGAGGATCAGACTGGAATTTTGTCCTGAGTGCATGTCAGTTATGCTACTCTCACTCTCTGCTTAGGAAAACATTTTCTCTTCAGAAGCTGATGGACAAAAATTCTGTATCTGTTCAAGGGAAAATATATTGTCAAATGTGAAATACTCCCTTTTTGTCCCTAGTTGGTCAACAACAAGGTAGGAATGACCTAGAGGTTAGGAAAATTGTGCATTATAAATGTGCTGCCTGAACAATACAATTAAAATGCACAGTTTTAAAGATTAAACTGGAATCCAATGAAATATGCATGTTAAAAACAAACAAAACCCCCAAAAGGTAAGGGGGAAGAATCCCTAAAGTACTATTATTTTTTTTTTAAAACTTTTTTTAAACACTACAGGCTGAGTGTTCAGATATGAACTTTAGCATATTGGAGCATTATGTGTAAATCCATATTGTTTCCTTCATCTAATTCATGTAATAAATTTGGTATTAAAAACATTGTAATGCTGCAAAGAAGTTCAATGTCAAGAAAAACTTTAATGTCAAAACTTCTAAGGGATTTTGAAGACCTCTTTAGCAAAACTTTGCTTTCAGCTTCCTTATGCACATTAGTCTACTTCAGGTTATGCTTTTGTCAGCTTTTGCTCCAAGCTGGCCATTTGAAATAGAAAAGTAGGAATTCATTGAAATAAATTTATGCCCTGCTACCCCCCATCATACTGCTTCAGTGACCTTTAGTAGGCATGTTGTTTACAGTGTAGTAATGTCAAGAGATTGTTTTCCATGCGGCTCAAAGTCTGGAAAGAAAACAACAGTCCAAGGTTTTAGGTTAGGTATTTTAATCATAATCTTATTTTTAAGATAAACTTTTATTTAAAAAGTATTTTTTAAGTATTTGAAAAGTACTCTAATACATTAACTTAGGTAATATGGCTGATTGCACTGAATTCAGGAGAGCTGTTACATTGCATCACTGTTCCCTCACCCACTATTACTTGCTTCAAGACAATTGTATTGGGTTTGTGTGGTAAGGTTTTGGTAGCGGGGGGCTACAGGGGTGGCTTCTGTGAGAAACTGCTGGAAGCTTCCCCTATGTCCGACAGAGCCAATGCCAGCTGGCTCCAAGACGGACCCGCTGCTGGACAAGGCTGAGCCCATCAGTGATGGTGGTAGTGCCTCTGGAATAATGTATTTAAGAAGGGAAACCTGCAGCAGAGAGAGGAGTGGGATAAGAGAACCGGCCCTGCAGACCCCCAGGTCAGTGCAGAAGGAGGGGGAGGAGATGCTCCAGGCGCCGGAGCAGAGATTCCCCTGCAGCCTGTGGTGAAGACCCTGGTGAGGCAGGCTGTCCCCCTGCAGCCCAGGGAGGTCCATGGGGGAGCAGATCTCCACCTGCAGCCCGGGGAGAGAGGACCCCACGCCAGAGCAGGTGGGTGCCCAAGGGAGGCTGTGACCCTGTGGGAAGCCCGCGCTGGAGCAGGCTCCTGGCAGGACCCGTGGAGAGAGGAGCCCACGCTGGAGCAGTCTGTGCCTGAATGACTGCATGCCACAGAAGGGACTCATGTTGGAGCAGTCCATGAAGAACTGCAGCCCGTGGGAAGGACCCACATAGGAGAAGTTCATAGAGGACTGTCTCCCATGGGAGGAACCCCACGCTGGAGCAGGGGAAGAATGTGATGAGTCCTTCCCTTGAGGAGGATGAAGTGGCAGAGACAACAGCAGAAACGTGTGATGAACTGACCACAACCCCCATTCCCCATCCCCCTGTGCTGCTGGGGGGGAGGAGGTAGAGAGAACCAAGAGTGGAGTTGAGCCTGGGAAGGAGGGAGGGGTGTGGGGAAGGTGTTTTTAAGATTTGGTTTTACTTCTCATTATCCTTGCTTTTATTTGATTGGTAGTAAATTGAATTGATTTTGTTCTTTCGCTAAGTCAAGTCTGGTTTTTGCCCATGACAATAATTGGTTGAGTGATCTCCCCCTGTCCTTGTCTCAACCTATGAGCCTTTTGTTATATTTTCTCTTCCCTGTCCAGCTGAGCGGGGGGGAGTGATAGAGCGGCTTTGGTGGGTACCTGGCATCCAGCCAGCATCAACCCATCATAACAATACATCAATTCAGGTCAACATACAACAAACTTGGCTCTAAAACCTTTAAATGTTGAACCACTAGAGGTGCAGGCACACAGAAGCTTCAGTGCTGCAGTCACAACTGGGATGAGAAGAGATGTACGCTGAAACCAGACTAGTTACAAGCATGTTTTACATGCAAGGAGATGGTATGAAAAACATCTTATTTCATCAAGACACCTCTGGGACAAGTTAACTTAAGAAATCTAGGTTGAGTAGTCTGCTAATAGAAGAAATCACAATTAAGCTTTTTTGGGGGAAAAAAAACCCAAACAAACCCCAAAATCTTTAATTCAAATTGAGATAGCCTTGATTTTTTTGTCTTATTAAAAAGTGCCTTCCATTTTACTCTTGTTAGTAGCAATTGAACTGCAAGATCAAAAAGGATTAGCTCCTGCACTCTGGTACAACTTCTGATTAATTGAAATTAAGACTTGGTGTAAGTGCATAAATTGTCAATCTTGAATTTTGGAGTTCAAGGGGTTTGAGTTGTCCAGTAATGAGTATTACAGCAGGTGTTGCAGGAAAAAAGCTTTTATCAAGATGCCTTTGTTCTCTGGAAGATAGAGTCAGTGAATGCATATCCCTTCTCCAAAGACAGGCTACTTCCTTTATTAGACAGGTACCATTTACATTTGGTATAATTAACCTTTTTTCCTTTCTTTTTTTTTTTTAAGAGATATCCCCCCAATGTTTATTATCTAAAGCTATGACACATATTGCAGCACTTCAAAGTGAAACCCAGTCCACGCAGACAATCCAATTACTTAAGCTTTTATGAGTTTGGTTAATTATAGAGTACAGTAGCTGAAGAGATTTGCTTTCTGCAATTAAAATAATCCTGATTACTTTGATTTAATTGTTCTTTTCTTCAGGCAACTAGTCTTCTCAACGTCAGTGCAGAACTCAAATTCTAGTCACTATTTTAGAAGGCGTAGTCCTGTACAGTTGGGAACATACCAGCTCTACCAAATGAGCTGGACAGGAGGTGCCCAAGCTCCCCTGCCAGCATGTGTAGTTATGCAAGGAGGGAAGAGCAAACTGGGCACGCACAGGTTGAGGATCCTTCGTATCATGCCAGGTAACGGAGAAAGATGAACCCAGGGGGTTTCTTACATTACCATTACCTATTTCACGTGAGATCCGAGCTTAACTCACCCAAGAGGAACAGGGCTGGGGGGAAGAGCAGGTGGAGACAGAAGAAAAAACATTGGCTCTAACCATCTCTATATAAAGTTTTTGTTAAACATGCTCCAAGTGGATCACCTTTCTGCACTGAGGAGTCACAAGTTACCATAGTGTTAATGAGACAGCACATCACTGCTAGCCTTCAGCATCTTTCACCCCAGCTATTTACATTCGGTGTATTTTTTCATGATCAACAAATTTGTTCAAGTTAGGCAAGTTATCCCACCACTTAAAAAGAAAGGTCTCTGCAATTAGTTTAAACCACGGAGTAATCTTAACTTCATTCTTGGAGGCTTTGTCCAAGAGCTGTTTCAGTTCTTTCTGTGTCACGTAGCAGTAGCTTTGGATCTCATTAGGATCGGGATTCAGCGTTACGTCCTTCTGTACAAATAAGATATAGTCTATCTCATGTTCACCCCAGATCCCATCAGACTTGGCCTTGTAGTGAATTCGTGTCAGATAGGAGATTTCTTCAGGAGTTACCTACAACCAAAACGCTTGTCAGAACCGGTGCCAAAACAGAACAATTGCACTACCAGGCATTATAGAAGAATTACAGGTACTAACGCTCTTCCTTAAACATTGTTTTTCCCCCCATGTGTACAACTGCAATGTACTTCTTCATGAAGTATTACTATGAAAAAACAATTTTATTGCACTTCAATGACATGAATTGCACAGCATTTCTCTAGTCAGACTCACCCTGTAATATTTTGAGCAGATTTCTTCTGTACATTAAGTTTTAAATAATGTTTACCAGACCTTAACATGCACTTACTGAAGCACTGATGAACACACTTGCACCTGCCTCTTACCTCCCAAGGAAAAGACTTGACAACTACTTAAAGCCAAGGTCAGTACCTGACAGACCACACATAACCCTGATCTACCAGGATCTGTGCAAGCTGCAGATGAGGTAATTAATTCTGGGGACAACCTAAACATCATGCTTCCCAGTAACGCACTGCTTCTCCCATGTCCCATGACACAAACGCAGTTAGTTACAAAATGTGGAAAGAGGTATTGACCACGAGTATAATTCAGCCAGCTTCACCCTGCTCTCTGTGCACTCCCTCCCTCACTGCCACCAGAAAGGCAGGTAGCTAGAAACAGGCTGTGTGATTGCTCTGGAAGAAACGAGTGCCCAGACCACCCTACTTCCCATAGGAAACTCAGGATTGCCGAGGGACTTGTACACGGATGCTGGCAGCAGCTCACAGCGATGCCCTCCAGGAGCACCAGTCGAACAGACCACACACAGCACTCTGCCATCAGCCTGGAGGAAGGACAGCACATTGCCTGTCCCCAGCCTGCCCAGCTGGAAAACAGTAGGCACCCATAGTCAGACCTGAAGCAACACAATCCTTCGTTACCGTGCGATTTACTCTTTGGCTCACATTTAGTTTGAGCGGTGCAATATTCTAAAATGCCATTTACTGAGACAAGCCTTTGAGGCTGAAATATAGATGAAGAAGTCTCAAATTCACCAAGTTCTCTACATCTCCAAAGTTAAACTCACTTTTAGGTTTCAGGCTGCCCCTGATGCAGTGAGTCTGTAAACTGGCAAACATTGGCAAGAATTCCTCTTTCTCCCTTCTTCCTTTACCTGCTCCATGGGAATTCCTAACTCTGCTTTCAGTCGTCTCTGTGCTGCTCTCCGAACACCAATGGCATTATTTTCTTCCAGTTCTAGTGGATAGCTTAGAGGATGACTGCAACAAGTGTTGGTAAAACAATCTGCAAGAAGTTTATATCAGTACACTTTTGACACATATAAAGTATTGGGAAAAAACCCCAAGAAACCCCACCAAAAAACCCCCGGAGACATAGGATGGTTATTCAACACATCACAGCTTTGTTTCTCTTTTGCAGAGGAGGGTCAGAGAGGAAGGAGGGTATTTTCACCTCTTATTTTTCTTTACATATTTTGCACCAGGATTTGCATCTACCAAGTACCACTTTGCAGGTTAGTGTTTGATACACACGAAGACATGCATTCTCATACCCAAGATAGCATCTACTTAGAGAGCCAGTTTATAAAGACCTTGTAAACCCTGCAAATGCTAATTAAAATTACTTTTGGGAGTTTATATGCAACAGAATATTGAAAATACTCCCAGAGCTTAAGACCAGCTGACAGTAAGTAGAAGTAAATAAGCAGTTTACACTCGTGTTTGAAGGACAGACCCTCTATATTCTCTGCTTCACATATATTAAAAATTACTTCTCATTTATGTAGAATAACTGTGATTGGCTAACCTTTTATCTGTAAAAGTCTAGCTCAAAAGTATCTAAAATAGTGCCAGATTACCTACAAACAACACTGAAGCATTTTTATTAGATAGTAGTCAAGGAAAAAATTAAAAAAACATCTCTAAAGATTCCCTTGGGAGAAAAAAAAAGGTCTTCCTCAAGTTGAAGAGGGTTAGAAACACTTGAATTTGTTTTCAATCCAAAATTCTGAAACAGACAGCTTTATGCTTCCACCAACACGTCTTGTGTAAGGTATTTTTCTTTCACTCCACTTCTTATTGTTATGCCTCCCCATTTGCATTTCATAGTAACAGTTCAGGAATCTTCAAAAAAAATCATGCACTATATAGTTTGGCCACACAGTGTCACTTCTACAGTTAAAAAAGCATTTGTTAAGACATACACAGATAAAGGTCCACCCATCTCGCTGAAGCACAATGCAACTGCTTCCAGGCAGCAGGGCTCCACTATGCATCAACTATGTGTCTTTACCAGTAGCACGAGAACATCCTCCACAGCTACCAGAGCAATTTCTTCAACTCCACTAAATATGTCTTGCAGCAGAGGAGGTAAACAACACACACTCTGCGCTTGCATAAACAGGATCAAACATGTCAGGGAACAATCATTTCCCAAGAAGATATATAACAATAAGCTAGTGCTCCCATTAGCTTACTTCATCCACCAGGTAAGTACATCTTGAACTCTTAAAAGTATTTAGAAGTATCTCCTCTCCAAAGCAGTAAATTCTAAAACCTCAGAATGACTTACGCTGCAAGATTAGACTGGCATATTTTTTTAAATATCGATTTAAATAAAATATTTTGATAAATACAATGTGTTTCAGTACTAACCTGGAAATGTAATTTTTGCATTTGACCTCTGCTGCAGCAACAGTTTGTTTTCTGTATTAAATAAGAAAACACTGAAAGCTCGGTGCAGTAAACCTAAAAATAAAAAAAACCCGGAAGGCTATTTAACAGAGGAGAAAAAACCATATGAAGACAGTTTAAAGGCTTAAAGCAGCCTCATCTTTGAGTAATCTAATTTAAAATTAATGTATGTTAAAGCCCAAGGATTTGATAAAAAATTCAGAGTTACTGTTCAGGTTTCTATGTCAGCTTACGCAAAACATTATGAAATTAGAAAAGTGCTAAGAACAACAATGCAACAGAAGATTTTTACTAAACTTGGTCAGTTCACCATTCTGAAGATGCACATTTGTGCAAGCTTCTAAGGAGGGCTCAGCTTCTATAAATTTCCTACCAAAAAGAGATGACTCAAAAATTCCTAAAAAACTGTATGGAATTTCAAGACGCTTCAGGAATTGCAAAAGTACAATGAAAAATAGGCTCCCTTAATAACGGTACAATGGCCATTTTGGGCACCTTTTGTTATTCCTCTCTCTTCAGGACGATGTTTCCCCCAAGTATAGAAAAGGAGGTCACAAACTACTATGAGAGGCTCATGAATCTGACCAACCTCAAATAAAACCCACAATCAATTAGAATGAAACCGACAAAAACCCCTTTTCTATTAGCAGTATTTGAAGTAGAACTCTGTGTAAGCTACTGTCCTGGTTTCAGCTGGGATAGAGTTAATTGTCTTCCTAGTAGCTGGTATAGTGTTACATTTTGGGTTCACTATGAGAAGAATGTTGATAACATACTGATGTTTTCAGTTGTTGCTAAGTAGTATACTAAGTCAAGGATTTTTCAGCTTCTCATGCCCAGCCAGCAAGAAGGCTGGAGGGGCACAAGAAATTGGGAGGGGACACAGCCAGGGCAGCTGACCCAAACTGGCCAACAGGGTATTCCATACCATGTGATGTCATGCCCAGTATATAAACTTTGGGGAGCTGGCCTGGGGGGGATCGCTGCTCACAAACTAACTGGGCATCGGTTGGCGCATGGTGAACAATTGCATTGGGCATCACTTGTTTTGTATATTCCAATTCTTTTATTATTATTGTCATTTTATTATTGTTATTATTATCATTATTAGTTTCTTCCTTTCTGTTCTATTAAACTGTTCTTTTCTCAACCCATGAGTTTTACCTTTTTTTCCCCCCGATTCTCTCCCCCATCCCAGTGGGGGGGCGGGGGGGGGGAGTGAGTGAGCAGCTGTGTGGTGCTTAGTTACCGGCTAGGGTTAAACCATGACAACTACTTAAAAATCAAAGTCTCTTCTACTTAAAAAGAACTCAGCAAAGAAGCAAGTGGCATTATTTAGAATCAGGTACACAGATACAGAGAATCAGGTATCTATAATAGGAAGACAATACTATTTTATCATCAAAATGCGATTCAAAAATATTCATTAAGGCATACAGCTTATACCCACAATCACACACTTCTCTCCTTTGCTACTGCCGCCAATTGTGTGTTTGTCCATATTGCAATATTTTTAAAATTAGATACTGGGAGGCGAGGGAGGCGGCCGTGGGGAAATACTTGCTCTGGTTTGATCAGCACTCACCTAAGATTACGCCTTTAATTTAATCATGACTATATTCCTGAAAATATTTCATCAGCTTAATGGTTCAATTAGAAGGTAAGCAAGCTGTACCTTTATCAATGTTTTCATTCAAGTGACAGTTTTTCTTGGTATCCGCTCCAATCTTATTATCATTTTCATCGATAAGGATGCACATCTCTGCCAAGAGCTGCACCTGCTGCTCATCCAGGTGATCTGTGTTTACTTCAGGCATCGTGATGGCAGCAGGCGTTCCACTGAAAAAAACGATGAGAAGAAGAGTCATTCAGTAATAATAACATCTACAAGGTTCTGGGCAGAGTGCGAGAAACAATCAAACGGCTAGGTTTTCCGACACGGTGTAAACTGTGCGCCAATTGTATTTCTTGGGGTTTACCTTCTTTCAGATTTCTGAAATTTCCTACCCACAATACAAGACCCATAGCAACATCTGTTAGGTGCCTCACACGTTTCTTTTCTGTTTCTCTGAAAGCCCGTGCAGCAGCTGCTGCAGGACAGCCGCGCCGAACGTAACATTTTGACGGGCTGGCCGGAGAGGAAACCCAGCTCCAAGTTTCACCCTTCGTAACCCCGCAGCCCGCGCAGGTTCTGCACACTAACGCCGCGTTACATTTACAATGCCAGTCCCCCCCCCCCCCCCCCCGTAAGAACTCAAGGACTCGCCGACCCGCACACGCAGCCCCCCGGCACTTCCCTCCCCCCCCCCCCAACCCTTGTCTTGGCGGCCCCTGCCCCGCCGCGTGCATGTTCCAGTCAGCTCCCGTGCCCCCACCGCCCGCCCTCCGCAGCCCCCCTTCCCCGCCGAGCCCGCTCCCTCGGCAGCTGCCCCCCGCTCTCCCTCTCCCCAGCCCCGTCCCCCGCACCTCTCGGCTCGGGCCTTCCCCCCGCAGAGGCCGGCGGCGGACGCGAGCGGCTGGCGGCGGCGGCAGCAGCAACGCCCCTGAGGGACGGCGGCCCCGCGGCGGCCCCCAGCAACGGCCGGGCGCAGCACGCGCCACATCGCCCGTCACCCCGCCGCCGCCAATGGCAGCGCCCCCAAACACCGACGTCACCGCATCGCCCGATCGCCCCACCGCGGCGGGGGCTTGCCCAGGAGGAGGGAAGAACAGTGACTGAAGGGAAAGGCGTCGGCCGCAGCCAACCGCAGCGCCAGACGGGTAGAGGCGCTGACCAATACGGAGAGGGGATAACGGTGAGCTAGCCAATGGGAGCGGGGACGCCGGGTCAGGCCGTGGCGACGCCGGGCGGGGCTCAGCTGTTTCCGGCAGGGCAGGGCTGCACTGGACTGGACTGGGCTGCACTGGACTGGACTGGGCTAGACTGGGCCGGGCTGGGCTGTCTCGTCTCTGTGCTGGTGGGCATCGCGCTAAGCCGACAACCGGCTGCTGAGGTGCGGTCTCCCGTTCCGAGCCGAGCTGTGGTGGCGAGGCGTGGTTCCGGGGCGCCTTCTGTCAGCAGCCGCCTCTGAGGCGAGGCCAAGGCCCGGTGTTGGTGGGAATGTGCCGGGGCACGCAGCCGCACGGCGGAACCAGCACCATGGCAGGGGCGAGGCTGGATGTCGATGGGTGCCATGCGGGCCAGGCAGGGCACTGCAGGAGAGTGGTCGCCAGGCCTTCATTTGGGGGAAAAACTGCCTCGAAACGTGCTGCTGCTGTGACTTGCAAAGATGCGAGGCGCCTTTATCTTCCCTTAGTAAGCAGGTTTGAGTATTTCTAACATTAAGCACTGTCTCTTGTCTTCCCACCCATCCGTGAAAACCAAAGGACAGCACTGAAGTGCCATCTCCTACAAACACGCCTGTGTTTGTGGCAGACAGTTCCAGGATTGAATTTCTAATCAGTTCTGGGAGCATTCTTTCAGGTAGATGCCATAACCACAAGACTGTAGAGTCACCGGCCTTTTTGGCAGTCTCTGTAGCACATTTAATCTTGGATGTTCTTTGCTCAATAGTGGCATCCCTTGAAGAGGTTAAGTGTGTGCCATACAGATCACAGCCTGTCACACTCTGAGGTGGGGAATGTTGGCCAGTTGCCTCCCCGCCTTCACTGACAGCTACAGTTTGTAGAAAAGTTACTATGTTAGTCAAGCTCTGAAATTGCCTAACTCCTTATGTTCTTAAGGGACAGAGAAAGAAACACTTGGTTTCTGGATAGGAATCAAGCACAGGCAAGACATCGCGATGAACTGCTCAGATAGGATAGTTCTAGACATGCACAGATACCCAGTGTAAAGGCAGAGGAACTTCAATACCAGCCCCTACGGAAAGTTCATGGCACCATAGCTGAATACGTTCTGAGCAAGAATTCTTTTGCTGATTTATCGCCTGTCCGTAGATTTGGATTTATGGTTAGATTCCATAAAAGGACTAGTGTGGTGAGTTAACCCTGGCTGGACACCAGGTGCCCACCAAAGCCACTCTATCGCTCCCCCCTCCTCAGCTGGACAGGGGAGAGAAAATATAACAAAGGGCTCACGGGTCTAGATAAGGACAGGGAGATATCACTCAACCAATTACCATCATGGGCTAAACAGACTCAGCTTGGGGAAAATTAACTTAATTTATTGCCAATCAACCAGAGTAGGGTAATGAGAAATAAAACCAAATCTTAAAACACCTTCCCTCCACCCCTCCCTTCTTCGGGGACACAGCTTCACTCCTGGATTCTCTACCTACCCCCCCAGCGGCACAGGGGGACAGGGAATGGGGGTTACGGTCAGTTCATCACATGTCCCTGCTGCTCCTTCCTCCTCAGGGGCAGGACTCCTCACTCTTCCCCTGCTCCAGCGTGGGGTCCCTCCCGTGGGAGACAGTTCTCCATCAACTTCTCCAAAGTGAGTCCCTTCCACGAGCTGCAGTCCTTCAGGAACAGACTGCTCCAGCGTGGGTCCCCCATGGGGTCACAAGTCCTGCCAGAAAACCTGCTCCAGTGTGGGCTCATCTCTCCACAGATCTGCAGGTCCTGCCAGGAGCCTGCTCCAGCGTGGGCTTCCCACAGGGTCACAGCCTCCTTCGGGCACCCACCTGCTCCAGCGTGGGGTCCTCTCACCCTGGACTGCAGGTGGAGATCTGCTCCCCCGTGGACCTCCCTGGGCTGCAGGGGGACAGCCTGCCTCACCAGGGTCTTCCCCATGGGCTGCAGGGGAATCTCTGCTCTGGCGCCTGGAGCATCTCCTCCCTCTCCTTCTGCACTGACCTGGGGGTCTGCAGGGTTGGTTCTCTTACATGTTCTCACTCCTCTCTCTGGCTGCCGTTTCTGTCTGTCTTGCAACATTTTTCCCCTTCTTAAATCTGTTATCCCAGAGGCACTACCACTATCGCTGATAGCCTTGGCTGGTAGCGGGTCTGTCTTGGAGCTGGCTGGCCTTGGCTCTGTCGGACACTGGGAAAGCTTCTGGCAGCTTCTCACAGAAGCCACCCCTGTAACACCCCTGCTACCAAAACCTTGCCATGCAAACCCAGTACAATTACAAATGACGTTTCACATGTTGTCTTGGAGGCATCACTCTGACTGCCTTTCGGCTCACATTCCAGCATTTCAGTCTGGTTTGTTTTGATTTTTCCTGTGAACAGGACAGATGGACAGATGGCCTTTCATTTAGAGATACGATTAACAGAAAAAAATTTCAAACTGACAGTTAATATCTTACAAGGGGGGTGTCTTAGAGGGGTTCTGCTGTGCAGAGCTTGATGAAGGGAGAGTAAGAGGTAGGAAGTGGTTTGAGTAGCAGAGAGCATTAAGAAGTTTAAAAAAAAAGTGTGCCTTTAACTGTAGAAAATACAACATAAGAACATTAATGTTAATATTGTGTTATTCATTAACACATTACAAATGTAATATCCATTAACACAAGAACATTAATAATGATTAATATGCACTCTCAGAAAGGACTGAAAAGTACAAAGATTACTTTTTGTCTGGAGTCACTGTTTAGCATGAAAACATGGTAAATGGAGATTGAGCTTTGTAGAAATACTGAGAATACCCTTTGCTATATTGATCACTTGCTAGTTTCACTGTACCAGATGAAAAAAATCTGTCAAATTCTTCTTCTATCATTCTCCTCATGTAACCAAATACAAGCTACACAAGTCTATCAAAAATACTTTTAACTGCCGAGGTGGACAAACAAACCAGCATCTCATATGAAGACAACAGAGTTAACAACCAACCCTCCTGCAAGTGAAGCTCTTGGAATGGAAGCTTCTGCCCTAAAAGACAGAGATGGGGTCTGTATGTGGGGCACAGCTGACATTGACATACACCAAGGAGCAGATGTACACAGTGATGTGCAAGCTACACAGCAGAGGGATACCAGAAAAATGTCCCTGTAGATAATGGAGAAAAGAAAATAGATTTTTTTTTCCCCAGTAATAATTATTGAGAAGTTCTATATAGGCACTTTAGAATGTGATTGTCAGAAACAACTATAGTTCCTGTCTTGCACAGACAAACACAGCACTTCACCTGGAGCGATGTTGGTGAGCACCATGTCTGACAACAAGTCCTGGTGGATAATGAGAGGTAAAAAAGCAGCCAAAAAGGACAAGACAGACAAAAGAAACTCTTTTCACAAAACAGACAAGGGAGACACCTCCCAAGCCTTTAACCAAAAACATTTTCAGGATCAGGTCTTTTATGTCACCTGTATCATCTTTCCTCTTGCTCCCCTCTAGACTTAGCCTGTACCTTCAAAGCAGCTATTTGTTTTGAAAATAAAACACCCTCATTTTTGTAATAGTATGCATTTCATTGAAACCTCAGAACTTTTCCTCCACCCCACATAAACAGAAGCATGCCTGAAATGACATATACGTGCCTTTGAGACTTGATTTAATTTATGCATCTCCTGAAGTCTGCTGTTTCCAGACACTCTACTAACAAGGGAAAAGCAGTTGCTTGCCACCACTGGGAAGTCTCTCATTTCACCTGAAAAGGCAATGAGCTGCAAATAAGTGACAGATTTTTGCTATCTACTAAGATAAAGGGAAATGCAATTCCCACCAAACTGGAGGAAAATGTCTTAATCGTCCAGCAAGTTAAACAAGAAGATGGTACACCACAGGATGAAGTAAACATTGAACAAACCTGGGATTTGACCCCAGCCTAGAAGTCATAGACTCTTGAGACATGCCTTTCCTCAGTTTCAGCTTTGCCAGCGCAAATTAAGTCGTCCCCCCCGCCCCCCTCTTCATATCTAGCTTGCCTCTTTTTAAGCTTCCTGCTCACTTGTTTGAACATTTAAGACTTCCAGTTCACCCTTCTCAGTTATAGAGCTATCCTTGTTCCTGGTCTCCCTGAAGAATCCCTCTTGGAAGTCTGCTCCTGCCCTGGAGTCATAGCTCTTCAGAAAACATTTGTCTAAGTGATCCACTTACGTGCAGAGTGAACAACAGCCTGGGTTTTATCTGGATTGGGAGGTATATACCTCCGAGTCCTAACTAATCTGCTGTCGTTCACTTGACCCTTCTTTCTTAAAAGGCCTATTTCAGGAAAGTGGGTTGGCTTCAGCTTGCTTCAGAGAAGACAGATGGCTTTGTAGTAAAAATGTAATACATGTATGCTAAATATATAAGTAGGATGTTGTATCTGCATTTAGTTTTGCTATCTCAAGCATGATGGGAAGAGTGCTATGATGGACGGCTTCCAAATGTTTCTGTACAGCATACGGTGATGATTAATGATATAGGAAACCGCTCTTAGGAAGGAGTTACTAGGTTTCCCACATGAAGGAAGAAATAACCCTTGAGTTCTTTTCTCCCTTAGATCTGTTTTCTTTTTTCTTTCTTTTGGTTTGAGCTCTGGGTAGGAGGCTCTGCCATTTTCTGCTAGTTTTACAGGTTTGGAAAAATCTTTATTTGGGACATTCAACTATTACTCCGTTCTGTTGCTGGTTTCCTAAGCCTTGTATCTTGTCTTCTCAAGTCCAGCCATGGGCGCAGAAGGAGATCTGGAAGGTGATGTCCAGGACAACCTAACTTTTGCCACTCTGTTGACTGTAATACCTATTAAAAAAAGCTTCTTAGCTGTTGATAAGATGCTAACTAGTACTGCCCCCCATTTCCCTAGGTGCCTTCCTGTATTGCTGTCTAGGTCTCTTGTTTTAAAACAAGCAGTTTGTGAAAAGCACGTGCTATCTTTTGTTCTGCACTTGCCCCTGTACATTACACAGCATCTGCTCCTCTTGTAGTGCCATGACAAAACCAAACCCGTAACAGGGCTAGAGTGACAACAGGCTACTTGCCATTCTTTTCTCGTGAAAAAGCAACTGCATCCATACAAGGCTTGTTAATTTTCAGGTCAGAGTCACCCTGTATGAAGGAAAAAGCCCCTGTCTTTCCTTATTGGAGCATTTTGCATTTCTTCAGGAAAAAAATGGTCATCTCTATATTGCCCCCTGCTGATAGAGAGTGAGCTGCTCCAGAGAGTAAGAAAGTTGCCAAGTGTTTTCCCAGGGAAATCTGAATTGTGGATCCTTGTGCTCTCGCTGGATGTTTTTTTCCTTCATACTTATAGCTAAAACAGTAGAATTATGTTAGGATGAAGTAATTTTGGTAGGAAAAATGAGCCTTAAAAAAATGTCTAGTTGGGAACTGAATAGCTGAAGACTGTAGTTGTGACTTGGCTAAGATGGCTGAGAAAACTGCAACTGGACCAACTATAAAGAGAATTCAAAGCATCAAACTGTGCCATTTGGTCAGGTTGTGTTCAGGCTCCCTTCCAGGCAACTCTGTTCTACCTCTTGTCCGTCTTCTTTTCCCTGTTCTGTCTCCCCCCTTTCCTCTCCTTAAAGCCATTTAGCTATTCATTTTGCTCCCTTCCTTTCTCCTTTTGGTGGCTTTGAAGAAGGGAATAGGCTAAAATTATGGGAAGTTCTCAACCAGTTAGGGTGGTTATCTTGTAGAATGACCTCCAGTGATGAAAAAGATGCTAGTAAATAGGTAAAACACGCTATTTTTGTCAGTGCTAGTACAGCTGCAAGTAAGACATGACTGCACAGAAGGAGGTAGAAAGGGAAAAGAAGACGAAAGAGAGCAGCAGGCATACTTGTATCTGGGAAGCACATGAAAAGAAAATGTACTATTTTCAGCCTTCACTCTGAGGCACGCGTTCTTCTGGCCTTTTTGCAGACCTCTTCTGAGGCAGCCAGATAATCTGCGGGAAGAGAGAAAATAATTAGGCAAAGGCCTCTTTTGGCTTTCACAATCTGCTACAATGAATAAGAATTTTAGGTGAAGGTTTCTTCTAAGTGTTAATCAGCAAAGGAATTAATCACATTTCAATTATGCGTTGTAAGCTTCAAAGCGAACAGCCTACTTGCAGCATGTAGTGGGTAGCTTTGATTCACTGCTTCTGTCATGCTACTGCCTGCGGACGCAGTAGAAAAAGTCCAGATTCGGTATCTTCCAGCCATTCTACATTAAAAAATAAGGAATTCCCACTGGAGTTTCAGGAAAGTTTCCTCTCCCTTGCCAGTCCACGGTGGTCCCCTCGGACAACAGTCAGGATGCGGCACAACTCAGCTTTGCAAGTATCAGCATTAAATTAGCAGCTGGGAGACGCGGGGCTGAGAGCTAACCGTGGAAGGGGGGTGGTGGTGGCGGCGGCGGCGGCGGTAGCCGCGCAGCCGCCCGCCCCCGTTCTTCGCAGCCTGACAGGGCCCGCAGCCGTACCGGCGGGGTCGTTCCTGCCGCGGGCCCCTCTTCGTCACCGCACCTCGGGGCAAATGCAGCACCAGCAAGGCTGCCGGCACGGACCGGTAAGCTCGCGTACCGATCTACCAGGGCTGACGGTATCCACCCGCAACGAGCCGCCGGGCGGGAGCCGCCGGAGGCTCCGACCGCCGGGCGGGAGGCTCGGCCGGCGGGCGGCAGCTCCTCGCCGCCGGCCGCTGCCCGGCCCGTCGCCATAGCGGCGAGCGGGGGCCGCTTCCGCCCGCCGCCGGATGTCGCCGCGAGGTTCTCCTCACCGGGGAGGCGCGTCGCGGACGGAGCGCGGCGCCGGGCTCGTCGCTGCCCCTCCCGCCCTCGCCCTCCTCCTCCTCCTCCTCCTCCTCCTTCTCCTCCTCCTCCTCCTTCCCCCCGCCGTCTGCGGTCCTGCCCCTTCCCGCCCGCCGCCCGGCTGTGGCTGACAGGTGAGTGCGGGGGGCCGCGGCGCGGCGCGCCCCCCCCTCCCCGCTCCCCTCCCTCAGCGGGGCGCAGACCCTCCGCCATCTTCCCACCCGGCGAGACCTCCGCCGCCGCTGCCGCCGCTGGCAGCGGGTCCCCCGAGGGGCTGCGGGCGCGGCCCGGCGCGGGGGGAGCCGCGGGGGAAGGAAGGAAGGGTAGGGCAGGGCCGGGGGGCGCAGCCCGTCGGGGCGGGCAGCGGGTGGTACCTGCGCGGTGCCGCCGCCTCGCCAGGCCCGTGGCCTCAAGCGGGGCTCCTGCCGCGGCACCCCCTCCCAGCCCGTCCTGTTCCGGCTTATTTCTGCGTGAAATGACTTGCACATTCTTTCTTACAAACCTAAATAACCGTCAATAAGCCCTTCTTCATCTTCTCCTGTGTGTTGGGTTTGGTTTGGTGGGGGTTTTTTTAAGGTGGTTTTTTTTTTTTTTTTTTTTAACACTTCCATCCCGAGGCTGTAGGGGTGGTTCCAGGTCTGCAGATAGTGAAACCGAGGGTGCCTGCAGAGTAGGGTCTGCTCACTAACTTTGTTTGTGTGCTACTGCGTATCCTAAGGACAAGCCAACTGTAGTACCTCAGTAGTTTACGGACTGAGTTCAGATCCTCTGACATACGCACAAATGGGGCAAAAATGAAGCTCCCAAATTCCCTGAAGTGAGGCATAACTGCATGAGGAAGAAAGGTGCTGTTTGTGGTGGGATGGGGTAGATCTGGCCTTTGGCAGCAGGAGGATGACTCGGAATCATCTGAGATGGGTAAAAGTTATATCTGTAAAGAGCCATTTACAGTATTTTTCTCTTTTCCTGAGCTAAAACCGGTGAAAACAAATTTGAGGGAAGAGTTAATATGCTTAATGTATTTGGCGGTTGACTAGATGTTAGGTCCCAGTTGTAGAAGGAAATAAAATAAAAAGATTGTGCTTATGCAAAGATGAGGTTAACTTTTTCAAGTTAAGTCTTGAACCATTGTTCAAGGACATCTTGGTGTTTGCGAGAAAAGAGAAACTTCTATGTGTGGTTTTATCCCTCTTGTTACATCTTCCAGCTTGTCAAAGGTTGTTTCATTATAGCGTTTTAAAGTATGCTTTCTATAACAGTAATTCATGGAAGATCTATGTAAAGAACTGGTGGAACAGCTTTTTAGAAGTGATTCAGTGTCACTGAGTACACCTTGAAATTATACAAACGTCTATTGTTCAGGCACCCATTTTGCAACATTGCAGCAGTATCATTCTCCTTAAGCAAATTTCTGAAACTGTTTTCCAAGCAGGCCTGCTGTTGGCGTTTCTTAAGTGATATTTTTGACAGTGAGCTGGTAACCTCAAGACTCCTCCAAGTATGTTTTCTAATGAGTAGTTTACATTAGATAAGATCTTGTGTGTCCATGTGTCAGACCTAATATGTCTTGTTATAATAACTTTAAATGTAACTTTGTGTGTTGTGGACTTGGGCAATTATTTTAGGAAAAGATGCCTGCACCCAACATTAGAATTTAAGGCAGAGGCTACTGTAATGTGTTGTGGGTTGTTGGGTTTTTTTTAATGCCAGTTGTTTATGTGTACATTTGTCCCTAAACTAGCTTTAACATACTAAATCTAAAGGTAACTCTTTCCTGAGATGAAACTGTCTCTCTAATGTAGACATGCCCTTCCACCATCTTTCTTTTAAATTTAGGACTTGTTTAAAGGATGCAGTCTCTTGTATGGACTGAAATGCTTGAGACTGTTGGTACAGTCATGGGATAAATATTGTTAGTGTGGTGATACTGTCTTAAAAGAAGAGCTCACTTCTACAATATCCAGAAATTACAAGCCAGAACTAGTATGTGTCAAGTAAGGAAAAGTTAATTGGTATTGCATTTTATAAGTTTGAGAAGGGATAGGGATCGTTTCATGTCATGGAATTTTTAAGTCTTGGAGCTAAGACTAGTAGCTTGTCTTGTGAGGTGAAGGCCAGGGTGAGGGGCTTGTTCTGGAGACCACCACTTCAAACCTCTGTGGGGAGAGTTTGTTAGTACTCTACGCACGACCGCTGAGGAATGAGCAGGAATTGGGATGGTCTTCTTGCAAGCCAGAATGATTTGTTATTTTCTCATCCTTGAGTAATGCTGACTATTCTGAGACTGTCTTAGTGTTTCAAGATGGTAAGACTGGGTACTTGCAGTGCTGTTACGTGTACTGTTGGAAGATTTGGTAGATCTCTGTGGTAGGCCATGTGAGGAAATGCTTCAAGAATGTGCTGTATAAAGGTTATTTGTTGGTGCTTCAGAAAAGCTTGCTAAACGTATTATAGTTAGTGTCAAAGTTACTTGCTTTTGTTGATGTCTTAAACAGTAGAAGATTGTAATTTATTAGCAAGTAATATATTCCCAAATGAAGAGCAAGGATATTAGAGGTCACTCTGCTTGCATAAAAGCATAATAGCAATATATCTAGTACATTGGTAATAAGTACCTAAATATTGCTTGTTTAGAGACTAGCACAATAAGATTCTGGCCTCTGTATGTGGTGGCGTGCTTCCTTAAACAAATACCTGGTTAAACCGCCTTTGCTCTTGAACTTCCTTAGGATTCCTCACCCTCAGGTCTTGTATTTGCATACCTGTGCATGCATGTAGACTACTTCTAGGCTATTAGGGATTTGCTAATAGAGGAATTGGGGCTAAAATATCTGTGAAACAGCTAAGGAGATAAAGTAGCTTTCAAACATATTTTAGGATTTAACCAGCAGTATGTAATTTAGCAGGAGCTGATGCTGTCTGTTGAACACTTCAATAAAGTTTGCTAATCAATACCTATTAATAAAATAAGGTATGGTATATACTCATCGGTGACTAGTGTTAAATGTAAGATTGGATTGTACCCTGTATCATTTAAACTAGTTGAAACAGTGAGCACAGTCAGTGAGCATAGGTGGCACAGATCCTAAAGGAAAGTTGTATGCTTTCAGGACACCAGCAATTTCACTTAACAGGTCTTGGTCTGATGATTATTAGTGGACCCAGGTTTCTTCTATATTCTAAATAAAAAAAAAAAAAAAAAAAAAAATCATTCAAGCTTGATTATTATTGTTTGATATTAGTTAAAATAAGTCTGTATGGTTGAGAGTATCGTTTCTTGCTTTAGTAGACTGTTTGACAGGCTAGGCCTGCACTGCATTTTGGTGTGATTGCAGCATTTGCTGACGTAGTTGAATTAGCAAGATCAAAGCTTGCTAGCAGCAAAACTGGGCTGGCTTACACTTGGATGTTGGTGTTAGAAGCTTGCTCAGAGTAGGTACTTACTAGTGTGTTAAAGCTTTTATCGTTGATTTCCAGCTGTATAACATACTTAAAATTCATTAATGCAGCTTCTTTACTATGCTTTCTGTCGAAGGGAGAAATGGGGTGGATGCTTTCCCCTTTTACATTTCAAGGAACATCCAGTTTTGTTTGAAAGTATGCTGCACTAAATTTATAAAGAAAATTAATGTTGTAATGCTCGAGTGGGTTTCTTAAGGTTTAAACACACTTATCAGCGGTTCTAGCATCATCTGTGATGATCTGGGATGGTTTTGTTTCCTAAATATTTATCTTCAGCAAAACAACTAGTCTTACAAAGAAGTCTGTTTAGCCTGATCTTTCTCAGGTGTGCTGTATTCTTGGAGCTTGCGTTGAGTTAATGGCACTTGAATGTACAGCATCCTTGAAACAAATTGTTCACTGAGGACCTCAAAATGGAAGTTTTAGTCCTTTAAATATGATTTCTTTGCATATTAATAAAGATTGTAGTGGCGTATGTTGATCCCTAAATTCCCTTACCTCATGAGTAATTCTGTCAGACTGTTACATGTTAAGAACTTAATAACTGTAATCATTCTCCTCTCTTTCCCCTTTCCCTCCCTGCTTTGTGGGAAAAAAAAAAAAAAAGGTTCATTGGCATATTTGTGTTTTAAGGTTTTAATGTTGCACAGAACAATAATTACTACTGTAAAAAGCCTTTGTTTCTTATGTAGTATACGCTGAAATTTTGTTCTAAACCATGTTTGAAAATGAGACACCTGAGACTGTTTAGGAGATTTAAAAGCACACACAAATACAGTAAAATTGTTTCTGTGGTGGTTTTTTTTTTTTTTTTTTTTTTTTGCTTGTTTTGACCCAATCCTTTAAATAGTAAGTATTACTATTGCTAAATGCTAAACAAAATGGAGCAGGGAGATCTTGGGTAAGAGATGTTGCTGAAACTTCCTGATGCTTTCCCTTTACAGACTTGTCTGTTGTCTTGAATGAACAAAAAAGGAAATGCAATACTGTAGCCATTCTGTCTGTGCTCTGACACTTCTTAAAACATTTTCTTCCTGGCTTCAGCAACATGCATACCCCAGGAATTCCTTCCTTGCAGCAGTCTGCTTGTTCCATGTTCAGGAGTAGAAGAAGTAGGCAAGTAGAATTAGTTGATTGCTGCAGTGAATTTTTAAGTCTAGTAAGACCAGTGTGTGCACTTCTGTTTGGTGCCATTTCTCTGTTGTGGCTGAATAAAACAGTAATTGGTTACACATCTGCTCTTTACTGTTACTCTGATGAAATATTTCCTGTGACTGAATACATGGTAACATATGTTACAGAAAGGTAGGTGGCAGAACTTTAATTTAACACCCTGTAAAATATGCTGTGAGTTTAATTAAACAGCGTAACTGAAATACTGAAGTATCTTTGCATTCAGAAAGTAGTAATCACCTGTCGTCTAGATGTTTTCTAGGACATCTTTTTCTTCCCTACCTCTGCTGATTGACTTTGTCAGAAATTCATTTGGTACCATTCTCTTGAGGCTTTGACAGATCATTGTGTGAAGAACACTATGCAAATGCAGCATTTTCAAAACGATTGAGCTGAATAGCTTAATATGTCTCATAAGCTCACTTTTTAATAATGCAGTACTTGTGAACTGCCACCCTTAATGAGTATAGTTTTGTAATACAACACTCTTCCCCCTTTTCTGTTTTGTTTTTTTTTTTTTGTTTGTTTGTGTTTTTTTCTTTTTTTTTTTTTTCTTGGAAAGTACTTTTGTTCAGCTTTTTTTTACTCTTGATTGCTAATTTTTAGCTTTTGTGAATTCAGCTTCATTTGGTTCAGGAAACAGATGCCCCTACTTATTAGAGATTTTTCATCCTACTTGTAGTATTATGAAGTAGAAGGAAAGTGAATTTAGTGAATTTATCTCTGCAGAACTCATTTGTAACACTCAAAAGTTATTAACTTTTATGATTAACAATATATATAATGGGTCATTTTGAAGCCTTTTTTTCTTTCTTCATTTGACTGGGATTTGGTTCATAGCCTTGACTTGTGTTGTTGTTTTCCTTCACTCCCCTTTCCTGTTGTCTGGTGTGTTCTAACTACAAAAGTTTCAAAAATGTGAAAGACTTTGACTGGTTTGTATACTACTGACTGTTTCACTAATCAATATTTAATATGGTTTTCATAGGATATGTAACATGACACTGATATTCTGGACAGGTAATTTTCGTTGTTTGAAAACCTTACATAATAAGGGGAATCAGGTAACTGCTAGAAATGAGCACCTTATTTGTTTATTTTTTTAGCATCCTATTGCCAAGGATCTGTTTTTTGAAATCTATTCTTAAAAAACCTATAGCTTCTTACTGTTGCAATTATAAAGAAAATAGTTCTGAAATTGTCAAAATGAAGTTAATATTTAAAGGGACACTGTCACTTTTAAAAACTGGATTTACATCCTGGTTCTAAAAACTCTTTAATTATTGCTCCCTTATGGAAAGGTTATAAGGCTATTTGGTGGAACTCGGGACAATATTAAAGGCAGTGAAGCTAGTCCCCTTTGGCCTTTCCTTCCTATCCTCTGTATGCACATGCCTGCTTGTTGCCTCTTTGGTTGCAGCTTTGCTATGGCTGTGTGCACCCTCTTGCAGAGCCTGGGGAAGAATGTGCATGCTCGCTCTCTCCAGAACAGTGCATGAGTGATGTGGTCATGCTGGTGCATGAGGAGAGTGCAATTACTGTCAGTGACACTGGCTGCAGGTGAAGTGCTGCTGGCAAATAGATTCAATAACGGAGGTGTTCCTTACCTAACCTCTTCTGTTTGCTTATGAGCTGTGAAAGTAGAAACTTCTGTGTAGTTAATGTGAGAATTTCACTACGTAAAAATGTACTGTCATGCATTTGACTGTGTCCCTTTAAATTCTATATGCTAGAATGTATAGCTGCCAAATCTGTATGTACTGATACCGAGTGGTGCAGTTGATTTGCTTGAGGGAAGGGATACCATCCAGAGGGACCTTGACAGGCTTGAGGAGTAGACCCATGCGAATCTCAGGAAGTTCAACAAGGCCAAGTGCAAGGTCCTGCACGTGGGCCGGGGCAATCCCCAATACCAATACAGATGGGAGGACGAATGGATTGAGAGCAGCCCTGCCGAGAAGGACTTAGGGATACTGGGGGATGAAAAATGGGACACAAGGCAACAATGTGCACTTGCAGCCCAGAAAGCCAATTGTATCCAGTCATAGCCAGTGGTACAAGAAGGACATGGACCTGTTGGAGAGGGTCCAGAGGAGGGCCATGAAAGTGATCAGAGGGCTGGAACACCTCTCCCATGAAGAAACTGAGAGAGGTGGGATTGTTTAGCCTGGAAAAGAGCCTGGTCTCTCTGGGGAGACCTTACTGTGGCCTTTCAATACTTGAAGGGGGCTTATAAGAAAGATGGGGACAGACTTTTTAGCAGGGCCTGTTGCAATACGACAAGGGGTAATGATTTTAAACTAAAAGAGGGTAGATTCAGACTAGTTGTAAGGAAGAAATCTTTTACAATGAGGGTGGTCAAACACTGGAGCAGGTTGCCCAGAGGCTGTAGATGCCTCATCCCTGGAAACATTCAAGGTCTGGTTTGACGGCGGGTCTGAGCAACCTGATCTAGTTGAAGATGTCCCTGCTCATTGCAGGAGGGTTGGACTAGATGACCTTTAAAGGTCCCTTCCAACCCAAAACATTCTATGATTTTATGAAGCAATCCAGAAAAGGGTATTTCTTGGTGAAGCCCTCTAAAATGAAGTAGTTTGGGAGCAGAGGGCAAATGGAAGTTAACATAGTTAAAACAATGCCTGGTAAGGCATAAACCATATTAACATCTCAGTATAACTACAGCTCAGGAGCGATATCTGTCAGGAATTAGAAATATTTTTTTTTTTTTTTTTTCACAGAGCTTAAGTGAAACAGTGTTACCTGATTTATGTTATTGTATGTAACTGTGTATGTATAGATTTAGAACTGTTTAACACATCTATGTGTGTGCACACAGTTTGGTGCTTCAGGCCTTAAAAAGTAATCCTGAACACTGCAGAAACCAGTAAACTGAAAGCTGTTGAAGGAATGGTTCCCAAGGGAGATGGGAAGGAGGGTGGAAGAGAGAAGAATATACACGTGTTTGGGATCTGATCATATTTTGAAAAGAAACAGAAATGTGATGAGTGGTGAAAACCTGTTCCTGATTCTTGACCATATGTCCAAGAACAGCAAGATACTTAGTGAAGCCCAGAAAATTGGCAATAACTTGTTTATGGGATGGGCTTTTTAAAATTTCAGTCCTGTCTTTCTATGGTAGAGTCATCTAGCCACAGTGAAAAAAGAAATCTCATCAAATAAGAAACTACCCAATGGTAGATCTTTCTCTTCTTTCTTCTTTAATTTGTGAATATAGCCAATTAGTTACTACTGATTAATCACACATAAAGAGCTCTGATGGGATTAGGTGCAGGGGAAGACTGTGCAGAGTCCAGAGGAAGTTAGCAAGATCATTTCAGTGCAGTACAAGATACCGTGCAACCTGAATTTTATTTTAGATTCACCATGGAATTGGTGTTAGGTTACTGGAACTCGGGTGTTCCAAAAACTAATTAAAATACCAGTTTTTTTTAATGAGAAAATTTGAGGATGGATGGGCTTCAAAACCTTAACTAAAACTAGTCTCATTTTGATATAAATTTATGTATCTTTATATATATTCATTTTGTGATACGAAAACCCAAGCAAATTTAAAGCTGTTTTTATTCATGGTGCATACTGTGTTTTTAGTAAGGTATGCTTTTCCTTGGCTTTACGATATGTTAAAAAGCTGAAAATAACATGTCAAAACCACTGAGCTGGTTAATGCCTTTTCTTGTTAATAGCAATGGTGCTCATTCCTAGCTTGAGATCTAGTGTGTTGGTGGATCTTAAATTGGAAGTGGCCCTGGGTTTGGTTTAAATTTTCTCTGATCAACTTATTTGAAAGGAAGCTCAGTTGCCTTGTTAGCTTTGCCAACTCTGCTCTCCTATTTCTCTGCAGACTATTGCAGCTATTTTAAGTTGTAATTGTTGTTTCAGAAATCATTTATGCTGGAGAATGAATTTTTTATTTGCTCTCAAATGTTAATGATTGAAAAACTTTTGAGTAATCAATCCTAAAACATTTGAAATGTTTAACAACTAGTACCCCATGAAACTAAAAATAATTTCTGTTTGATATCAGGTTTAAATTGAAAAAAAAATAAAATCCAGTAATGTTTGTAAAAAAAAAAAAAGATTTTGACAGTAAAGAAGATATTCTCCATGTTTATGCAAGAAATCAAACATAATTTGATTTTTCTTAAACAGGGGAAAGCAGTAGATCATGCATGGTAATATTAATTGGTGATACTGTCAGGTGTTTTTAGGGATATTAAAATGCATATTTGGCTTTAACAAGCTGACAAAAAATTAACAACAACAGCCTGGTAAGTCAGGTGCACATTCACTGTTCTCGTAAGTTCAAGGGCACTTTTACTTTCAAGAAAGTGAAATGGTGAGCTGTCAAAAATGGTGGAAAATAGTCTTCAGAACTTCTGTCATTAAATTAATTTCTGCTTATGTGTAAACAAGCACATCTATTAAATTTTGTATACTAACACTTAATGTTGCATAATACATTTTTAACCTGACAGTGTCCCTAGATTATCATGTGTGTTTGCTTTCATTTTCCAGCTGGGTTTTAATTTTGCATGCATTTCAGCGAAATATAGTATGCATAATAGTTGTTTCCTGGAAGCATTTTGGGGCTTTCTCTGCTAGTGTTCTCCAAAATGAGCAAGGTAGTGGAATTTATTTTCCTTTTGTAGAGGTTTATTAGCTAATGAATAAGTAATGCAGAAGTGATTCCACTTTATTTACCTATATATATATGTGTTTTTGAACTTAATGTTGTTTGAAGAATAGCTGTAACTAATAGGGATCCCTTCTTTTTAATGACAACCCAAACAGCTCCAAAGTTTAGTAGCACTAAATATTTCGGTTTTGACAAAAAAATGTAAGCTCTGGTTAGTTTGGCAAAGCAATTTGTAATGTGTAATGCTTGTCCTTAGTTTATCATAGGAGCCTCTGTGAAGCTGTTTTTTTGAAGTAATGCCAATAGAAAGTGGAAGTTGTGCATCTGCTCGCCAAGCAAAGCAGAAACGTAAATCGCACAGTCTTTCAATCCGAAGAACCAACAGTTCCGAGCAAGAACGGGCAGGACTGCAGAGAGACATGTTGGAAGGGCAGGTAAGATAATACACTGGGTATTGAGTATGGGTAACTTCTGTGACTTTTTTTATGAGGAGTGTTTTCTATGTGAAGAAATTACATCAACTTAAGTAATGAAATATGTCCAGTAAAGCTGCAGGAACAGCAGACTTTATTGGTTGTAAGTGCTGACTGTCTTTGGAGACTGTTGATGTGGATGTTGACAGTGTTTCAGGTTGTATTTAGACCTGTGGAGCTTTTTATCGGCTTTTGTGTATTCTTACATGAATGATAAAACCATGAAGAAATAAAAAGAAACATCCTACTTATATCGCTGCACTTCTGCTCTCCACCCCCCTCCAAGCTGAAGATTGCTTCTTGATTTTGTAAGTTTGAATTTGGAATAGTAGTAACCCAGGAATATGAATAAACCAAAATATTTGTTATTATGACTCTGATAAGGAGGGTATTAGTGGGAATGCTGTTCTGCATTCCTTTCCATAAAGTAAACAAATATTGCCTGCTTGACAGAGGTGTGAGCTAACTTAAATTTTTATTTTGTTATGTAATTTTTTTTCTTTTTTTTTAATTTGGCTCAGACGAAGGTGTGATCTTCTGTGTATTAAACTTAAGGGAAAGAACAACAACCACAAACTTCTGTAGTTTTCTTAATCATGTCATTCTGTGTAGTGGACGCAATCTGGAGCCACTTCGAGTGTTTCACCTAACAATATTGAGATTAACTGTAGGTAAGGCTCCTATAGGAAATGGTTGAAGTAGTACTGCCAAAGATAAGCAAATATCAGTTTGGAAACTATTGTCAAATTGACTATGCAGTGTTAATGTGGGCCTGGCAAAGATGATGCAAAACTTGATTTTTGTCAGAGAGGTGGTTTGGAATGCTAACAGTGTTTGGGTACGAGAAACCTCACTTTCTGGACTCTGCAGATACTCTGAAGGGAAAACTTTGTGTTTTCTCAGTGTTGTGAGATTTTTTTGAATTTTTTTTTTAATTGAAACTATTATTCACTAAATTACAGCATTAGTTTTCCGGGAACTAATAGAGCCCAGATTGTTGCTTCTAGTCATCTAGAAGTTGGAGAATGTAAGTACTTGGATAGAAAACTATTCGTGCATTTGGACTATTACAGCCTTACTTCGGGAAAGGAGTGAAGGGCAGCTGAGAGGTCAAGGCATGCTGTCACTTCTGTGTAGTAAACCAAAATTTTAAGCTGTTTTAGTATTTCTTATTGAACTCTAAGTGTATTATGCTGTAATATGTAAATGTTATAAATGTTTTATGTATCATCTTATTTAAGTTTGTTGACCTTTAACCTTGAACAGCCAGTGGCAGATTCTAATGAGCAGAGAGTATTAATACCCCTTCACAGCGGAGTTGTAAACCGCATCACATCTAGATAAGTACTTTTGCAGATAAACAGATAGCATTATTACATGGTATTTTAATAAGCTAATTTAAATAATGCTGACTTTAAAGAGAGTAAAGGAAGTGGGTGCATTTTACTACACAGGTTACTTTAGGACAGGTTTAGATTTGTGTATGCTTTCAGGCTCTGAGAAGTGGATTGAAAACCTTTTCTACATCTCCTTTTCTGTTTTGAAAGTTGTAGGATAACTTAGCTTCTTTCATAACCTTGCCGTATGGGTTTATAGGGTAATTGAATTGGAAATAATTCTTTGAACTTCAGTGTTTCTCTTAATAGTGTTTCATTTGTATAGTATTCTTGTTTAATCAATTTTGATTCAAGTTGGTTTTAATTGGGATCTGTTTCATGTTCTGGCTGACTGTGAATGAATGAACAAAAGTACTGTCTCAAGGGAGAGGCAGGTGAAGATACAGAAAGGAATATTCTAGAGGGCCATAGGGAGCATAGTACCACTTCTTTCAGCACAGTGCTTGTTTCAGCACAGTGCCACAGCTTAAAGTAGCTGTGAAACTGGTGTAAAACTGAAGCATGCATGAAGCAGATGTGCTCTATGTCGTGGCTATTAGCGGTTTCTCTTGCTCTACTCTTTAAAATTGATGTTCAGAAATAACTTATAAAATCGGGACCATGATGAGCTTTCCTAATTGTTTCTGAAGACAATCATCTTGACTGTATGAACCAAAATGTGAGTGAGACTAAATTCTTGTTGTTTAGATGCTGACTTGGTGGAAGGTGCATGCTGCCCTCTGATGGCTAGTATGCGCATGCTTCCTCCTAATTCAGTCAGTATACGAGTGGAACCAACTTCTTTCGGTTTGGGTTCGCTGGAACACTTAAGAATAAAGCAAGCTGTAATCATCCTTAAACTTGCATTGAATAGTGAAGTTCGCTCGAATTTGGGCGGTGTCCTGTGCTAACATTTGTACTCCCATTCTAGTAACGCTTCTTATGTACTTCTAGACCTGAAATAGTGGTCTGTGCTGTGACAGAAGCTGACTCAATTGTCTTTTTTTGCTCATAGCTGATGATTTCAAGATTTTGAAATTACATACTTTTGCTTTGTTTAAAAAAAATAGATGTAGCTGATGGGCACATTGCCTGTTTATTTGACAGATGAACACTGATATATTGGTAATATGGTACACATGATACTGTATTAATTTTACTTTGAAATTTGGTAACTTGTTTCCTTACATAGATATTTTGTAGTTTTTGAATACAGCTGCGTTATTTACAGGTTTGTCGGGTTAGATATACTGCAAAGGAGTAGTTGAGCTGTTTCATTGTTAGGGTAAAGCTCAGTTAAGTGGAAACATCTTTTTAAAAAAGTTTATAGCTTGCTACCTAGATAAATAATAAGTGCAGTAAGCTAACTTACATATTGTCCACCAGCAACTGAAGAATAGAACAGGTTTAGTAGAATTTATTTACATAGAGAGCAAGGACAGTTCATCCTTTGATCTGTACTTGTAGTAGATTAATTGATTATAGTTATTAGACTAATGACAGTATTTTCTCCTTTCTAATTTGCCGTTTTTTTAGTAGCATGCTGTGCTTTACATTTTAAGATATTTGTTAGTACTACGTTCTCAATGTACTGCAGTCAGCTGTCTTCTGCTTTACTTACTGCTCAATGGTGTTTGATAACAGAATCGTTGTAGTGAGAACTTTGACTCCTGACAGAAATCGGTACTTACTTGTTTTGGATATGCTATTCATTTGTTCAGGGAAAATATGGTGCTGATCTCTGCTTTGTAGGCAGATGAATAAAAATTAAATAACTTGCCAACAGAAACTTGTGGTCAGGCTGTGTATTGAGCTCAGATCATATAAATCCTGTGTTAGTAGTTTTATTACATACTCGGTTTTGTGCCTTGGAATTGCTATGTTGATTATGCTGAAGAGAAAAATCAGCCCTGCTCTGTGAATTTGCTTCAAAATACTTTCTGTGAAGAGGAGATGCTTGAATAATATCTGGGGAGGGAGGGATTAGAAATTGCAGTTTCCTTCACACTTAGTTATGCTTAGTGATAAAAGTAGGTAAATGTTAAAAATATGTTTAAAAGGTTAGTTTGTCTCAAGCTTTGGTAATAAGGTGCTATGTGATGACAACTTCCTAACCTAATGCATAGTCAACTTCTGAATTACTTTGTTAACTAAAGATATTCTTTCTTCTTGAACTGGGAGCACCTTGACATTATATTGCAAATTTTTTCCACCTTTATTTTTTTAATGAGTTGTACATGTGTCTTGGTTTTATAATTTTTCTCTAGTAAAAGCAAAAAAACCCCCACAGGTGATTTGAATTGTCTCCCTTGAAAGAGAAAGAGTATGTAAAATGAAAAATTTTATGACTCACGGAGCTTTTTGTTTTGTGGTCTACACTAGTAGTGGTTTTAATTTCCCCCATTGCTGGGAGATGGAGAGAACTGTTAAAATCAGTTTAAGATTGAAGGGTAACTACATAAGATGTATGTAAAGAAAAATATAAACTCCGATATTTTGCCTCCTAGGATTCTAAACTACCATCTTCTGTCCGGAATACACTTCTTGAACTTTTTGGACAAATAGAGCGGGAGTTTGAAAACCTGTATATTGAAAATTTGGAACGTGAGTATCGTTTTTTTTCCCCAGCAACTTAACAAATTTTTTCGGTTTATGATATAGTAATGCTAATTGAGATGCTTACCTGGGATACTGTAGTGTGATTAGCGTAGTTTTTCTGTGAGAAGTTTAAGAATTGTTTTGAACTTGTAGACAAAGATGGAGTTTGTACCTTTTCAGAAAAATCACTTTCTTGGCTCTTTGATGCAACTAGTGAGAACTGTTGTGTGTCATCCTCCTTGACTCTTAGGCAAAGAAAGTGAAGTGGCTGTCTCCTTGTCAATTGTAGGCTCTGGTATATACCATGTTAATCTGGCAGTAACTCCATTCAGCCATTGAGGTTTGTGGCTTTGTTGTGTACTTACAGGCTTAATTTTAATAATGTAATATTAGTAAATAAAATTGGAAAAGTGTCTTACTTTAAAACGTGTAAAGTGTGGTGGTTTTGGATCATAGTACCTTGCATAACCAGCACCTGCAACTGTTCATGAATTTTGAAGTCGAGCATTCAGATAAAAATTCCAGGTGTTATCTGCAAAAAATGTTATTTGTTTAATGACAGTGCAGTCGTATGGTGATGTAAGAGGATCCAAAGTGAGTAACACAGGCAGTCATACAGTAAAGCCTCTGCTCAATTTTTCTTGCTGGATTTTGGAAGCTGTGTTGCATGGCTTGGCTTGTGAATTGTGGAATCTGTCTGACTTGGCTCCAAGTCAAATTTTTTCCACACCTAATCTGTTCCCACAGTTAAACCAAACACTCATGTTAAAAAAATATTATTGTGTGCTTTTTGAAAATGTGCTGGGTTTTTATTCTCTTAAACTCTGAGATTGTGTTGGCTAAAAGCTATCATCAACACTACACATTTTTAGTGACAATTTGCACAGCTGAGTTCTCAGCCTCCTGCTGAGAAGTTGGCTGGTAGCAAGAAAAGTAGGGTTTCCCTCCCCAACCTTCAAAAATGTTTGTCACAAAACAAGTGGTGAATTTGTACCCTCCAGAGTATGATTAGTTTCCCTCTGTTCCATTTCTGTTTCTTCTTCATCATCTTCATCTCACAGTTCTGGTTTGCTCCTGGCCTTTTTTCATGTCTTTCCACCCCCCTGACAATTTCTACATTTTTCTCTTCCTATGCTCAGTCTGTTACTTTTTGTTCTTGGTCTAATTCCTATGCTAGCGTTGCAGTTACTGTATGTAGAGAATCTCAGGTTTTCCTCTCTGGATCTTCATATAACTCTCTTTCCCTTATTTTCCCTTATTTCTAGTTTCTTCCTTTTCTTACCCCTTCCAGGCTCCAGTCTTATCCTTTCAGGCAATTCTTGTATCTGCCTGGCTTGTTTGTTTTAGTTATCTGTTACTACAAGCCTGTCTCTTTGTTTGCTTCTCTTTTGTGTTGTCTGTGTTTTATAAAAGTTTACGTTTATGTGACTTGGAAGACAGGGAAGAGAATCTTGCTTTGCTCATTTCAAGCACTTGGATGTGGTATGAAAGTGTAAACTGACTTTTCTAGTGCTTAGTACTGAGACTTCAGTGAATTTCTTAGAAATGGCAAGAATCATACTCCTGATGTGTCGTGTTCTCCCACATTTCAAAGCCTGGGAGTGAATTACTTTTTTAAAGAGGTCCTAAGAATTTGTGGAAAGACAGGCCTAGGCTTAAGAACAGGGAATAACTGCTTGGTTAAAGCCTCTCAATAAGATTTCACCTGAGAACACTTAAAGAGTATGAGCCCAGATTTGGAGAAAAAACTGTAAGCCACTGAAAATGTTCTTTATAAAATGAAGTTGAGTAACTTTAAACCAGCCCAGCCACTGGAAATCATTTGCAAGTACCTGATTTGTTTTAGCTCTGCCATCACTCTGTCTTGTGTTGAAATGGCACTGGTGAGAGTTGTAAATAATTGACAGAAAAACATATTCTTGTTACAAATACATGCCTTTGTCTGATGTGCAATGAAAATATTTTGATCATATTTAGTGTTTCTAAACCAGTTGAATGTAAAATGTATATGTCATTTTACATTTTTTAATGTATTTCAAAGTATAAAAAAATATAGATTTGCTGCACTAACTTTCTTACTGAAACAGTAGGCAGGAATTTAGGGGAGAATACTGTTTCGTGATTAAAAAAATCTTTGTCAAGAAATGACATACTAATTCTGTGGCTAAAATATTTCTGATACTGCAAGTTTTTCTGTCTTCTGTTGGATTTAATTCAATACAGGTGTGCCATGTATTACACAGAAGCTGTTTTGTTAATCCTTAGCCATGTTTATTAGTGAAAGTAACAGTAATTAGAAGCCACCAATTCATTGGAATCTGGGTCAAGGTTGATCTCTGGAAAATTCAGCATGAGTCTTGGTTTATGTCTTGGTGAGACCTGCTTTTATAAAATCATAGTTGATCTCTTTTCCTGTCCTTAGCATAAAATAGATTACTTACTAGCCATAACAATTCTTAAATAGTATGTTAATGAAACACAATTTTTTATATTAATGTGAATTTTTGGTTTTGTTAGTGCGTAGAGAGATTGATACACTGAATGAGCGTTTAGCAGCTGAAGGACAGACGATTGATGGAGCTGAACTGAGCAAAGGACAACTGAAAACAAAAGGTGAGAGAGTCACAAAGAATCCTAAGCTAGTATTTTTGAATTCACTTTTTTTGTACTTTGCTGGCCAAAACTTAGCATCTTATTGAAGGGAATTAATACTAGTTACTTATACAAATAAGCTAACGCTGTATTTGAAATATCTTCCTTTGAATTTATTTGTCTCAACAGCCAGTCATAGTACCAGTCAGCTTTCTCAGAAATTAAAGACAACTTACAAGGCATCTACTAGCAAGGTATGAGACAAATTAAACCTCTACTCATTAATGTGTACTCATGAGACTAACATGGCTGTCTTTAAGTTGTAAATTGTGGTTTCTTTAAGCTGAGTAGTGCTGTTCTTTAAGTAAATCTGCCTCATGAGGAACAGTACGTTTATTGTGGATTCATCAATCACCCATTACTTTAACCACACTATATGACATTTTTATAATTGCTCACCTTTTTTAAACAATGAATGTTGGAGGGGAGAGAGTGTGTGGATATGTGTGTATGTGGGACTACTCTTTCGTAAAGAGAACTAAAACCTCAATTTCATGAAGGAAATAGAGAACTTAAGTAGTGAATTTCTGAATAAGGATTTGGGTACTGCAGTTGAAATGGGGATTTAAATAGGCATCTATATGTGTACTATTATAGGTTGTGTTTTTTTTTTTAAATTGTTTTTATTTTTTAGCTGTGAGACAAGAATGGTTTGTTTCCTTTATGTTGGAAGCCTTGCAAATTGGTAGCTAGTGATCTCTTTTCGCTTGGTCTCTTAGCACAGTTACCCTTTCTGATATTTTTCATTTTGCACATCTGCATCTCTGGTATTTTTGTTTTCCTCTTTCTCTCCCCTTTTTAAATTTTCATAGAGTTTATCTGCTGCTCTTTTTGCCCTGTCTCATGATAATTTCATGATACATTATTAAGGGTAAATGAAATGTGAGGAAACCACAGTGGGATCTGGTATGTGAACCAACTATATAAGAAGCTCTGTGGTGACCTGTATTGCAGGCTAATATCTGGTTATGGAATGACTGTAGCCATCTTGGAAATACCATGTGTTAAGTAGTCTGAAAATTTGAGAGTAAATGTAAGAATAGTGTGGTGAAATAGATCTAAGTTACTGTGTTTTATTTGGTCTCCTTTTTATTTTATTGTTTTTCAAACTTTCTTTTTTAGTCTTGCCAATCTGATGCATAGGGGTGCCTCTTCCTTTTTCTTAAAAGTTAATGTCTTTCAAATTCTTTAATGAGGACACTTAAATAGGGACAACATTATTAATAGGGACAATTTAGTATTAGTACACCTACTATGTAGTTATGAATTAGTACTTTCTCAGGTGTAAGTGTTTTTTTGTTTTGTGGTGTGGTGTTTGTTTTTGTTTGTTTGTTTGTTTGTTTTTGTTTGTTTGTTTGGTTGGTTTTTGTTTTTGTTTTTTTTTTTTAAGGCTGGTGTTAAATGCTTGTCGTCTTTTACTTGCTGGCAATGTAGCACTCATATTCTTTCCCGGGCAAGGCAGGCGGACCTCGCAACTTCAGCGTGGGAAGCTGGGAAGCATGGGGTGGAGACTCCTGGGTAACTGCTTTGCTTCCCAGTATTCTGATATGCATGCACAGCGAAGTAGTAATGAGTAGTGGAACATGAAAAATTTAATACCTTATTATAGACATTGTACATATCTATTATATCGGTCAATAACCAACAGATGTTTGAATGTGCTGATATATTTCTTTCTACAACTTTTAGTCAGAATTTACTGCAGGGTAGAGAGGAGAGCTGAGGGAAATGGTCAAGTTGAGAGCCTCTCTGTCCAATGTGTTCTCTGAAACCTTTCTGCACTTCATGGGAGTGGCTTTATTTTGACCACTTAATCCTTCCTACACAGAAGAGTCAAAGCTATAACCTTTTGTTTCTTGACCCCCAAACAGACTATAGCCAAAAGTCAGGAAAGACTATAACTAATTTTCTAGCAAACTATGATCTTTCTATCTGTATCCTGACCGGATGCAGTTAGACTTCCCTAATATCTTATCTGGGAAAACGACATTTGAACAGTTTTAAGAGTTCAACAGCTTTGAAATTCCTGCATCTACATTTTTTATGAGCACTGAATGAACAATGCTGTTCACCCAAAATGGGTTGTGTTCCAAACTCAGGGGGCGAGCGGATTGCAACTTTTCTCTTCAGCCCATCCTTTATACTGTTACTATATGCCTAATTTAAAACTTGTCAGAAGTCTTTTTTCTTTTTTTCTCCTTTAAAAATTTTTTTTCTTTTTTTCCCTGTGGGAAATTAGAACAGACTTAAGTTTTACAAACCAATTGTTTTGTGTAATTGATTACATTTTTCTGATTGCCAACCTATAGAGTTTAGGTTTGTTCTGAAAAGAGCTTTCAATATTTGCTTGTTCTAATGAGAAAGCTGATCCTTGACTGCTTTAATGCTGGTAAAACATGCTAAGACTAAAGCAATCTGTTAATTTTCTTGGGGAAAATGCTGAGGTAAACATGCTTAATTTGAGTCCTTCATAGAAAATTCCCATACCTGGATACTTTTTATCCCTTAGCTGAGTTAGGAGTCTGAATATTAAGTTGGCAAAACTCATATCAGAAAAGGATGCTTTTAGCAGCAGGGGTTATCTACCAGTGCCCAAATCCTGAAGAGATAGAGTAGATTTAGTGCTTGGTAGTCTAGAAGTAATTTTTTGTATATGTTAATGGACAAGATCCTGTAATTTAACTGCAGTTGTTTGTAGATGCAGGAATCGCTGTGTGAAATTCATGTTTTGATGTTAACAAGATGGTATTGCTGATGTTAACAATTCCAGGCTATGACAGTTGTTAAGACATCAGGAAAACATTAACAGTTTATGCAGAGTCCTAAAATAAACTGAAATGATATAACTTGCTCCATCATAAACTAACTTCCAGAATCTCTGATTCTTTTGGCTCAGGAAAAGGACTCTTAAAGGAAGATATTTCTTCGCTCAGCAGTTGAAGGGAATAAAACTTTTTGGAAGATGTAGGTTTTTACTTCACTGCTTAATGTTGCTCCACAGGAAATTCTGTTTGTCACTCACAGTGTAATACTGCTGGCCTGGTCCTGAGTTGACCCAGTTTTCATTCTTATTTTTAATGTGCCCTGTCTACTGAAGGGACATTTTTACAGCGTGTTTCAATTTGTTTGCCATACTATTGTTTCAACTTGTATTCTGTTTTCAATTGTTTACATGGTAAACAATTGTTTTCATGGTGTTTCAATTTGTGATTTTTGATTGTTTACATGGCAAACAATTGTTTCCTTATTAACAAATCTCTGTATAGAAGGAAGTACATGAAACTATGTGGATTTAAGAAAGAGGACAGACAAAGGTGAAACACAGTCAAGATATGATTGCCCACTTATTTGTGTTGCAAAGTTGCATGTTATTTAAGTATTTACTTTCCATTTTTTGAAAATTGTTTATGATTATGATTATGTTTATGATTAAGGAGCCAGGAAGTAATCCAGACACTATATAGTTTATCCAGTTACTGGTATGTGAAGTGAGGACAGCAAAAAAGAAAGAAAGAAGAAAAAAAAAAAGTGTAGAAAAAGTGTGTTTTAAAAAAATGTCTATATGTGGATATTTAGTGTTAGATGGTGTTCTTGAACTCTCATCTTCTGTGTGTCTGTTCAAGACCGGTAATACTCCAAAAGAAGTTCTACAGTCTTGACAGTAAATGATCAATGAAACCACTGTCCAGCAGTTTTGGAAAATCTGTGCTTTTGGATGAGTAGGAGATAGTTTCTCCTAGAAAACTTTTGCATGAGGAGTTGACTCAGCATTAGAAAGACAGAATGGAAGCATAGCTCGAGTGTGGGGTTGAGACTTGAAAAACTTCAAGTCTGGAATTTGAGCTGAGCGCTATATTAGTCCTTAACTGTTTACTTAATTCTGCTGTTCCACTTCTCATACATGACTCCATTTAGTTTAAGGATTACATTCAATGTGAAAGTTGCATCTTTAGGATTGTATTCAAAGCCTATGAAACTCTGCAGTATGGTTGAACTAATAATCTTTACCATTAACCCATTTTCTTTTCAATTCATCCTTAATTATTGTTCCTCCTTCTGCGGCGAAACCGAAATGCATATTAGCTGTTAATTTGGAATTCAAATAGGGCATTATCATTTAATCATTGGAAAGTTGACATGCTCAGGATTTGGAATGCTCTTGCAGATATTCTATAACTTTTAAAAACCTTTTTGAAAGTAATTTGCTTTAATGACATACTTAAAACCTTTTTTGATACCAAAACTAATGGGATTTTAACTTTAGTTTATTGCATCTGAAATGTAGACTTAATTAATTTTCTAACTTTTACTAAGCTGTAGATAAATCTTAATGTGATTTGTGTTGAAGCATTTAAAGGTTTTGACTTAACCAGTCAGATATATACCTGCTCATAATTGCATGCAGAGAAAAACACTGATAAATGGAAGTCATCTTTTTGTTTCAGTTTTAACAAGGGTTTTCAGATAGTCTTTTTCAAAGAACAGTTATAAGCTTCAAGACTTGGAGGGTGGGGTAAATATAGGGTATTTTTAATAGAGGTTTTGCTTTTTGAAGTCATCTTTGTTCATTCTTGATTTCTCTTGTCTCTGGAAGTGTTCCAGCAAGACAAATTTTTTTTTTTTTTTAAATATTGCACTCTCCTTTATCTGAAAATGTAGAATTTCTGCAGTTTGGTTCCCTTCTGTAGATAGAGTATTTTCAGCCTTCCTGTACTATAGTGCTTTGTTTTACCATTTTTGCAAGACTTTTTCTTCCTTTCATTTGGTATTACTTATGCACATACTAATTTGGATTTAATGAGTCTTCTCTGTTTTCCCCTAGTAGTACTGACTTTGAGGGAATGTACTTATCAAATGTTTAGATGAGTTTGACATACTTTGGAAGAAAACCCCAACCAAAACCTTTATTACACAAATAAACTGGCATATGCTCGCAGGTTAATGTTTGATTTGAATAGCTTTGTGCAGTTTTGAAGAAAAACAGCAGTGAGTGTTTTAAATGGGAATGTTTCTGGATTTTACTAGAATTACATAGTAAGTACATTTTTTCAAAGACATTATGCTGGATAGGATGGACTGTCTTTAAATTATTGGATGTACTTGTTTGGAATTAGGCAAGGAAAGTTTAGAGGGGTTTTGTTTGGGTTTTTTTTTTTGTGTTTTTTGTTTGTTTGGTTTGGTTTGGGTTTTTTTTTGTTTGTTTTTGTTGGGTTTTTTTGTGTTTTTTTTTTGTTGTTGTTGTTTTTTTTTTTAAATTATAATCCTTTACCCAAACTGAGTGGGCAGTGCACGCTGCATTACTCATTACTCCAATAAGGTTGTGTTATTATAGTACAGAATGGTTTATCTCGTGTTCTGTAAAAAGGGGGCTGTTACTAAAAAAAGAAAAAAAAAATTAAGAGGTATGTTTGCATCCAAACTCACTTTCCTACCATCAAATGTCAAATTTTTTACAATAGTGAACTGTCAGAACACTGAAGAATCATTATGAAAAAAGTTAGTATCTATTTGTATCTGTGAAGGTAATTACTTAATCTTGAGTTAATGTGGAAAAAAATATGTTGGTGTCTCTGCTATTTCAGATTGTATCCAGTTTTAAAACTACAACATCAAGGGCAATCTGTCAACTGGTAAAAGAATATGTTGGCCACAGGGATGGTATCTGGGATGTCAGTGTCGCGAAAACTCAACCAGTGGTGTTGGGAACTGCGTCTGCTGGTAAAGTTTTGTGTTGCTTGAATCTTTAGAAAATTCTGGTTTCGTCCCTAAGGTATAGCAAAAGTAGATCAAAACCATACTTGAATACTTAGCTCCACAGTGAAAGAGCCGATTTGAAGAAGTTCAGTAGCTGAAAAATTCTTAAATTGGAGTTTTCTTGACATGCATTTAATCTTTAGAAGGTTCAGGCATCCTTGTTGATCCTTCTAAAGTATGTGCCAGTTAACTTCCGTGCAGGTCATGCTCTCCTTAGAGTCAGCTCCTGTCTGTTGGATGGCGTAAATGGGTGGGTTGGGGAGCTGGTTGCTTGGAGAGGTCTCTTGCACAGAGTGTTATATGGCTGTTTACAGAGATCCCCACAGACTTTCTATCGTATTGTTTAGCCTTTGTTTAATAGAGGCCATAGACTTAGTCGTAGTTTGCATATTCTTGTATTCTTACAGTGATCTGGCTTTTGCCTAAGGATGTAGGAACAGCTAAAAATCTTAATTTTCAGTTCTTATTACTAGATTCCTTCCTTCCCACTTGAGAGGGAACAGCTACTGATAATAAGTCACTAAATCTATTACGATCCAAAAATCAATCTAGAGGTTTGTGTGGTTTTGGAAAATTATTAGGGAAATAAACCATAACCAGTTAGAATTGGTCAGTTTGAAGTGACAGTCTTTTGAAGCTGGAACAGAATCTGAATACACTGGACATAAATGTAATGGACTAGAAACCTCTGCTTCATGTACTGAACTCTTATCATTTTTACGTGCCCACTGAGGGACACATTTTGTCTTCATGTGGAACGTCTTGTCTTTGTCCTGATTTAACTTGGGAACAGCTATTCTCCAATTCAGCATTAAGGTTCTCCCCACTTAACATACTTTTATTTATTTTGGGGTGTGTGGCAGGATAAAAGAGTGGCATTTGGAGTGATTTCATTTTTAAATAAGTTTTCGTAGTGCTCTGCAGTGACCTATATGCATTTGGGACTTCTATTCAGGAAGTAAATATTCTGTGCATAGAACTCTTGTAGTGACTGCCTGACTTTTTTGACCACTGAATGCTTTCTGTGTTCTTTCTGAATCTCATGATACACAGTTGGAGCATTATACATAAGTATATAACCAAGGTAGGAAAAATATCAAAAGTAGAATTTGCCTTTCAATACTTACTGCAAATTAATCTGATTGGGACAGCACCTTTACTTTTTTTGGGAGATGTGTATTAAGTTACAATGACAGGAAGCTTTTATGTTTTATATGTAAGGTGGTAGTCAAGAGGATTTGGTCTGTTTTGTATGGTATGATCTACATTCGAAGATAACTTGTTTGTTGAATCAGTTAAAAGTGAAAACCATACATTTGTAACAATATTTACAGCTACTTTTTAATCTTTGTAGATCACACTGCTTTGCTGTGGAGCATAGAAACAGGGAAGTGCCTTGTCAAGTATGTAGGGCATGTTGGATCAGGTAAGATAAGGGCATGTTGTGAAAACTGGAAACTGTGGGAGGGGCAAATGTGTTTTGGACAACTACAAAAATATTTATTGTGGTTTCACTTGCAGGTTTGCCAACACCATTAACAAGTCAATTGTGAAGTTCCACTAATCTTCATACATAGAATGTTTTGTAATATGATTTCTTGGAGAGGAGTATTAAGACAGTTCTGTAAATGCCAAATGAATTAACAAGTCCATGTAAAGAAATTTACAGGCACAGTTATGATACTCAGAAGTTAAATGTCAGAACTCATTGAGGTCTCATGCATATGCAGAGCAAGAGAAGCTTATATAATTGGAAATTAACTGTTTTCCAAGGTCTGTGTTATATTTGGTATACAAAATACATGTGCTGGGTGAACATCTATTTGCACTTCTTTGTTTAATACATGATCCCATATATAATTTGTTATATATATATATATAGTATTAAAATCTTGGTTTGAAGACAGTTAATTCAATACAGGCATTTGTCTTCCTCTATACCAGTATGAATATTTCAGAAACAGTGTTTTTAAACCCCTTCTTGGGTAGAGAGGTGCAGTGCAGTCAGTGTTTTTGATGTTAATCTGTTTTGGTGTCCAATTTGACAAGCATGTGATTAGCCCCATTTTATCTCATACTGGCTTATGATACAATGTTTTATAGACCAAAGGTGGAGAGGTTTTCCATAGCTTTAACTTGTTTTTGAGTGTTGAGCAATTTGAGTGATCATACCTTGGAGTGTAGAGTCATGCACCCAGAAAATGAGGAACATGGTTACTGACCTGGTATGTTTGGTTAAGTAACTAAGCTAGCACATCACAGGAACTTTGTGGCAAAGAAACAAATAGAATTAAGTTCTCCAGAGAGTGGTCAGCTGCTTCCACCATGAGTTCTACTTTTTTTTCCTGCTATATGACTTCTGTCTCCTACAGCACAAAGATAGTAATAGGTAGATGCATAGAAACAACAGGTAACACTTTAATTTGTTCGGATATCTCAGGTTGCTTGCTGTGTGGATAGGGTACCGTTAGCCTCCATAAAGTCATATTTAAGAACTCCAATCACTTGTATTTTCATGCCAATAGTTTGTTTGGTTTTTTTGTTTTTAAATTGCTATTTGAATAACCATGAAAATAATAAAAGCTCTAACCTGTATTTAAACAGTTGTGTGTAAACTAAGTAAAAAAAAATAAATTATAGACACTATAATTTATAAAAGTTATAGAAATTTATATAAATTATATTAAAAATAATGTGTTTTTAATTTAGTAAAACTTTTCTTCACTTGTTTATGTTTGACAGTTGATTTGAAATGGAGCAGAGTTGTTGGGTGCCAGCAGTTGGTGCACCATTGAGATAGTTCAGTGTGAACAATTTAAGGAGTAGTTTTTTAGACTCGTTACACCACACTCTCCTGACAACATAAGCATCTATTTTACTTGTATTATGGATGGAAATGATTTCTTGAAGAACTGTTGAAGAGAAGCTTATGGATTTTGCTGATGAAAGTGCTTAGTAATGAAAAGTAATTGAATCTTATGCACTGAAATAAAAAATGAAGAGCTTTGTAGGCTGATAGGATTATCGCAGGACCATTTTAAAACAATTATGTTTTGATTATGTACAGTTGCAGGACTGAAATCCGATTTGTATTATTTGCATTAGGTTTTTAGGCATTTGTTCTTGCAATCTTAAGTAATAATCAGAAAGTTGATCGTCATATATAGTAAGTTCTCATTATGTTAGGAATAGTTATGAATACTTAAATTCTCTTTATGGAAGTCCAGAACATTATCTCCTGCCATCTTACACATGAGTAATTGACTGTTTGTTTTTTTTTTAATCCTCTGTTACATGGAACACTTGTACTAGATTCAGGAAATAACTTGCTAGAAAACAGGTATTGTTGTATAATCAACTGTAGCTGCTTTCCTTGATACTACGTAGGTTTATGTACTCAAAATACCATTGTGCTTTATCTCACTGAGAAATTGCTATACTACAGAAAATTACTTAAAACTGAAGACTTCTTGATTTTTCTGTGCTTTTAATGATAAAACATTGTGAAATGATTCTTTTAGTATACTAGCTTAAAACTTTACTTTGTTTCACACAGTAAATTCCATAAAGTTTCATCCAACTGAGCAAGTGGCTCTTACAGGTATGTAAAGTTTTTTCATATGCTGAGTATGTTAATCATGATGGAAAAATAAGTGTCATTTGCTAGCATCTTTTTGGTTGTAGCCCCTCTCCCTACTCCTCTGTCAGTATCCTTCTTGATTGAATTATTTTTATATTTTAAGGCATAACAAATCAGAGCTAGATCTTTTCATCTGTGTTTGTCATATCATTGTCATTTGTGCTTACCTGTTCTGAAACAGTCACTTAGAATCATAAATCAGCTGAATGTTCACAAGTCCATGGGGCCAGGTGGGATTCATCCCAGAGTACTGAAGGAGCTAGTGAATGTTATGGTAGGACCTGTCTCAATCACCTACCAAAGATCTTGGGAGTCTGGGGAGGTCCCTGCTGACTGGAAGCTAGCCAATGTTATTCCAATTTACAGGAAGAGCATGAAGGAAGACCCAGGGAACTACAGACCTGTTAGTCCAACCTCAGTTCCTGGAAAAAAAATATGGGGAAGATTTTACTGGGTACTGTTGAAAGACATTTAAACAATCATCAGGCACAGTCAACATAGGCTCACAAAGCGAAAGTCCTGTTTAACTAATTTGATATCCTTCTATGATAAGGGCACCCACCAAGTGGATGAAGGGAAGGGGGTGGATGCAGTCTTTCTGGATTTTAGTAAGGTTTTTGATACTGTCCCTCACAGCATCCTTCTGGACAAGTTGTCCAGCTGTGGGATGAACAGGTTCACGGTGCACTGGGCGAAGAACTGGCTGAAGGGCAGAGCTCAAAGGGTTGTAGTACATGGGGCTACATCTGGCTGGCAACCAGTCACCAATGGTTTCGTCAGGGCTTAATTCTAGGGCCAGTTCTGTTCAATATATTGATCAGTGATCTGGATGCAGGAATTGAATGTGCCATTAGCAAGTTTGCTGATGATACCGAACTGGGAAGTGCTGTTGACTCTTGAGGGACACTATGCCTTGCAGAGGGATCTAGATAGACTGGAGCATTGGGCAAGTGATTAGTGGGATGAAATTTAACAAGCCCAAATGCTGGACTCTGCACCTAGGACGGTGTAATGCTAGGCACAAGTGTAAGTTGGGAGAGGAGTGGCGGGAGAGGAGTGGCTGGAGAGCAGCCCTGCAGAAAGGGATCTGGGGGTGCTGGTCCACAGCAGGCTGAATGTGAGTCAGCAGTGTGCCCTGGCAGCCAAGAGGGCAAACTGCATCCTGGGGTGCATCAAACACAGCACAACCAGCTGGTCCAAAGAAGTGATTACCGGGCTGTGTTCAGCATCAGTGCAGTGTCACCTCGAGGACTGTGTGCAGTTCTGGCCCCACAGTTTAAGAAGGATGTGAAGGTCCTTGAAAACGTTCAGAGGAGGGCAGCAAAGCTGGTGAAAGGGCTGGAAGGAGTGTCCTATGAGGAGCAGCTAAGGATTTGGGTTTGTCTAGTTTGGAGAAAAGGAGGCTGAGGAGTGACCTCATTGTGCTCTACAGTTTCCTAAGGAGGGGAAGTGGAGAGGGAGGTGCTGAACTCTTCTCCCTGGGATCCAGTGATAGGACACGTGGGAGTGGTTCAAAGCTGTACCAGGGGAGGTTCAGACTGGACATTAGGAAGCATTTCTTTACTGAGAGGGTGGCCAAACACTGGAACAGGCTTCTTAGAGAGGTGCTTGATGCCCCGAGCCTGTCAGTGTTTGAGGCATTTGGACGGTGCCCTTAATAACCTGCTTTAAGTTTTGGTCAGCACTGAATTGGTCAGGCAGTTGGGCTAGATGATCACTGTTGGTCCCTTCCAACTGAAATATTCTATCCTGCCCTTATCCTGCCCCTATCCTATCCTACTTCTATTCTGTTCTATTCCATTCTTAAGCCTTTTGAAATCCATGATATTTCCAGAAGTAAAGGAAAAGAATATTGTGATATTGAGTGTGCAGAAAAAACCAGCTCTAAAATATGACTGTTAGTGTAAAGGTGTTTTCAGGACTAAGGATACAATCAGTGCAGCTTCAGGTTTGAAAACTGTCTAACGTGGCTAATACTATGGTTCATATGCTCCAGCAATTAGGGCACTAGCTTTGGAATTAAAGAGATCTGGATTCAATTTGCTGCTATTAGGCAAGTCATTGTAAAACGAGGATAATTATTACTGAGGTTAAAAATTAAAACACTGCTTCTTCCTGCATCTACAGTGACCACTTTAAAGGAAGGTGGAGAGTAGAATGCCTTCTATCTAGGCTAACAATGATTTAAGTTTGGCTATTTGGATTTTCCTGTTTTCATATGCTAACTGTAGCTATCGTTTTAGTACCATAAACAATGTTGCTGTATAAACTGACTTACAAAAACCAAACCAAACAAAAGCTGCCCATAGCTAGATTTTTGTTCTGCTGTTATTTTTCTGAGAGGTGGTTGTGCAAAGTATTTTCACTGAAAGTTTTCTGCAGACCTGTTCTTCAGTGTCACTTGATTGATTTAGAACTGATTAAAATAAAAAAAACTTCCTCCCTGATCCAGCATACTGACTACAGAAATAATATAAGGTTGACCTTTCTTCTAGCCTTCTAACTTGGTCTATTAGATGAGATATTTTTCCTAGTGCTTTCATGTACATTGTATTTGCCAGAGCTATGCATACCCATAACAAACTGTTTTTCTTCTCAATCTAGAGCGCTCAGCATTGTACCCCTAATTATTAGAGCACGGTTGTTCTGTCCATAACAAAGAGAAGTCTATTTCAGAAACAAATGAAGTCTAAAATCAGATGGTACCTGCTGAGCTGTAAACTGGTGCTAGTTAAGCTGAGTTGCTTAAGGCAGAAGCAGAATAGCTTCACACTTGCTCTTTTGGGTTTCTCAATAAAACCACGCTAAAAACCTTTAGTGGGAGAAATCATTGAATGAAGAACCACCCCAGTAATTTCAGAAATAGCAAATGAAGGATGGCACCTGTTGATGTATAAAATGCCTTCTTCAGATATTACATATTAGAAGAGCAGTGACATTCGTGTTCTGATGTATAGTATTTAAGTGGATGTTTTCACTGTAGGAATGATTAACGTGGTAACTACTTCTATTTTTGCATAATGAATTATGTTGTTACCAGTATTGAAGCCAGGATAGTAACTGTTGATATTGAGACTTGCTTACCAAAAAAGTCATAATGGTATCTGTTAGAAAAAGATGCAACTCAGACAGTATTGCCAAATATAATGTTAAAGCTTGTTTTTATTGTCCGTGGAAGTGTTCTTACTTAGTCTCTCTGTCTCTCTTTTACCTCTCTTCCCCCTGTGCAGCATCTGGAGACCAGACAGCTCACATCTGGAGATACATAGTGCAGTTGCCTACACCTCAGCCAACTGCAGACTGCAATGTAAGCAATCAACTTACTGCAGCTAAACTAATTGCACAGCAATTTCATCAGATACAGATTTTACGATAAGACCGAATGTTAAACTTATATGTAATTAAAAAATTACATGATTTCAGGATTGCAAAAGGTTGGATTTTAAGGTTTTAGTTTAACAGATGTATTTCAGCCTTTCTTTCAAAAAAGACTCGCTTCATGTTTTCAAAGCTCTGTGGTGCAGAATAGAATATACAGCTGCAATTACATTAATTGACTTTTTGTTCAAGGTAATAAACATGGAAGTAAATGAACTGTCAAGTAAAATTTTTGTGTAGTAATTCAAATCATAAATAATAATGAAGTTATTTTTAAACCAGTTAAATTCTTGTAGCTTAACTTACTGAGGCACCTGTATTAGCTATAGTTGCTATGAATTGAAAACTGATGGTGAAGACTTGTATTTTTGGCACTTATTTAATTATATCTTTATTGATTTCTAATCGACCTGTGCCAGCACTCATCACACTATCTGCTGTTGTTGTCCCCAGGCTTTTCTTTAGTCAGTATTTACTGTAGACTGTCAAATGCTGTATTTGACTTAAAAGCACCAATACTAAATTGTGAAGACAAACATAGTTTATAGCATGAGCTTCTCAGTAAGCTGAGTCGGGGCAAGAGATGGCTGTATAATATGAGATAGATTTCCGATTGGAAAATGTTTGATTCAGTTTATTTGGGTTGGCATTTCCATTTTGAAAGAGCAGTACAAATGTTATCTCTTTCCCATCCAGATATCATGAAGGAAAAGCCTATTTGTCTTGCATAAGTGAAATAGGGTTCAGAGCTTGATGCTTTATGGTTAGCAAAAGAATTTATTTTGCATTCAGTTTACATCAGCACTGCATGATGACTGTGTATCGACAAGCAGACAAATATTGATGTCATGATTTGGATTCCAATGGGTAAAAATACAGCTGTAAATGATTGTCTTCTCAGAGATTAAAATAGTCAGTGTCCTGTTAGATGCTTCCTACCCTTAAAAACTGAAGGGGAAAAAAGGTGCCCTGATACATGTGCTGCAATGAAACTTGAGGGTAATACAGTAAGGGGAATACAAAAAGACTTACCAGATAGTAAAGGGGACAGATGCGCAGAGCTGAACAGTTTGGAAGAGATTTTAAAATAAAGTAGTTATTAAAACTGCATTTAATTCACTGGTATTATTCCTCCAATTAAATTTTTGATACTAAGTACCTGAATAGGCTAGATGCTACAGAATTAAGTTACTCACATTAAGTGGAGTGGAAGGCATTTACACTGTAAAATGTAACTTAGAGGCATTCCTTCCCTTTTAGTCTAAATCTTTTTTCTCTTGTATTTTATAGCAAATGTCTGGAGAAGATGAAGTTGAGTTCTCAGATAAAGATGAACCTGATGGAGATGGAGATGGTTCTAGTGATTGTCCCACTGTCAGAGTCCCATTAACTTCACTGAAAAGCCATCAAGGAGTGGTCATAGCAGCTGACTGGCTTGTTGGGGGGAAGCAAGCTGTGACAGCATCATGGGATAGGACAGCAAATCTGTATGATGTAGAGACTTCCGAACTTGTCCATTCTCTTACAGGTATTTGTTCACTCATAAAAAGGTAAATTGGTGGTTTCTTTTTCTATGTGGGATTATTTGTAGATACTGAAACACTGGGAAAAGTTGTTTCTCTGGAGTATGATGCAAGCATGTACAAGACTTAAGCTGCTGCTCAATGTTGTAATGGTTTCTAAAATTCCGACCTTGTAAATCCTCTGAGCATGAATTTGTGTTCTTTTAAGCTTGTGATATAACCTATTAAAGTAGTTGTTTTTAAACTGAATGTAGCTGTATTTTAGTTCTTGCAAAATGCTTTTGCTGTGTTCATGGCATATTAAGTAGCATTAACCTATCGCTACTTAATAATAATAATGTGAAATGAGTAGTGGATGTTTTTGCTTTTAAATACAGTTCCAAACTTCTACAGCAGTAGTAACATTAAAGTTCAGAATGATTATTACTGTTCTCTTCTGTTTGGGGAAAAAAGAAAAAATCACCAGCATTTCATTCCAAGTGTATGTGGAAATGAAAAGTCTTATTTTCATTACCTTACATGTTCTCATCTGTGATTGTAGGGCATGACCAAGAGCTAACACATTGTTGTACACATCCCACCCAACGTCTTGTGGTGACATCATCACGCGATACAACCTTCCGTCTGTGGGATTTCAGAGATCCTTCTATCCATTCTGTGAATGTCTTTCAGGGCCACACAGAGTAAGTGACAGTTCCTTCACAGGTTTTTTACAAGTTCCAAAAGTACAAATGCATTCAGTTGCTAATCTGAACAAAACTGTTCCTGTGCTCTTTTTGAGGTACTAAGCTCATTCCCCTGTTTTATGACACTGATTTTCAGAGAAACCCCTAACTCTCCTTCAAATGTAGCACAGCAGTACTTAATTTCCAAAACAGCAGCCAGGGCTCTTGGTGTGATATTGCTTATATAGTAAGTCTAGACAAAACTCCTTACAATTAAGGTAATTTAAGGTATGAGGTGTTTTTCGGCATTGGTTATGCTTGTAGTTTAGGGGTATTGCTGTAATGCAGCTGATCAAGCAGATTACCTCTACTTGTCATGATACTCGGTGTGAAATAAAGGTTACTTGTTTGGAACCAGTGGAAAAAAAAGGCAGGATTAGTTTTTACTCTTCAAGCTAAAGCTTCTAACTTGTACATAAAATAAGAAACTAAAGTAAGGGCACTGATTACCATGTTCTGTCAAAACAGTTGTTTTGGCGTAACATTTTTAGTTACCAATTTAGACTTTACGCTATTATACTGGCTACTGTTGAATATCAGCAAAGGTAGTCATGCGACTCTACGTTACAGTGTTGACTTACCTTTCTGTTAATCAGAGCTTTGACACGTGGAAACTGCAGGAGTGACTTTGAAATACTTTACCCATGGAAGCTATTTTGTTTTTTAAAGATTTTGGAATGTTTGAACTTGACTGTTTCAGAAACAGATTTCACCTCCGTTCTTCAGAATAAAATATGATTGTTAATCCTAGCTCAAAACAAAAACCACAAATATTTATTCATGTTTCTATTTTTTGTTAATTCAAATGTGTAGTTTCCATTACGACTGAGTTTCAGTATCCAGTTTCTTATTTCCCTAGCTGTTGTCTAACCTATATATAAAGTAAAACCTCTTTAAACGCTCCTGCCCTGGACTCCTCAACTTGATAAATTATTTGATGCATGACAATCATCCCATATAAGTAGCCATCTTCTTCTGATAGAAGAATAAGCTTAATTTTGTGGTCTGCATCCTAGAATTTTTTCATACCATCATTGCTATACTCTTCTATCACTAATTCTAGAATGACTTGTAGAAGTTGGAAGTTTTTGTGTTCATTGATTGATGCTTGCTCGTTGTTTTTTTGGGGTTTTTTTTGGTTTTTTTTTTAGGCAATTACTTTGTCCCAGGACACTTTTTCAGAGAAAGGAATGTGATTGACATTAGTGTTTTTCCACATATATGCTGAGACCAAGTGATGTTGATCTGGGTTGATGGTGCATACTGTAAGAGCTGTTAGTTGGTATTTTGGCTTCTATCACTGAGACCTATAAGCTCTCAGGGAGTTTATTTTTTATGAATGGAATAGAACTTGAGCAACCTCTTTGGTCGCTCTTATTCCAGCTTCTAATTGTCTTTGTGTTTGTCTGATGTATTGTCTGTCTCCATTTTGTTCTTTGAAGGTGTGAGTTTTTAGCATTGACATAGGCTTTTTCATCAAATACACTCTAACTTTTAAGAGTCTCAAAACTGGCTTTACTTTTTAAAGGCTAAGGTTGTTCAGCACTCTGTTTTGTCAAAGAGACAATTCTGTTACAGAAGATGAGTATTTCACTGTGGAATGGAGTCAGAGGGGAGTCGGGAGCTCTGTATTTTGCAGTCGAGACATGCTTTGAGGGATTCTATTTTTGGTCCATTATTGTACTGCCTATTGGCAAAATGTTTTTTAATTACTCTCTAATCAACACTATTAACAATATTCTCACATTAAGCGCATAAGAAGAAACTGTTTGTTGACTGGAAAATACATACACACAAGACGTTTTTTGGCTTTCCTGAATATCTATCGGAATAATTTGCCAAGCTTTCAATATTTTGTTAGGCTCTTGGAATCAGTTCTGTAAATTGGATGTTACAGTCGTTAACGCTGATGATTTAAAGTCCTCAGCTGTAAGTTTTGACAGCCTCTTGCTAAGTAGTACCTGATGAATAGCTGTCTAGAGCTGATGGAGCAACTCTCTCTTTTCCCCCCTGTGCATGTCACCAGACCAACTCCCAGTGCATTAAACCAATATAACTAGGTGCCAGACATCTCCATCGTGAGGCCAGCGTACGGTGTTTGTTGTGCTGTAGCCCCCAAAACCTTACTCGGTCCCGAAGCTCCTTCCCACGAGGGATCCAAAACCACCACCGAACCCCAGCAACACATGGCGCAGCCTTCCAGTTCCCTTCCCTCCCGCCCTCTTGGATGCTGCCGGGCCCTCGCTTCTCTCCGGAGTGAAGTAAAGCTCCTCCCGGGGGGGGGCGGGGGGCTCTTCTCCGCGCCGCAGAACGACACCGGGGACCGGAGAGCGGGGTCAGCGCTGGCCGGACGCCCCGGGCCGGGCCTGGCGCCGCCCTCCCCCCCGGGCGCCAGCAGGTGGCGCCACCGCCCTGCCGGCCGCGCCCTCCCCCCCCCTCGGTGGAAAACCGCACAAATTGGGGGGGCGGGCAGGCCTATGTGGATAGTGTCCTTTCAACGTCCCTTTTAGTAGCCTTAACGAGTTAGATTTAGTCAAAATGGCACGTTACCTTGTAAAAAATCTAGCAGGATGATGCTGATGTCTTGAGAGACTAAAGAATCCTGTTACATGCAGAGTATGATTTTATGAAGTTAATGGACATCTGAAAATGGAAAGCAGTTGCCGTGCATTGCTTTGTCCGATGAAGTGATGTTCTGTCAGAATAGGGGTGTGTGTGTGTGTCAGCTATGAGAGATTATTTGTATTTTAAGTAAGCGGACTAAGAAATCACCTATTGTTCTGGTGTTCTGAGCATGCAACTGCTTGCTTTATTAAAAGCAGAGTATTTCTTACAGTCTACTACTGTGACAGTCCGAGAAAAGAAATTCTTCTCCAGTAAGGCCAGAAGGAATCTGTTGTGATCAGCATATCTGTCTCGAGCTTCTTGCATTGATGCCTGTTTTCAATTAGGAGGTAATTCTAGTAGCATTGCCACCTGTATGTTACGTTGTTCCAATGATAAAGATTTCAGCTTAGCCCTTGGTAAATTCCGTAAGTTGCTCATCCCAGTGCTTACTTAACCTCCCTGTTAAACCTTTTTTGCATCCCTAGTCTGAGTTTGTCTAGCTTCAGTTTCTAGTTGCTGGATTTCATCTTGAAGAGATTTGTTTCCTATATTACAAGATACTCAGGTGATGATAAAAGTTTCCTGTATTCTCTTCTCTACAAATCACCAGTTCTTTTTTATGTTACCTATTTTGCCTCAAAGTATGTTTTCTAATATATCCTGACATTTATATATCCACAGATCAAGTTTAGTACATTCGTAGTACTTTTGCACGTCAAGCCTGCGTTGGGTTGAGTCTTCAAAGTACATTCAGGTCTTTTTCGAAGTTGCATCTTCCTAGGGAAGTCTCCAAATCTGTAAACATTGCTTGTTTACATTTTTCATAAATATGACTGTTTCAGTTCAGTACATGACTTACCTGCCTGTGCCCTGCTTCCATAGCGATAAAAATATCTTGTCACATTTTCTTTTAGGTTTGCCGTGCCCCCAGGTTGTCTCACTTGCTTATTCTCTACTGATTAAAAAATAGTGAAATGGTGTGGAAATAAGACCAGTTTTTTCCTAAGTATAAATCTTTGTTATTGTCTGATTTTGTGTGTGCACCAATAGGAATTTATATTAATCCTGTTTAACTGCTGTTAATCCCCAGTCACATCGCTCTATGAGACGTTTAACAGAGCCCTGGGAAAAGGTTACATTTATATTATCATCCAGACACTGACTTGTTGCATGTTAATTAAATTGACTTCCTGAGTTAAAGCTTCCAAAACTTATACTGGGGACTCAAATTCCAACACCTTTTTCTCAGCAGATACTGCTTTAAAATACATGTGTGATAATATTTAGCACCAGCTGTTCTCCTATTGAGAAATTACTGAATGTAGAGGTTATTGATTAGAACTCTTCAAGTTGAACTAAGGTTTTGCTCTGAAGAGCAAAATGATTCTGGCATCTACACGGCAATTTTCATTCCTGCTTCACTTCTGCTTTTGTTTGCTGACCCCTGCACAGCTGTGTCTTGTTGGGGCTCTGAAGGCCCTTCTTTTTCCAATGTGGTGACCTAGTTGAACAACTCTGGCACTGACATGCTCTTGCATATGTGCTTGATAAGGTTTTTCTGTCTTTTCAAGTAGTCCGCATATACTGAGGTCTATCGTGATGTGCAGAGCCTTCTAAAATGTTCATGTTGGAAATCTTTACCATTTGTAGCTTAAAAAAAATAATCTTAGTCTGTACAGGTCCAGTCAAGTACTTTACAGACTTTATACATTTGTTCTGAGAGTTTAGTAACACTGCAAATAAATGAATACCCTATTGGCAACAGAATGCTCATTAGCTAGTAGATTCATATACATCTTTTAAACCATACACCTCTTTTGCTGTATATTTGTAGTGTGTTGATGCTTATATGCTGCTTAAGAGTTACTTGGTAAATATTGAAGTGTTTTGTTTTGTTTAATGACCATCAAAGGTACACAGAGGTTGGGCACATGTTTCTTGAAATGCTTGAATAAAAAGGTGCAGGACTTCCAAGTCTGGGCTTGCAAATATCATCCTTCAAAGAGTAAAATGTTGTCTTCAGAAGCAGCTTTGGGTTGCTATCCTTATGTGAATGTCCTTTGTTAACACTTCTTGATTGTTCAGTATATAGTTATGCACCAACTTGTCATGATGATTAAATGCATTTTTGGCTTTAAAAAAAAAGTAAATTTGAGCAGGTACTTTTGACCTAGCCAGAAAAAATTACAAAGTTTGTTTACGACTTCTCAAACTTACTGATCTTTGTAGCTGGATTGAGCCAGTGCGTCAAACATGAATGTTTGTTAGCTGCTGAATCCATATCTTTGTGTTACTTTCTGAGCAAACTCGGAGAAAAAATTGCTGAAAGTGGATCTTATGTTATTTCTGACAAAGAGCTGAACGAGGTGGCTTATAGCATTTTCAGACTACAGCATATTCTTCTTCCTTTCACTCTGGTTGTGTCTCTGGATATGTAGCTGGATGGTGAGTTGTGCTTCATCCTGAGAACTTTGAAACTAGAGAATTGCAAATCTGTCTTGCTTCTTCAACTTATCTTCAAACTCCTATGCTTGCTGGAAAGTCTGAATTAAAAAAATGTAAAAATAATTAAGCAGCAGCTGATTAGGATGCTGGGCTGAATTCTGACATTTAGTGAATTGGGAATTAATGTCAAAATGGCATTCTGCATCAAGAGAATAATAATTGCTTTAATTCTGTGGACGCTCAAGTTTGCCAAGGTCAGCTGGCTTTCCCAGATTCTTTATTCTGCAAGATTTAGTTCTCATACCTTGATATGTGTTTGTCTTGTTCACCAAGTCATGGCAGGGGGGAAAAGCCTTCTCTTCAGGCAGCAGTGTCATTAGACATCCCTGATGGAAAGTAGTCTTATTCTAGATATCCCCAATATTACAAGGTCGCTGTTAGGTATTCTTACTCAGCCACATTTTCTTGGTGAAGCTAAAGCATATCTAGATGCAGTTCTAAAAATGCAAGTTTTGCACCTTTGACTAAAAGCTGTGCTAGGAAAAGGAATCTTTTGTGCCAAACACAATGTCACAAGTTGGGTGCTGTCAGTGGACTTTGACCAGTTTAAAGCATCTGTTCTTTTCAAGATAGTTCTGTTCTTGCTTCAGCTATTAACGCCATCAATGATGCTTTGTCTACTATTTTTCTGTTGTTCCTAATCAAAGAATGCCTTAGGCATTCACCGTGTGTATATCTCTCAATCCAGCTTCTGCAAGAAATGCAAAATTTTTCTGATGAAACAATCAGTAAGGCTTGGGGAGAAAACTGAATAACTAGGTGATTCTGATATTACTGTTGGTATTCCTACCTTGTTCTGTCTGCTGTTTTTTATTTTCTCTTGTATTTCATTGAAAAAGCCTCCAAACTTGGCTTTCAAACACTGTTCTGATCCCACATTTGCATGTTGCATATTCTTTAAATGAAGATTATGGCCTGGACTTTGAGCTCTAGGGTTAGCTTTTTTAAATTTTGTGTTTCTAAACATGTACATATAAAAACCTTTTGGTTTACGCTTATTACATACATGTAACAGCACATGTTAAGGTTTCAACAGTTTTCTTAGAGTTGTTAGCAGCCTTATTAGCTGATAGCTCAAGCATCCAGCTTTGAATTTGTCTAACTTCCCATGTTGTTAACTTCTTTGTGTATCTGTTTCAGGACAGACTGTGGCCAGTATGTTTTACATGCCTTCAGCTCATCCAAATTACCTGTCTTTGCTCTCTTGCACAACTTGAATAGCCCATTTTCTCTACTAACCTTCCCCCAAGTCAGTGCTGTCATGGAGTTGTCGAAGTGCTGAAAAAGCAATCCAGAAGATAATATTCTTTGATAATTTTGTTTCCTTTATGCTCTTGAACCTTTTCTGTTGTCATTGGTGAGCTTCCTCATGGTAAAAATTGCTTCCTAATTAATAAAGAAATGTAAAAAATTGAATAAACTACTCCTTAAGCTATAAGAGTAAGTGCTTAAGATTAAAAGCCCTGTAGCTAAAATTAAAAAAAAAACCCTTTAGGTGTTTTATTTTGGGGATTGGGGTATGTAACAGAAAAAGTTTGACTGTATTCAGTGTTAGCCATTGTCACTCACATTGTCAGTCACTTTAAAAAAGATGTATGCAATAAATCTGTATCCAGTTGCTTATGAGTGCTTTAAGCTTCACTACAATAGATTGAGAGAATCTTAATTCAATTCTTGAATGCATGCACTAAAAAGTGCTATGATTTTTTTCAGATGACCCACAAAAGAGCATAGCCAAAGGCCTTTTCTTTGTATCATATTGAGTGGAGCATAACGTTTTATAGCGTGTTGTCATTCTAAAGCTTACATAACAGATGCAGCAATACTGCAAGGATAAATGGACCTTTTTTATCCCATCATAAATGTAATGCAATTGATTTTTAAAAATTTCTGCACCTTAACTAATTTACTAACTTGCCATTGAGTAATTCTCATAAAAGCTAGTTATTGGTTTCAATCCTGTATCATTTTATTATTTTAAGACAATAGTGAGAAAAGGAGATGCTGGCAGTTTTCTCTAAATGTCATGAAACACATATCTCTGGAATAGACGTTGATTTAAATGCTTAAAAAAATGACTTTTCAGTGCTAACAGTCATCTCTGAATTCCCGCACTCCCCCTTCTGTGTTAATTCCTTCATGGCTTGTTCTTACTGTTTCTCAAGTTGGAGAAAAAAGCTCTGCTGATATTTGGAGATAAATCCACAGACTTTGGGAATTGTGTGTTTAGCTCTTCCTGGAATCAAGTGCCTTTAGTGCTTTTAAAACCTGAATGCACAATCAAACTTGGATGTATTGGTGTGGTCCTTACATGGGACTCCTGCGGCCAATGTCATTGCCCTTTAAGATGGGCAAACTGTTGTCCATATCTGGAGTTTTAAACCCAGGTTGTGGCTTCCCCGCAGGCTGCAGACTATTCTGTGTGGGGATACGCTTTGTTCCCCTAAAAGAAAGGAAACTATTGTGCAGGAAATGCTGTCCCAGGTAGCTTCCTTTAGGTTTTGTTCCTGTATTTTACTACCTAAAATGAGAGGCATATTTGAGGACTCGAATTTTGCTGTTTAACTACAATTTGGTGTACATTGAATAAATTTATCTGAAAGCTCTGTTTTAATCCATTTTCTCCAGAACTTCATCCCACACACGGATTAATGCTTATGAGTAGATGCCTTTTCACAGGCATGAAAACATGTTGTCTCCCAGTGTTCAACAGTACATCCCAGTACATGTTGCAAATCAAAATGGAAAGAGCAGTGTTAACTTTTTTTGGTGCATTGCCAATAAGGGTTCTGTGTCAGCATTTCATGGTCCAACATTTTCAATGTCTTTTTTTTTCTTTTTTTTTTTTTTCTTCCCCTATGTGTGAAATTTCAGCAGATTGTTATGCAAAACAGTTTTGTGTCTCAGTGTGACTGGGGAGACAGCTGTTCGGCCTAATGAGGAGTGCTAGCACTACAGTATTTCTGTTGATTGAGACCCACGGAGGGAGCAGGATATTCGAGGCCAGGCAGCGGTGTGTGGTGAGGAAGTGCCACGCTGTCAGCTGGAAGTACACGCTCGACTGCTCCCTATGACAAGATAAATGAGTTTTGCTGGGGTTTGGCGGAGGCTGAAGCTTTTCTGGAGAATAGTTGTAGCACACCAAACTCCCTGTGGGACCCATGGTTTGAAGTGTCATAAGACTGCTTCTTCTTTGCCAGTTTTTTTTTTAATGTCCTACAATACCTGTCATCTTTTTGAGTTATTAAAAACCTAATGTCTTCTAGCATTTCATTAATATGGGGTCTGATGATCTGTTGTTGACACTTCTTTTTATAGCCAAGGGGATGTTAACCACAGTTTTATCTGGGTTAGAACAAACTGAAGACTAGTCTAAACAGAAAGTAAAACTAGCCACATGAAAATACATGAAAAAGTCTTTTAATTTTCATGATATGAGTGGGGTTAGGGAGGCAATACTTTTGAAAGGTTATTTGTATATTGGTTGCTCTACCAACTTCTTTTTTCTCACACAGACTTTGCTTCCCTTTCTTCTCACCTTCCCCCTTTAGTTGGGCTGAAATCCTGTTTTAGTTTGTAAATAGGAAGTGGCCTTTCTTCTTGTTGCTATTTTTGTCTTAGTTAAACAAACCAAAAAATGAGATGAGATGTATCTGTCTCGCCTTAAGAGGTGCCCCAGTTTGGAATAGCAGAGGAGACAAAGCATGATCTGTAGTGCATAAGAAAGCCTATAAGCACAGCACTTGCTCATGTTTTCTTAAGTCTCAGTAGTGTTGCACATGTTCTTGAATTTATGTGGTTTTTTTTAAATATTAACTCAATGTGTTCCGCTTCAAAAACACAAAACCAAAAAAATCCACCTGGTCTTTTCTCAGATGACAGTCAAGTGGTGGTAACCCTCCCCAGAGCTGTCAAGTTTGTGAGAACGATACTGCTTTTGTCTTTTCTAGTCTTGGTGTTAAGTTACTTAAAACTTCTAGTCTTGCAGTCTTAGTTTGAAAATGAGCTATCTTTGAGAATTGAATTGAGTGTATCTATAGGTTTCCCTGGAAGAGTAATGTTTCATTTTTTTAAAGCATAATATCTAGGTCTGTTATGCAGTACATCCATATAGTTTTCTTTGAAACTGTGACCAAAATTCTTGATCATAAACAGTGGGTTCAGTAAAAAGTGCTTTTGTATCTAGCCTTTGAATTCAAAGCTCCTTATGAAAAAGGCTGTTTTCATAGTCAGGTGCGCTTGCAAATAGCGCATATCCCAGCCTTCAGTGCCTTAGAGGGTTGAACTGTTGGGAGGGTCAGCAGAGGACTAAGACCACTAAACACCTTTAAAGATGTCACTGAAAACAGACTGGCGGCCTTCCCTTTGCTTTTCTATCGCTTATCCAGTCACCAGAGAGAGCTACAGCAGAACTTAATTGCATTTTTATTTTACAAACTTTTTCTTAGTGTCCTCAATAATATCTGAATGAGTAGTTAAACTGAAAGCAGTACAGAAAAGTATTTTATTTTCTTTTGAGAGTCTTTTTGTTTTTTACAGGAGCAGTAAAGGTCAGGCTAACCTAGAGTTGGCATTCTGTTTGCATGGTGATAATTTTGAAATGTTTTCATTTGAAAAATGATAAATCTAAGAATGAGAGAACTTTATGTGGGCAGAGAAACTTAACTATGTTTGACAGTGATAAGTGATAAAGGAGAACCAATATGAGATCAAAGAAGCTGGAAAGCTGTTTAAAGTTGTGAAAAAAAGCATCCAAAATTGGAGGGTTATTTTAAGACAGTTTCATAACATAGTCCAATTGCAGTTGGAGTAAAACGTATGATGAGAAAACAGATCAGGTTTCTGTGTTGGCAGCAGAATACTAAAACACTGTATATTTACTCACCTGGAGCTTTTCTGTGACTTGAATTCCTTATACTGTTGTGTACAAGAAGGTCTCCCAATGTGTGTGCAAAGTATGGAGACTTAATAGTGAATTTTAAACTTAAAAACATTGTTTCAAATGTATTACAGCAGTATAGAGTTCAGTGAAAGTCTGAAACATTTTACTGAGATATTTTTCAGCTTGTATAAAGAACTAGTGAGGAGAGAAATGCAGACATTAGTAAGTTTAATGGAGGTCAGGCTCATGGAAGACAAGTTCAGTGCTAAGGACATACCATCCCTATTCTGCAGTAACTTGACTACGTGAATGAGTTTTCTTCCCAAATGCAAAAGTGCCTGATGAAAGAGACTTGTGAGTTGTGGCCTTTATGTCCAGAAGATTAGGTGAAGACTTCTTGGTTCTTCTTGTAATCATCTCCCTGGTAGCTTAGCTGATAATGCATTAGGAAACTTGGTATCATGAATAAAGTGGGCTTTCATCCTAATTAAAACTTAATTTGGTGTCAATTTAAATTAAGAGCCTTGCATAAACTGGTCCATTGTGACCTGGCTAGTGCTAATCTCAATCAGCAGCTTGGATAGGACATGAATTCAAATTTCTGCAGAACAACGAAAGTGACAGTAACAACTGACAACTTAAATTAAAATTACTAAATTCTAAGAAATTGATGTGCATGACCCAAGTTACAAGATAGGTCATTAAATCAAATCTGTAGAAGCAAAGTTGAGAAGCCTTCCCTAATGATTTTAGGGAGACACAAAAATGCTTTGTTAGTACATTGTGTGGGCAGAAAATAACTGGTTTTGAGTTGGGAATTCATGCAATACTAAAATGAAAATAGTAGTACAAAAACTTTAATTGGTTAGTATGAAATAATAGGTAACAGATTTTAAAAAAATAATCAGCTCATCATCGGGAGAACTGTTCATTTGAGCTCAGCGGTGTACTGTTCTTTGAAAGCATAAAATACAAAGATAGTAAAATTCTAAAATAAAATTCTTTATATAATCTCTTCTGAAAGTAACATGTTGCACTTGCAGCTGGTAGGATTATTCTTGGGAGTCTTTCTCTGGCTGCCCTTTTGCATTTATAGACATCATGGGTGAAATCTGAAGACCCGTCTGGTTGTGTTTCTTACTACTACTACTTGCCATTTTTTATCTGACTGTCAGACTTTGGCTACTTGTAAACAGGAATAGAAATCACAATTAGAAAATATTAGATTGCTGTAGCTATTGCTAGTGGAGTTATAATGGAAGCTCTGTGTATGTATTACAACATGTTTAGGTGTGTGTACAAAATAGCTTTAGCTACATCTCGGACAGGTATTTTGGATTTCCTCAGTGTCTGTGCTGTGAATGACAAATGCCTGTGAGGTAGTTCTACAGAATTCTTTGGATGGAAAATAAAAGAACTTGACTACTAGTCTCAAAACACTTGAGAGGAAGAATTGTACTGTATGCTACTAAATCAGTTTTGGTTGCCTGATAAGCCTACTGGACGTTAATACAGAACTACAAAAGTGAATTAAGGTTTCAAGACTGGACATGTTTAGCTCATATTAGGATCAGTGGAATATGAGAGATGCCACCAGAGTGACTCTTCACTGTTAGGCTTCTTTTCTTAGCTCTTGGGCCGGTCTTCTTGTAAGAATATTTTTTAATTCTGAAATACCCACTTGGAGTTTTAGTATTTCAGGTTACTTTTGTTGAAAAAAACCCACCAAACAAAAAAACAAACAAAATAACCCCCGGCAAGTTACATTTTAAAGGAAGCACAGGAACAGAAAATAGAACTTGAAATCAGATGCTAGTTTAAAAAAGAACGTTAGGGCTTGATGTCTTTCTTTTTGCTCCTGATTGTTTAGCACTGTGACATCTGCAGTTTTCACTGTGGGAGACAATGTTGTTTCTGGTAGTGATGACCGTACTGTAAAAGTTTGGGATTTGAAAAACATGAGGTCTCCTATTGCAACGATCCGTACAGATTCTGCAGTCAACAGGTAATCAGATCTCTGAGTTACTATTTTTCTTAATTAATGTTTACTTAATTAATTCTTAATTTCTCTCATACATATGAATGGTTCAAAGCTGTGCCAGGGCAAGTTTAAACTGGACATTAGGAAGCATTTCTTTAACAAGAGGCTTGTCAAACAATGGAACAGGCTTCCTAGAGAGGTGGTTGATGCCCCAAGCCACTCAGTGTTTAAGAGATATTTGGACAATGCCCTTGATAACATGCTTTAACTTTTGGTCAGGCAGTTGCACTAGATGATCGTTGTAGGTCCCTTCCAACTGAATTGGTCTCTTTTATTAATTCACTGAATATATATTCAATTTTAGTCGCTAAAATTAAAGTTGAGATTTGTGAGATTCTGCAAAAGGTCTGAAGTGGTTTTATAAAATGCAGGTGTAGTCAACATTAATTTTCAGTAATTACATAGTATTGCTTTTCTGAGATTTTTTTTTACACGGGGTGCAGATGTTAAGACTGTTTGAGCATCTAGTACAATGGAAAACACCTTAATGGTTTAATGCTTTTTTAACTTGTGAACTCTAATCAGGAAAAATTCAGCTGTATAACTTCCCATGAGCTTAAACTTGTACTGTCAAGTTTTATTTGCCAGACTCACTGTTTCGTATGTAACCTACTTTTGTCTCTTCTGTGCAGGATTAACGTATGTGTTGGCCAAAGAATTATCGCCCTTCCACATGACAACCGACAGGTTAGATTATTTGACATGTCAGGAGTGCGATTAGCGCGTCTCCCTCGCAGTAATAGACAGGTAACTGAATATTTATAGCCTTCAAGTATGTCTGTTCTTGTTTCATAAAAGATTAAAAGTAGGATTTGGTCTCCATAGCTTAAAAGCTGAGCAAATGCTGAAAGACACTTGTCTATACAAATATGCTGTTGTTAGTTATTGAAAATGACCAACATGCAAATAAGTAACATATTTTGAATTTTTTAAATTGGAATTTGAAATGATGTTTCAAGTGGATTTCATCATAATTTTTCTCCTTACTAAAGTGAAACTAATGTCTGCCTTCTCTATGAAATGGAAAAAATGTATAAGAGCATTCCAAATGTGTTTTAATGTCTTGGTGTGAATCATGTCACTCACTAGGAGGTTTAATTTTATTTTTTTTCAATTACACAGTGTTATATAAAGAAACATAAAAGGAAAAAAGTGGGGGTCAGTTTTGTGAGCTCACCTTGTATGATTTGGGGGTAAATCTTATTTTTTCCTTCCTTGCTCATGCACGTGCATTCTTGATACTTGGTACCACGTACTATAAACCATCCTTGCTGGAGCCATCAAATTTTGTGCATTTGTGGTGCTATTTAGCATGGCAAGCATCACTAATGGAGTAAATTATAGTAAGTGAAATTAGTCAGATTATGCCACTTCAGTAGGCTTTTTTTGGGTGGATTCAGCAGCTCTTGACAGAATTTAGGAAGGGGTTTTAAGACTTACTTAGTCTTTTTTAGTCTTTTTCTAGTTTAGGTTTTTTTAGTCTATTGTTTAGTCCTGATTTTTCTTTTTTTTTTTTTTTTCTTTTTTTCCCCTTAATATTTCCATTCAGGCTGACACTACTGAAATCATGGCAAATTTTTATTTGGAACTTAAATGTTGGTCAGAACCCTCCTTGGGGCATTTTTGTTACTATTGGACTTGAACAATAGATAAGGCATTGCTTTTCCTCAGTATGACATTCTTCCTGCTGTAGTATTATCCTTTCTGAATTATGAACATGATGGACACTTAATTTTGCAGGTTTATAACAAAGTAGTTGCCAGCAAGTAGTTCCATATTTTAAGATTTCTTTTATAAATAAAAATGCTAAAATCAAAATTCAATTTGCTTTTGTAAATAAAATGTAATTAGATAGCAAACATACCTTGGAAAACTCAAAAGTTTTGGTGCACATGTTTGTATACTTCTGTCATTATGGATCTGGTGCTGGTATTAAGGAGCCTCATCGTTATAAAGATTTTTACCTTGCAGATGAAGATAACAATGACCTCTAGGTTTCTCAAGTACCGTTTTTGAAAACCAGTGTGAGCATTAGCAAGTTTGCATTTTGAGTTGCACTAACTTGTTGACATAGAAGCTTTCACAATACCTTGTAAGTAATACTGCTATCTCCCATACTGTCGCAGGGCCACAGAAGAATGGTATGCTGCTCAGCATGGAGTGAGGACCATCCAATATGTAACCTCTTCACATGTGGATTTGATCGTCAGGCTATTGGTTGGAACATCAACATCCCTGCTTTGTTACAAGAAAAATGAAATGCTGGATAATTTTTGCATTTTATGTTGCCATGGACTTCTACACTTTCGCAGACTTTTCTGAACACTGGTCTGCTGTCGCTGTAAAAGCTCTTCCTTAAGTGGAGACTTTAGCAAATGTTGTTCTTGTTCCCACATTGTGCACAGTTTGCATGAATTGTACAGAAAATGTGATTTTTTTAAAATTAGTTTGTCTTGTGTATGAACTTTTATATTTTGGCATCCACTGGTCAATATGTTCACTGTTGCATAGAGCACATAAATGTTCATAAGTTATTTAGCATTTAATAGATACACAGTAGGGCATTACATTTGTGACATAAATGTGAAACGTAATTAACGTAGAGAGTGCATAGCAGTCTGTTACATTTTTCCATGACTCTACATATCTGCCTTGTGTTAAAAAGAATCTGCAGGGCTAAAACTTTGAAATGAAGTGTGAATTTCACTAGTTGTATGATTGTAAACATTTTCCTGTCTGCATCTGATTTGGAATACTTTTTTTAAGTGCTGCAGTATAGTGCAACTTCAACTCCATTTTTGTTCCAGTTACTGGAGAAATAGTAGATTTGAGAAGGAAAATGCAAGCAACTTGTAGTGAATATAGACTGCCAGGTTTATTTGGAATGCTTTTTGTACTTTTGCTTCTGAAAAAGAAAAATATTCATTCTGCCCTTCGTATATAAAGTGATTCTGAAATCTCATAGCATTTCATACTAGCAAAAATCCAAAACTTTATGATTCTAATCACTGAAATCTAGTCAAGCAAATTTTGAAGCACTTTAGTTTATAGCTATTGTTATAAACCATTTATGAAAGTTTGACTTTACCAGTGAATGTCAGCTGACCTTTGTAAGAAGGATTGCTTCTTTTTGGTGATCTGCCCAGAAAGGAAATAGTTTTTTGGGGGTTTGGGTTTTTGTTTTTTTGTTTTTTTTTTTTTGTTTTTTTTGGTTTTTTTTTTTTTTAATATACCTACAGTGAGCATACTTTTAATTGTGTTCACTTCCCATATTTTTACTTTGAGCCAGCAATACAAAGTAAATGAGTACTACCTCAGAAACGTATGTTGGTCAAGATGCATTGAATCTCTCTGTAGCCTAGAAAAAAGCACTTTTGGTCTCTGGCTGAAGTACTATCTCTGACATGAGAGGAAAGACAATCATGCTAAACGTGATCCTTAAGATAATTAACACTTAAAGCTAATGGAGCAATATGATAAGTAAACATCATCTGTCACCTTTCTGTTCTCAGCTGTGGCAAGGGCTGCTGCAGTCCCTATTGTGTTCCAAAAGGGGGTAATTAACATAGGTCTCCCTTCTTTCTCCCAAATGACCTTACTCTGGTTTTGCTCCTCACTATGCTTAGCCTTTTTTGCACTGGCAGTGGGGTGTTATACCACAGCTGCTGATTATATAAGTAAATATAGGTGGCAGCTGATGTCTTTGAAAGAACAAAAAGGCTGCTTCAGACAGACACTTCTTTTTAGCTAAAGGGAGATACTGCCCCTAACTGTCTGACATATCACAGTATAAGATGAAGGGTGAGGGTAAGCTGAGGGTGCGCTCTTACGATGGGAATCGTGGAGTTAATGGTGAGTTGGCATAAGATAAGTGTTAGGAACATTTTATCTCATCATTATGATTTCATGAAACTATAGCTGTGCTCATGTCCTCTACAGCACTGTCTATAATGACATTAAAATGGATGTGTTAACTGGTTCTTCTCTTAACTAACATAAAATGCCATTGGAGTGCAATGGGGGGATGAATGCATCATTGAGTAATTGTAGGGTAACTGGGGTCCTAGACATTGTTTTGGAGCATAACATTAAAGAAGCTCAAGGTATTTAATGGAGAGTATATGTAGTGTCTTTATAGTACAGGTCATCATAGTAGCTTGATCCCTTGGTGGTTTTTTTCTGGTTTGGGGTTTTTTTTTTGAGTTGGGTTGGGGTTTTTTTGTTTGTTTGGTTTTTTTTTTTTTGAGATACAAGATATATACAGAATTGTACTGAAGTAATCTTGAAATACCAAAACTAGCGAGGTTGGAGAAGACAGCTGCAGAGTTTTAAGTCTTCTGATAACAAGGGTTAAAGGATGGTGTCAAATTTTATTTTAACTTTTTTGGGGGGGATGTTAACTCTTGGGTAAAGCCATTTGATGTTGGGTTGCAGGTTTTATTCTTTAAGAAAAAAGATTCACTTTTTGTTTTAGTTGGTAATAGAGAGAACTTTAAACAGGTTGATGCTGTTTAAAAAAGAGAAAAATGTCTCTCCAGCCAGTAGAAGCAGTTTCTCCAACATGACCTGCATGTAGTATCTTGAGCAATGACTATCCTTTTATTACCCGAGGTGGAGGAGAGGACAACTGGTTTTGGTCCTGCTAAATTGTCTGTTTCAGGTTGTCTAATACATATGTAATACAGGACCACTAGACTCTATGCAGTTTAATCATCATTGCTGCAAACTTTTTATATCACCAGAGGGACAATCCTCTGGCACCAGGAATGGGATGATTACATGCTTTCACTTTGAAAAAAATCAACCAAACAAGGTGCTAGAGCCACGTTCTTATGAGCAGGCTAATACTTAAATCAGCTAAACACTTAACTATTGCTTAGCTTAATTTTATATACTGTACCGAAGGTTAAGCTGAGGCTGCCATTCCCCTTGAAGTGAATCACACATGAGCAATGGTAGTGAATAATAGTACATTGACTAAATATATGGAAAACATTTCATGACTTTGAATGTTCTAAACAGTGTTTTTCAGCACTGAACAACGTCCAGCATTTCATAAAATGGAGGAGAGTTGCAGTTACAGTTTCAGTATTGTGCAGAATTTCACGGAAAACTAATCACTGGGCAAAATCAAGCTTTTATGTCTTTCTCTCAAGCAATGCACATCAGTTTTCACAAGGTTTGTGTATACCTTACAGTCAGAAAGATCTGGAATGAAACATCTTATTTGTTGCCTAAATCTGTGAAAACTACCTTTTTGGAAAAGGAATTTATAAGTTATGTGGAACCACTTTTTATTATACTACTAATTTGTTTTTAGATGTAAAATGTTTTTCTTCATTATGATTCAAAATGCATTAAAACATTCAACAATTTTTTTTTTGCAAGTTGCTGTTCTTCTGTGTTGCGTTAAGTTTGCTATTAATCTTATTATTTCATTTTGTTAGTAGTCAAAGGATCTTCCTGTCCACTTTCCACTCTTTTCTACTCAAAGTTTGTTTCCAAGGCATTGGTGGGCACAGTTCTTCTGGAAGAAGGCCAGGTCTCTCCCTTACAGTAGGACCTCTGTAGCACAAATGGTCATGCTGCCGGTAAAGTCTATAGACTGAAAAGGTGCTCAGACCTGCATTTATACTGTATATGTATTCCAGTTCTGTATGGAAAAAAAATTGTAATTACATTTTGTTATGCAGATTATGCAAAAGTCTCCATGTGACTTTTCACAGTGCTCTATAAATCTGTATTTTAAATGAAACCTAAACCAGTTTTTATACATTTAGAATACAGCAAAAGTATTGCAAAACTTCTCTCAAGGGGGAACCCCACCATCAGTTTTTCTGTAGGTTAAAATAAAGGTTGTTTGCTTGTTGCACCCATATTATTCAAAACATAAAGCTTTGCAATGTTGAAACAAATCCCCAAAAGCTCGGTGTTGTAGTAAGCCATGCCACTGGGTTTCGGATGCCTAGGCAGAGTGCTGCCTAGCCAGTACCTGAGTGCAGAACATTGCTTTATGCATACTATATTTTCCTTCAATGTGCTTTAGGATCCCGTATTGCCTCATTTCAAATCCTCAAGAGCTTGTGCTCTGGAAAACTATTATTAATCAGTGTCTCCAGTGATACGGACCAGAAATAAAAGACCAAAGTTACAAGGTGGCAAAACTGATGCGAGGGCTTACTTAAGATAACATGCCAAACCCTGTTTATTAGTTGATTTTAATTGAGGGATTTAAATCAAGTCAGGGCTTATTGCAACTGATTTAAACTTGTGATGCTTGTAACCTCCTTAAATCTTTTGATGACCTAAGTTATATACCCTTTACAAAGGCCATTTCTCTTCATCTTTTGAGGGGGAGGGGATTTGAAGATGACTATGTGTTGAAGCCTAGATATTTTTTCTTTTTTTTTTTTTTTTTAAACCTATGAGTAAATAAAGTGCACAAATAAGTGGTTTCAGTAGGATGTCTGTGTTCTAACCTGAAGATGAACTGCAGAAGAACCACTCTGTCATGCATCACAGTTTGCTCTTTAGACTGGCATAGAAATTTTATTTAATCCTCCACTGAGACCAAAGTATGTCACTGAAAAATTATTCAGCCTTGTGATATTTTAAAGTAGTGTTGTTACCTTTTCTAATTCCCACAGGTCGTAGTTTTTGGAACATAAGTAATTTGCAGGAGCTTACAGAGGAAATGCCATTTAATTCAGACTGTAAATCCTGGTCAAAATGTACCAGTGACTGGGAGAGGCATCATACTGGAGAAGTCTGGGTTCTCGCAGATGCGCTGTGGATGCTGCTTGTCAGTGTCCTCTGAGAGAATATCCATTAGTACCAGGACATGCCATTTCTCTGTAGTGAAGAGGTGAGACTGGTGAGCATTTGCAGCACCTAATCCAAGTGCCTGAATTAGCAGCTTAAGCACCTGGGGAGTTTCTGAAGGGTGGTTCAGTCTGCCATCTAGAAGTTAGAATTTAAATACTCAGACTTCCTGCTGGAAAATGGAAATGGTGCAAAGTGTCTGTGATGGCATTTGCAATAGAAGGGAGTTGAAAGTAGAAAAAAAAAGTTCTGGCTTGAACTATTTTGAAAATAGAAACTGTTTTTCGGTCTGGCTGGTGCCTGCTACACAGTAGAATGACACCACTGCTAATTAATTGTGTTGCCTGATGCTACTTGAGGCCCTCTTTCCAGCTGCTGATGACTGCACAGTTCCACCTGCTTCCACCAAAACTTGCCTTACTTGGTACTTACTTTGAGATTAATATTAATTTTGTGTGGTTCCCCTCTCCCACTTGTATTTGTCATCTTTCTCCTCTCCCCAGGGTAGAACAAATTTAGTTATGTGTTTATTTCAAAGCACAATGCCAATGAAAAGAAACCCTTGTGTGCAGCTCCATGAAATGAGACCATCTAGCAGTCCTGTGCTAGGAGCAGAGGCTTGATGTTTGGAGCTGACTTTGATGCCGGTGTGCTTTTTGTTATCTTCATGTTTGGGTGTTTGTTTTTTTTTTTTAAATCGGTCCCATGCAAATTTTTAATAATGAAATTTTCTGGAGGCTTTATGTATTAATGGTCTGGGGTTACTGGAGGCTGAATCAAGTCTGTGCACCTTAAGTGATGAGAGAAACTAGATTTGCAGTGATGCTGTAGGTGACTTAAGACATCAGAAAGGAGCAGACAATGATTTCAAATGCTGTAGAAGAGTTACAGAGAAAGGGTCCAAACCAAGGATTGGGAGTCTGTGGCATATGCAGGAATGTTGAGCCAGCATTTGAGAAGGAAATAAGATCATATGAGAACCCTAAAGAAGCAAATTTGTGGTGAAAGTGTTTGGACTGCAGATGAGGAACACAAAGGAGGAATAATGAAAGGGAATGAAAAACAGGAATAAAAATTGGACAGGTGAGGGAAGCCAGGTAGAATGAGACAGCAGAGTGATTAGGAGGAGGTGCGTGTCCACAAGATGAAATTTATTGGTCAGTTGGGGATAAACTCTGCTGGGAAGCCAAAGTCTAGTGGATGCCCCTGACTTGATGAGAAGGGAAAGGGCAGGGACAGCCTGCAGAGGGAGGAGCAGCAGGGACTGAGCTCGCTGGGAAATGCCAATACTGGGATGTACTTATGTCCAAAGCCTGGTATGGAAACAGCTGGAAGTTAAAGCGAGCATTTTTTAAAAGAATAGGCATGTTGGTTTCAATGTCCTTGGTTTGGGAAAAAACTTGCTTACTTATAGAGACCCAATTTTAATTGTATATATTCAATTCTCTGTTTCAAGTGTAATGGCGTGGAGATCACTCAAGTAGGTGATCCATGCACTCCTAGGATTTGTAATCTTTGTAGAGGATTACAAATGTTACATACAAACAAGCTCCATTCTACAAACTCCAGGTATGACAGCAGGGCATGTGGCTCATTAGGAGTCATTCCCGGACTGGGTATCTCTTGAGTGAACAGCTGATTTGGAAGAAGGAGATGCTGTTTTGCACAATTCCTTTGAGAATATGTGGCCAGTCTAGAAAGAAAGGATCGGCATTTTAAGCTTGAGCACGACTTCAGAGCAAAATGCTCTGAACACTTGCCTTAATTCTGTTTAATTCAATGTAGTCTGAATGACTAGGGTATCTCTTTAGCCAAGTCAAAATAGAGGCATCCGAATGTATAGATTATATCAGGGAGATACTGCTGTATTTTCAGTAGAGTCTTAGTTCTGGGAAAGGTGAAACTGGCCTTTCCTTCAAATTTTCACTTTGTTGAGATGTCAAAAGTTGACACCCTCCCTCACAAATCCAAGTAAGTAAAAGATTATTTTTGGCTTCATTGATCAAACTTCTGACTCCATCTGTCCCCAATGACTTTTGGTCAAAATACACACCTAAGAGTACAGACAGTATTGGTCTTACACCAAGGTGGCATTTTGTGCCTTCATCCAAACCATTACCTGATGGAAAAGAGGACAAATAACTGGCTAACTTCATCAAGTTAATATTCTAAATTTAGGTGGTTTAGCATATAATACATAATACATATAAATTTTTTTTACTTTAAGTGCTTAATTTGGATAAAGGCAGAAATCTGGTTTCAAATTTCTTGTTATTTTTTAAACCTTATCTAAATTTGCTATGTCACCTAGATCAGCCTTGTATAGATGCAAAACTGAACCTGAGTATTTTAGTGGAACAACGCATGTCCTCTGAGGCTGTAATTACTGAGCATGTGGTATGGTAAGTAATCCTAACAATAAGAAAGAGTAAAATCTGACACAGTACACAACAACCACCACTGAAATCAGGTTGATAGTATGATAAAAACTTGAAGTACAGGATTAAAGTATTAGGGAAAAGGGAGAGAAATGAAGGGAAAGCAAAACTTTTCAGCGGCAGTTTAAGTGTAGAGGGAGTGGTGATGATATCATTATTAATTAAGATTGTTTTTCAGTGTAGATAATTGCAGGAAATGTTGTTTTGGCCTTTCATGTTTTATGAAGCTTGCGAAAACTGTCTCCGCCAGAAGGCTGTCAAAAAGTTGGATGCTGTCATTGAGCGGTGCAACCTTCAGAAGTGCTGAGCTCCCATCAGTGTTCTGCGCAGTCTGGCGGGTGGTTAGTAGTTTGGAAAATCAGATTCATGGGCCTAAATATGGAGCTAGAAACTTCATTTTAGGTGCCTGTTTTTGAAAAGTACACCCTAATTTTGTATATATTTTATGTTGTTGCTGAATTAACGTACTGAAAAGTTCTCAGACACAGATGCGTGGTTTACTGAATATAAGAAAACCAGAGAGATGATTTTTCCTTCCCAAATTATATAGGGTTACTTGGAGTTTACTGTTGGAAAACTGAAGCTACGTTGTGTCAGTTCCAGATATAACAACTTACTGATCAATGAATAAACACTTTCTTTCAGATGCTCGTTGCTTCTGTTGCAAAAATCTTTTTACCCATGCAGTCATAGCATAAGTTTTCCATAGCAAAGGAAACTGAAGGTTTAGCTGAAGATACATTTTTTATATATATATATATATATATACACATACATAAAGTTCTGCCATTATGAGTAAAACTGAGGAAATCAAACCTGAATGTATGCATTTATATGGGTCTGACCATTCAAACTGATGCTGTATTTCTGTGAAACTGCGATGTACAGTTAGATCTCTCCTGTGCTTAACCCAAGTACGCTACTGGATGCCCATCTGCAGATAAGCTACCAAGGGGGGACCTCCTATGTCTAAAAACAAGTGTAAAAGCAGGCAGTGGTAAGGAGGAGGTACAGACTTTTGTCTCCACATGGTTTTTGACCAGAAAATACAACTTCCTTGAAGTGAGCAAGTACACGGCATTTATTTACCTTGGTGCAGGCACAGGGTCTTGACCTTGAATGTCGATTGCTGTTTCTGAAACGGCATACAATGAAACTTGGTTGTAACTTCTTGTGCCACAGAGAGATGGAGCCACACGGAGATAAAATGAAGGGCTTTGCTTTCAACAGTGACTCGGGCCAAACAGGAGCCAGGTGGCAGAAATCAGGAGAAAAGAGCCTGTTTTTATACCAGATTGGTGGAAGAAAGGGGGGGTCTGTGATGCTGTTTGCAGAGCTGGTGGTGCTCCATTGCTTCCCAGGACTTCTGTTGATCAGGAGTCCCTCTTTTGGGAGGAGAGGCATTTTAAAGAATGCCTTCAAGGATTTACACAGTCTCTTTCGTATTCAATCATAGAGTTGTAGAATATCTCAAGTTGGAAGGGACCCATGAGGATTATTGAGTCAAACTCTCAATACTTGGACTTTATCGGCCCACGTTAAAACCTTGGTGCTGTGTGCGTAGTGCTTGGTGCTTCATGGCAGACCTTGTAGCAAAGTCTGATTTTGCAGTTAGGCCATAACTAGGCTGTAAGGGCCCCCTGTGTCTACCTTTTAAACTCTGAATTTTTTCTTCTTTTGTTGCTGAACTGCAGTGTCTCCTTATGTTCATGCAGGTGTGTGTTTGCAGTAGTGTTTTTAATGATTTGATTTATTTTGTCAAACTAGTATTTTCTTTTGAAAAACATACTGGCGAGGTCTTAAAAGAAGCAGCTATAAACAGATCAACCATGAACAGTGCATTAAAGGAAAGTTTAAGACCAAGAGCTAGTTAGAGCCATATCCCTGCAGAGATTAGCTGTGGTCCATATAAAGCCATTAACAAGAAAAATATGATTATCAGCAGGCAAGACCATCCAAAATCCTTAAGTTTTGCTCTGCTGGAAACAGACAAGTAGGTAGACGTACTTCTGGAGAATAATGTACAGAAAATTAGGGTTATTTTACCCAATATCATCATTGTTATTATAATATATAGAACCCCTAAATATGTATAAAGCCAGTAAGGGAGTAAGGGAACTGGGTGAAACATCCTGCAAGCATAACATATATATTGGGTTTGTGTGGCAAGGTTTTGGTAGTGGGGAGGGGTGTTACAGGGGTGGCTTCAGTGAGAAGCTGCTGGAAGCTTCCCCTGTGTCCGACAGAGCCAATGCCAGCCGGCTCTAAGATGGACCCGCTGCTGGCCAAGGCCGAGCCCATCAGCGATGGTGGTAGCGCCTCTGTGACAATATATTTAAGAAGGAAAAAAGAAGCTGCGGGGCACACAGAAACCACAGCTGGAGAGAGGAGTGAGAACATGTGAGAGAACCAGCCCTGCAGACCCCCAGGTCAGTGCAGAAGGAGGGGAGGAGATGCTCCAGGCGCCGGAGCAGAGATTCCCCTGCAGCCCGTGGGGAAGACCCTGGTGAGGCAGGCTGTCCCCCTGCAGCCCAGGGAGGTCCACGGGGGAGCAGGTCTCCACCTGCAGCCCAGGGAGAGAGGACCCCACGCCAGAGCAGGTGGGTGCCCGAAGGAGGCTGTGACCCTGTGGGAAGCCCGCGCTGGAGCAGGCTCCTGGCAGGACCTGTGGACCCATGGAGAGAGGAGCCCACGCTGAAGCAGGTTTTCTGGCAGGACTTGTGACCCTGCGGGGGACCCACACTGGAGCAGCCTGTGCCTGAAGGACTGCAGCTCGTGGCAGGGACCCACGCTGGAGCAGTTTGTGAAGAACTGCAGCCTGTGGGAAGGACCTACGTTGGAGAAGTTCATGGACAACTATCTCCCGTGGGAGGGACCCCACGCTGGAGCAGGGGAAGAGTGTGATGAGTCCTCCCCTGAAGAGAATGAAGCGGCAGAGACAACGTGTGATGAACTGACCATAAACCCCATTCCCCATCCTCCTGCACTGCTGGGGGGAGTAGGTAGAGAATCCGGGAGTGAAGTTGTACCTGGGAAGAAGGGAGGGGTGGAGGGAAGGTGTTCTGAGATTTGGTTTTATTTCTCATTACCCTACTCTGGTTGATTGGTAATAAATGGAGTTAATTTTCCCCAAGTTGAGTCTATTTTGCCCATGACAGCAACTGGTGAGTGATCTCTCCTGTCCGTATCTTGACCCACGAGCCCTTTGTTATATTTTCTCTCCCCTGTCCAGCTGAGGAGGGGGGAGTGATAGAATGGCTTTGGTGGGCACCTGGCGTCCAGCCAGGGTCAACCCACCTCAACATGACAAGGGTTGCTCCTGCTGAGGCCATTAGACAATAAGCAGCTGCTCACAGACACACACAGATATCAGAGGCTTCTCCTTCATGTTTTTCAGGCTCCTCAGTACTTAGCAAGTTCCCTCTTTCCCCTTCACACCAGCTCTTCGCACTATGCCAGGCTGTGTGGGAGCTGTGGGGACAGAAGGAGGTGGAGGAGAACAAGAGATTTGCAGAGTATTGGCAGCACAAGGCACTGGACAAAAGTGGTTGTTTGGAAAGGTAACGAGTGTCTGTAATTGCCAGGGACTGATCAGGGTGGGCATCCAAATGGCTGGGAGAGAGGTGGGAGGAAGCAGCTGCGAAGGGCCTTTGAAGTGGAAAAAAAGTACCTTGTGAGGTTGTGCGGCCTTAAAAAAAAAATAAAAAAAATAATCAAACTTTTGGTGTTGCAGCATTTTTAAAGAGACTTTTGATATGGTCAGAGGAGAATGAGATTTGCAGCTGTATCATGTGAGACCAGCAGAAATGAGTTTGCAGTAAGTTGGGGTGTGACCAGAACCATCATTTTAGTTTGGCTGAACAGGGAGAGGTTGTGTTTCACTGATGGTGTAAAAAAAATAAATAACAAAATCCAGAACAAAACTCTGAACTCTGAACTAAAGGTAACAACCAAGAGCAAGGCAGAACTTAGAGAGAAGCAGCTCTGCTCTACTTCAGCATCAGCTGAGCGTTGGGAGAGATTAGGACAACAAGAATTTGGGTAGAAGTAAAAGGTCTGGAGAGAGATGGGTTTGTGAGCCACCAGTATACGAGCTCAGCTGGTGTTTGCAAGGAGACTGACGACAGGGCCCTATGATGCTGCAGGAGGACCATGTCTGACATGCCCCAGGAGCTCTGCAGGAGCGGCAGGGCTGGGGCTGGTGGCAGTGGGTGGCTGCATGGGGGACTGGGACAAGGACCCCCAGGAAGGGCACGTCAACTCTGGCATGAAAAGCAAGGGAGAGGGTGAGAAGGTGTGAAGGTGATGGGCTTGAGTCACTAAGGTGAGCGAAGGAGTTAGAAGATGAAGAAAATTAATAAAGTCAGCATCTGTGAGAGCGAGAGGAGAAATGGGCTGTGGGACAGGGAGGGTGACATCATGTTTTTGCCAGTTTTCTTTTGGAGGAGTGGATGTGACTCACTGCAGTGATACCCGGGGGCAGGAGCACCTGAGTATTTGAGGAGGGCTCAGCTGAGGCTGTGGGCATGAGTCTCAGTTCAGGCAGATCCTGACTGGTGTTTTCACAGGTTGAGAAATCAGGTTAATTTAAGTCTTAGAAAAACCACCCACTTCCCCAAACTCCTAGGTTTGCCTTATAACTGAAGTTTAAGAAAGATGGGAATAATATTTTCCTTACCAAAGAGACCACGGTTTTTATTATTGATTACGAGAGGTTTGGCCAAGAGAGTGTGTATTCTTTCTAGTAATCTTTCTGCAGATAAGGTCTCCCCTAACAAGGTATTAACTGTGTTTGCAGCACTGCTGCACATTGCCCTGAGTGCTCTAGAAACACAATGTTTAGTGTTATATAAGTATCTTTTTTGTTGGGCTCTTAAGTATCCAAACATGCTCTGGTTCTTCCAAACCCCATCCCTCCATGCAGTGCTGTTGGCCTCAACGAGCCTTCAGCAATCAAGTGTTTGCAAGAGTCTCGACTGCTCGTTTGAGTTTTTACCTTGAACCACCTACAACTGTCTTTGAAATATAACATATTTCTGCTCTCCCACTAGAAAGCCACAACCACTGAGATGTTCCGTTCTGCTGTCCTCTCCTCCTCACCGAAAAAGGTTGGTTTTTTTCCCCACTTCAGTGTCTTCCTGTCTCAAAGTGACTTGAGTGGGCAGACAAAGGTAAAGCCAAACACGTGAACAAGTCCACGTCAGGCTTTTTCCTAAGCAGCTTCTGTGATGCTGCAACCAAGCTGCTCTGTCAATAGCCTTTATATTTATTTTCCCATACTGAAGGCCAAAGATTAATTTATCTGGACGTCCACTCCACCTTGCAACACAGCCTTGTGTTATACTTGATAACATGTAGAGCTATTTTAATCCGGCTTAATTTGATCTTGATCTTTAGTTAATATCCTTTTGATTTTTCCTCTAACCTGTTTTCCTGAAGTTTACAAGTACAAAATCATAGGAGAAATGGTATCTAACTTCTGATCCACTTTGTTAATAAGCTGATTACAAGTATTTAAAATTATCTCCTCTTCTCCAGATGCAACAGAACAAATGACCTCTAAACACCGTCCGTCTTGCCAACAAGTTACAGAGCTCTTGCTGGAAATAAACAATGTCAAAATGCAGATGGAGACCTTGATCCTGTGAGTCGAATCATCATGCAAGTCCAGCTGAGCTTGGTGGAGCTCTATCAAGGCATAGATTTTCAGTCCTGTAGTTCCATCAAATGTGCAACTTTTGACATGAAGAAACTGCCAATAAACTGGGTAATTTACACAAAATATTTGGTGAATATCAGGGAGTGATTTCTCTGCAGTTACAGTGGGTAGGTTGTTCCCCCAGCCGGCGTTAAGGACGGCATAACCTAGCTCGCAGCCCAAGGATAGCAAAGGTGCTGCTGCTGACCGTGCTTACCTCCTGCCTCTATTCCCTCATGCCTTTAGTCTTCTATTTTTTTTACATTGTAAGTTCTTGGACAGGGTCAACCTCCTTATTTTGTGTTTGGGTGGTGACTGGTGATCCGGAGCCTCCAATACAGGCACTTTGTCTCTAGGAGAGCAAGGCTGTGGCATGGTACATTGAAGAGGGGGATCACACTTGGGGGTGACTTCCATCAGCTGGTGCAAGTGTGTGTCAGCCCTGATTTGGGGACATGGGACCGGTGGCAATGGCGCATGAAGACCTGGTTGGGATCCTCCTCTGAGGAACTGTGGAGGGACAGTTAGAAGCTGAATGAGAGCATGGGATTTTTAGCACCTAAGTGCTGTGGAGGGAAGCTTCTTGTCCCAGGGGGTCTGACTGCCTAGGCCTGGGGAATTTGAAGGGTTGGGGCTTGTCCTTTGTTTCTTGGGTCCATGAGATACCAGTGAACTGCCAGACTTGCAGGTGAGCGCTGGCCATTGGAAAGCTGCAGGTGCTGGGGCAGTGTCATCTGCTCGCTGAGTGATTGGCCCTTTAGAGATGTGTTGAGAATAACTCTTGTCCAAGGGCTTTACACAGAAAATACGCTGCGTGCCAAGAGCATTGCTATAGGGCCACACTGTTTTTCCCCATGAGAGAGCCCATCTCTTCTCTATGACACTGATTTTGTTCTAATGCAGCTCCATTAGCAACATCAGCTTTACATGGGGTATCTGAGAGCAGAGACAGATCCTTTTTCTTATTTGGTAATAAAACAAGTATTTTCTTCTTCATTAGGAATGGCTCTGCAGGGAAAAGATTGCAGTTTCTTGCCCATATGCTCCCTGGTCCTTTCAGTGGAAAGATCCCGTTGTTTTAAAAATGAGCAATCTTCAGGAATCTACATACACTTAAAAGATGTTAAATGAGGAAATCTCTGACACTGCCCCTAGAGCTGCATAATTTAATACATAATATGCAAGGCTGAATTCTTAATTTTTGGTATTTATATTTCAGTTTTTTCAATTTAACTAATTTTCAAAGGGTAAATCAGCACCAATCTATGTAAAAACTTTGGGCAAGAATGAAAGAAACATTCTGGCTGTGCAAAGACAACAGGTACATGCTTGATTTGAGCCAGAAGATGGTGTCTGTCAGTGCCCGGTGGCCGCCAAACCATCTCTCCTACCGCGTCAAAGACATGGTGACAAGCCATTGGGTGGGCATGCTTGGGACCACCACCTCCAGCCACCCCCGTTGACCCCTCCGAGAGCCTCCACCGTAGGGCTGGGGAGAGCAATTTCAGCATCCACACGAGGTGTGCCCTCAACTCACAGCTCTACCGAAGTTCTGCTCTGTTGCTAAAGCACCTGCCTTATTTTTCTTCTTTTTTTTCAGAAATTTCGTATCGCATGCATTTACCAAGAACTCTCCCTGGGTGAGCAGAGCTTCGCTGGCTTCCCAGCGAAGAAGGTTTGAGCACACGGTGGTGTGTCGTTAAGAATAAATGCCAGCAGAGGGCACACCAAGATATGCAGATGGAAAAAAATAAAATTACGTATGTTCACTTTGTCTGAGGAGTTAGGCAAAACTCTGTTGGTTCATAATTCATGTGCCTGTAGGACATTGTAAGGGAATATAATTGGTCTGTCAGGGCAGTGGTGGTATTTTGCTTTGAAAAATGCTATCAACAAAATATCTTAAAACATCTGTGAATGTAACATGACTTCAGATGTGCTGATGCAAAGAAAGAGCCTCCCTTCCCCTGGCTCACCTGGTCCTCTTCCATTAACCTTTCCCCCACAACAGTTAGAAAAAGGTAATAGTGTAAGCAGAGTTTTGCTGTTTTAAAGGCACAGAAGCATTTTTGGTTTTTGAAAAGTACATGTCTTTTTTTTTTTTTTTTTTGGTATCAATTTAATTAAATATAGACTAGCTTCTGTTACTCTTCAGGGCAAGACGTAGGTTTGTGGCATGAGCTGTTTTCTTGCTTAATGTGCTAGTCTGGCTGGGATTGTGCACCCTGAATGCCCAAACGTGAATCTTCATGGAGAATAAAACATCCCCTAGACGTCTGTCTAACAGTAGATGCAAGCAGCTAACTAGCACCAATATACAACCACCTCCAAAAGAAATATTTATGACATCTATTGATTCATTGGCTGTAATTTTAAACCATGCAAAGGGTGGCTCTGCCCAGAGGATCCCGTGGAAATCCATCAAGTCCAGGGTGTCCCCTGTCCTCTGTGTGCATGGGCTGGGGGCTCTAAGCTGGTGCTTGCTTTGTGCTGCACCTCCACTGCTGCTGGTGGGACCAGGTGGTGGTGGGATGAGGTGGTGGTGATGGGGCCAGGGGCTGGTGGGATGGCGTGCTAAGGTGACTCCATAGCCCTGATTAACCCAGGTGCAAGGGAGCTGATGCTCGCTGTGGGCGGAGAGGGGAATGGAAAACCTGTAGCACTTAAAAATCTAAGCTTATTTTTTAAGTATTTATAGATAGTAATGTGTTTTAGCTATTCAGGCAAAGTGTTTAATCAAACTCTCCTACACTTTAGTTTCTCATAGATCAGGAACGCCGCTCTCACCTCAGAGTCACTAAAATGCAGTTTCATTTTGGCGGGTGGATACAGGGCGCTTGGTCCTTGCTTGCATCAAGCTAACATCAGTCTGGAGCAGGCACTGCATTGCTCAGGGCCGTGCTGCAAACTCGAGGAAGGGTCAGACTTGGAGCTCCCTGCTCAGATGCTGCTCACCGACGGTGGGTCACGGTGGCAGTGCCAGTCCTGCCCGGCAAAATAGCCGGTAATACCTGCCAGAGCACCCAGGTAGTGCCTGCAGCTAGGCTGAGATGCTGAGATGCCGAAATGCAGGGAGGCTTAACCCACCAGGGATGGGCAGGGGCAGCGCTGGCCCCACACCGGCTCCCCCCGCCTGGCAGGATTGGGCTCGCTAAGGGTACCCCTATTTAGCACAGGGCTTTCCTAAGGGCAATCCTCTGTCCAGGGAGAACAGGTCATGTGAAAAATTAAAATTCCCTCAAGAGACGTGTTTTCTACAAGCTCCCAGCATAGTTAAGACTCCTTCCTGTGTAGAAATGTATAATAGCTCTCCCCCCACCTTGCAGCCCTGTCTTTTGGGCTCTAGGCAAAAAGCAGTTGGCTAAAACGATCTTGATTTACATGGGAAGAGCTTCATTCAAAGAAATATTATCTGTACGTTTTCATAATGGAGTGAGGTGAGATCCTTCCACCAGGAAAGCCTTGTGTGCTCAGATGGACCCCTGGGGTCAGCTGGAGACAGCTGGGACAACCCCAAAACTCCTTCAGGAGGTGGTAACTCCAACACCTCCCATGACTCTCTTTGGCTGGCACGGGCTTGAATTAAGCACTTTACTGCAGGAACCATTACAGTTATAAACACGCAAACAGGTGAACCAGCCTGCACGTAGCCTCTACCTAGGCATGGTGGTTATACAAAGTACAAAGCAGTACCTGACTTAGGTTTTTTCAGGGTTTCTTTTAATTGTCAGGTGGGAGGTTACTGGCACAAGCCCATGGGTGAAAGCAGCTCCAAGGTGTTTGTTGTTACTGGTTTAAGGTTTACTTCAAGGACAGCGTGAGGTCTTTGTCTTTGCTGCCTTTTTAGGTAATATTTCTTTGAGAAATACTTTGCCACCCAAAACTACATGTTGTGGTTATGGTTGACCGACATAGTTTGCAAATCCATCAAGTAATTCCTACCCCTGAAAAGCTGCATTGCTTTGAAGTACATGTGGTTTTTCAAAATAACTAATCAGTCTTTGATTCTTTTAGCTAAGCAGCAAAAAGATCCCCTAATGAAATGAGGAGTTCAAAGTGAACCAAAACATCTTTTTCAATCCAGCCAAAAATTTGTTATTTTTCCCTTCAGAAAGGAAATAACCTGACACTTAGATATATTTGGATAGTCCAAACTGTGCTTGTAAAAGCAATGTGTAGGTGGAAAGCAGCATGGACTTTATGAGAAGATGTCTTTAGTACAGATACAGTAATATTTCCAATACTGCCATTGGTACCCAATCAATCTCCCAATAAAAGCCTTCTCCTGAATTACAAGAAGAACAAAAAAAAATCCTCAAAAAACCTGTTTTGGTTGGCCAAAACATGTATAAACTCTAACACAGAACTGGTGGAGCAATAAACAAACATGTTTAGCACCTAAGGCACGGGTACCCTCCGCAGACTCTAAGAGTTCATTAAACCTTGCCCTGTAAACTTATGGACCAATTTCGTCTCATGCTGTCTACTCTGCCAAGTTCTTGTTCTGTAATTCCCTAAACAGGATAAACTCCTAAACATTCAGCCAGCAGCAAGAGGAGCAGCAGCTGAGCGTAACCAGCAGTCCCACCGCCTCGCTCACTGCCATGCCTGCAGCTTGCTTCGATCCCTGCTTTAAGTGATCATTATAATCAATGGGGTAATCAGGGAAATAGCCTGCGTTGCTGCCTGTACTTTCTGCTGGGCATCTGCTGCATGCTCCAGACCGTCCCCAGCATCAGGATGCCTCTGCTCTGGCACTGGGTACCTGGGACCTTGCCTGGGCTGACAGCACGTGCTGGCAAGGGGTTGTGTCGGTGCTGTGTTAACAGAGAAAGTTCATCTTACCTCCCTCCCTCCAAAAAGGAGGCGTTGCGGTGGTGATAGGTACCTATGCCCAGCTTACACTGAGCCTGTGGCTTGTGGAAGGCAAATGTCATGGGACCCACGTACACTCTGCAGGTATATATGCAAAGTTTTAAGTTGGCATGTTGTTCCCGGTGAGTAAGGAGTAACTGGGAGGGCTTTATGAAACATTTGCAAAATCACAAAGTTAAATTCAAAAGCCTTTTGTATTTTTACATCTCTTTCCATTACAGCAAAATATATATATTCAGCAAAATGGCAGTTCTGAAGTATGGGAAGCTGTCATGGTTTTCCCAGCATAAGGGAGGTGGTTAAAAAAGCAAATACCTACCTATAATTATTTCCTTTTATCTACCCTTCATATACATATTTTCTTGTCTGTGAGCTGGGTCTGCGTTTATCACAACTTAGTCCCAGGCTAAGTGGCAGCCACTCTATGCCATTAACCTAAGCTATCGCGTATTCTTTATAGATTACAGACCTCAGAAATGCCTTAGAAAACTTGGAATACAATAATTAGGCCTATTTTGTGCTCCTCTAACTGGCAAATCATGCAAACCTTTTAAAAAGAGAAAAATGTAAGCTAGTCGATCATAAGCAGTCACTCGTAAATAGCTTTTCAACCCTCAGAAAGTTATGCTTTTAAAGTCCGATAGATGGGTTCATGGCTGGTTCCTGGAGGGGATCTATGATCCTCTGTTGCCTTCCAGAGTGAAGCCTCTGTTCCTGCCTGTTCTGGGTGTGGAGTGGATGAGGGTTTAAATAGTGACAGAGTTTGTGCTAGAAATGCCTGTGCTGGGCAGGACTGAGCCATTCCCATTTCTGGTTTCAGGCAGAGAAGAGAGGACGGGTAACACTTCACGCTGAGGGTGAGCAATATTTTGACCTTTTGCTTTGTAAGGATGATACTGTTTGAAACCACCCAATTTTGCAGCTGGGTGTAGGGAGGAGAGAATCAGAGTGTGCTGGCAGCGCCTGGGGAGGGCAGCCAGAGGTACATGGTCCAGCCAATGCTGCCCATCTCTAGATGCTCATTTCTGAACATTTAGTCTATTATAAGAAAGTCTGAGTGCAGATCTTCCACTCCGCCTCCCCCAGCTGTGTTTACAGACACAGTGATCACGACCACTGGAGTCCAGTCTGGTGGCTGTGTAACTGGTGGGAAGCCTCTTCCGACACTCCCAGGGTCTGGCTGCTCAGGGGTGGCTTAGGCATGGTACTCGGGTAACTTTAGATGGGGTGTCTCTGAAAATGGCTGTTGTGAGAGCGAGCTGTGGGAGAAATTGCTATGAGAAGCTGATCCATACGTGACGCACCCATTAGGTCAGGAGTTGCATCAAGCTCAGTCCCTCAGCCTTGATCCTTACTTGACCTGACCCAAAGACTTGTCTTCCTGATTTGACCATGGATCTGTCTCATCACCACGGACTTGCCCCGCACTTGCTGTGCTGTGGTTGTCCCTGGTTTCCTTCACCAGAGCTGCTTGACTCTTCTTGCTCAGGGATGGTGGGACTATGCCCTTGTCAGTGGGAGTGCTGCCTCCCATCCTCACCTTCAGCCCTGGCTCAGGGGTCACCTTTCCTTCTGGTGTAGCTGGCCCTTGTTGCTCCTCAAGAGCTTTATTTCCTAGTTTTATCTAAATCCCATGATTTTGCCACCAGGAGTCCATAAAACTTTAAATTTCATTGACCAGCATTCAAGCATCGATTTAACTACAGCTTAAGCAGGGTTGACTTTCTGAATTGGGGCCAAGGCTGCTGTTGTAGGAGGATAGTGCTGAATTCAGGTGATTTGAGATTTGAACGTTTCCTATTGAAATCAACACCAGGCTCCAGCTAATTTCAATAACAAAAGCTTCAACAAAATGTAGAAGTATGCATATTTAAGTCACTAGGTGGGAATGAAATACTTGACTGTGCTCTGGATATTGTATATTGTTCAGAATTTTGCAGTAGTTACCTTTGTGCTGGCACACATTTTCAGTATATTTCAAATAACTGGAATAATTATATATACAGTTCTAGGAAGTGGTTAATATAGACGATATGTTCCTACAGAGAAAGAATGTTAACAAGTTCAGTAATTATGGGGAATGGGAATTAAACTTGACGAACTGCATGGGTGCGGTAGACTTGTAGGCATGAATTTTGCTTTTGATTGATAACAAGAACACATAGCTGCTGGAGATGAATAATAACACTGAAACACGCATCATCCTAAGCAGTAGTTTAACTTTGTGTACGTGTGTGTCAAATCTAGGTTAAATGTTTGTCATGAAGCATGTGATTATTAAAGAAATATAAACCTTGGCCTGCAGAGATCAAGTATGAATATCTAGTGTATTTTGAAAAATGTGCAGCAATCTTTTTACTTCAGACTGGACACCTGCTATAGCTAAATTAATGGGGCTTTTCAAAACATTTCCCTGAACTGTTCTTCTCCCAGTTTTTGAGCACCAAATCTTCTTGTGCAGCATCTCATACAGTGATAACAAGGATGGCGTGAGACCCTCTTAGAGCACAGAGCCAGACCATGGTGAAGTTCATAGTGTGTTATTTCCATGTGCGTTGTCCAGGAGCTGGTGCAGGGCCACCACAGCTCTCCGCAGCCCACGGCCATCACCCCAAGGTGACAGACTTTGCTCGAACCTCCCTCTTGCAGATCTCAAGCAAGTCACACAGGGGAAAGGTGCAGACCACAGCTCCTGAAAGCCGGCTCTGGGCAGACAGCATGTTTTCTGTTCTTAAATATTTCCACTTCTGTGCATGCTCCACTCCTGCCTTGTAGTAAACTGGGCTGTACCCTTCTTTTCTCGGCCCCTTGAAGCCCAAGCCTCATTTTTGCATGTGGTCCAGGCCCAACAATATCGATGGGCAGGTGGTGTGACCTGTTGGCCCAGTGCGTTTTGGGGCTGATTTCTTACCGAGTCTCTCTTTACAAGCTCTTTGGGAGAAGTTGCTGCTGCTAATTAATCTCATAGAGGGCCAGGCTCACTCTTGACCCTTAATGATCAATAGTGTTTGATCAATTCTGTACTGATTAGCGTTGGTCATTCTTAGCTTAAAAAGGGTAACTTCTATCTGACTCACTAATGTTTTGGGGCTGTAGATTCTCTTTTAGCACATTAGCACTGTTTTTTTAGCGTGATATTTGATGGATGAACGTGTATGTTGTCTATAACTTATTTTCTCAAAGCTCAGCCCAGAAAAGCAGCATGCTCTAGTCTCACTGGGAATATTGCAGAGTACCTTCATTTTCAGTCATAACCACATTTAGACATAGTGCTGCTGTTTTAAATTGGAGTAATGAAATCTTGAAAAGTGGTTTGGACAAACACAACACAAGCAATAACAGAGGCTTTAATAAAATGAAAGGATTTCCAGGGAATACCTTCATTTCTTCCCTCCTCCAATTTAATTCTTTCTGAGAATAATCAGACCATAACATAAGACTAAATTCAAGAGATGAAGTTCAGCTGGAGAGGAAATAATGTCCATAAAATGTTTTCAAAGGTTGTTCATTTGTTTGAAATGAGTTCTGTGAATCAGACTGCTGTGCCTTAAATACTTTATAAGCAAAAATACTTAGCACTTTTTCATCTAGGGGTCTCAAAGCGTTTAGAGGAAGGGGGAAGGATTACTGTGGTTACTGCCTGTTGCCAGCTAACAGCAGACAGCTGAGTCTTTCAAGGCAGCTCCTCCAGACCCAGTTCCAGCGCAGTGTGGGTCGAGGGGATGGGTTTGGCATGTCCACCCCATGACCTGGTGTACGCACAGGAAGGCCGCATCTGCCTCCCACGTCCTCCTCCCCACTGTGAGCTCTCACCGCAGCTTCAATCCGCGATGTGGGAAAAGTACAAAGTTTTTGTTGTGTGTTTTGGGGCATTTGGCTGGAGAACCAGAGGTGCCGTGTCAAAATAACAATTGGTTTATTAAGGAAGTCTCAGTCAGAGTGAGCTCCAGTTCAGGTGACCAAAGTAACCTTCCCGCAGGCCCAGCGAAACTCCAGGTGCCCCCCTTCCCCTCCCCTGCATGGTGAATAAATAGCAAATGCTCAGCATTGCCAGAACCACTCTGTTGCCCAGCCACTCTGAAGGCATGCGCTCCTCACCCGCCTTGCTCTGTCTTTGTGGTAACCCTGGTGAGCTTCACATGGAGGGGCGTGTGTCTGCGTTACAGGTAATTTACTCAGTAGGATAGGTATCTCCTAAATCCTGTAGCCTCACAGTCATCAAAAACTCTCCCAGAGCCCCAGTGATAACAATCTGTTGCACTGAAACAGAGAAAAAAGCCAGCCTTTATCCCTCCTGTTGCTGTGAAATCTTGAATGTCAGTGGCATATGAGGTGGTAAGGGAGTTATGGCTGGAGAGAGGTTGGGGGCATTGTGTACCACCGTTTAACATGGGAAAGAATTGTGGATTATTTCTTACTTCTGGCCGTTGGCCGACAGTGTGCTAACAGTTCAGTTTAGCTGATACGGCCCGTTTTGAGTCAGGTCCCAGTGAAGGACATTTCACTTCCAGGTGAGAGATGAGTCCCTTCACTGGAGTCCCCTGTATCCCACGGTTTCTCCTGGATACATAACTTCTAGACAGAGGCCTAACAAAAGTCAGTCTGGGGATGATGAGACTGCGTGCTTCATTAGTACCTTTTGTGTTTCAGTGGACAGTGGGGCAATTAACACAGGGCTCATTACACAAGAATTTTGGTCATTTGCTCTGCTTATTCATCATAGTATTTCCTCTGAGAATACCAGAGACTGTGATTAAGCACAGGAATAATTCATGTAGTTTCTTCTTTGAGATTTCTATCACCTTTCTGGGGTCTAATTATTTTACAGCCTTCATTCCTGATGTACTTGCGGTGGATATGCATAGCACCTTGCACATACACTGTGGTCTTCGGTTTCTGGTTGAGGTTGTTTTCTGCTTGCACCACAGACCAGTAGCTCCACCTGGAAAAAAACCTCAAATCAACAGCCTCAAGGTCTATCAAGGTCTAATACAATATTATAAGAACCACAAACCAAGCCAGAATAAGCCCAAGGGGATACCTGCTTTGGTTCTGATTCATAAGATTAATGTAAAAGCATTACAGAATGGCTTTATTGGGCCAACACCCTTCCAATTACCCCACTGTTTTTGACAACAGACAATAGATGCCCTTAGAGAATAGTGTAAGAACAGGACAAGCAAGCAGTGATATTTCTCAAGAATACCTTCCTAGCCTCCAGCAGCAGGACCTTCCTGAGCCAGATACGATGTCTTCATATTTCATAGCTTTAGATGGATTTTTATTGTAGTAATTTGTTCATTATATGCATCATGAGAGGAGTAATCCGTAGTCCTTTGCAAGGACAGGAGAGGGATCTAGGAGGTTCAGTTCTACAAGGAGCAATATGATGATTTGCCTACAGTCCCAACCTGCAGACTGGGAGATGTGGGGCCCATGTCCACCACTGTCACTGGGTGGGATTGGTGTGGATTGTTTCCCTGTCTGCCCTGGTGCTGCTGTTTTCCTTTCTCCCTGTCTTCCTTTCCCACCAGTTTCCATTAGCTTGACCTGCTCTGCTGGAAATTTCAGACATGGAGACAGAGGTTGCATTTGTCCAAAATATGCCTAAGGAGGACTCTGAGTGCAACAAAGAGAGACACATCTGAAAGAGAAAAGGTAATAAAATAGCTTTAATTTTAGGGAAATAGCTTCTTTGGGCCTCTCTTTCCTGCATCTCTAAAATCCTTCTCACTAAGATGTCAATGGATGCTGTTGGAAAACCTGTGTCAAATGTCCTGCACCACACAGGACTACGACTCTGTAAAGGGTCTTTTTTTCCCAAGTGGCAGGATAGTATCAGGGACAAAATATTTATTAAAAGATGGGGAATGAAACTTTGAGTGCAGTTTTCAAAAGCTTTGACCAAAAATCGGTCTTAGGTTCCTAAGTCGCTTAACCTTTACCTCTGTTTCAAAGTGCTGGCAACAGTTATTGTATAGCTGAAGGTCTACACTGAAAAGATATGCGTCATCTCTGCTAAAATCTATGCAGCTATTGAAGTTTCAAACATTTGGAATAAATTAAATCAGTATTGGCTGAATATTCACAAATAGAATATTTTATTTTTTAGAAAACTGGAAATGTAGTTTGACTGCTTGTTAATGAGCGTTAACAGATCAGGTTTCCCATTATTTGATTAGCATGGGCCCTAATATATTCTGTCTATGAAGCTGATGCAAAGAGGAGTGCTGAGCCCAGTCAGTTCAGAGCTGGAAGAAGGTTTTCTTATTCTGCAAAGATTTAATTTGCTTTTCCTGCTCAGCACCAAGCTGATACAGAGGCTTCTCAGCAAGAAAAATAATTGTGCTTAGGGCTTAGCATATGGAGACGCGGGGTATAGAGTCTGCAAACATCCCAGCTGGTGGGAGAGGCTAATGCCTGGAGAGGATCCAGCTCCCCAGCCTCATCGCCGCTAGAAGCAGCCACCTTCTGCCCACAAACCTCCCTGCAGAGCTTCGCCTCAGCATCCTCCTGCACCTGGCTTGGACGCGGCGAGCAGGATCACCAAAAAGCTGCTGACCCTGCTCACTGCGACGTCTGGTCATGGCTCAGCAAGGAGGGACCAGCAGTGCCCCTGGGGTGGGCACCATCTCCACAGCCCCATAGGAACAGGAGGAGGCTCCTGAGGGAGATCCAGGACCCAATGTGCATGTCCAACAGCCCAGGCAAAGTCCTAAAAGGATGCCCTCCACTCTAGCGGAGACCTCTGCTAGCGTCTGCCTGGGAGCTCTACCCAGGACCTATGCGTGTGGTACGGAGACTCCCGGGAGTATTCAGATTCTGATGAACCAGCAGTTTCTAATTTAAAAAATAGGTTCTGTAAGTGTTTCCTGGCTGGCGCTGTTGAAGTATTTTTGTCTGTGCTAACAGTATCATATTGCTAGCAGGGGAAGCTCATTCCACCTAATTGTACTAAGCGTGTGGTGATGGAGATGGGAACCTAATTATCTTCATCAAATTGATTTCATTTTGGTTACCACATGGCTATTAGAGGAATGACAATAAATTTTCGTCTCTTTGATCAGGACTGGAGTTTAACCAACATTTCTAAAGTCATTAATGTGTTATGCCTCCCCCAGGCTAATGATTTGATTACCATGTAAATGTACTGGAGCCAAACACTTCAGCTATACATTATGGGTGATGGATAGAAAGTTTTGAAAAAATACATGTTGCACCTAAATACACCAGGAGTGAAACACAGGGGATGCCAGATAGCTACTGACAGGCAGGGAGAGGCATATACTTGGAAGCTTCATTTTCTGAGCACAGAAGTGTCAAGGAACCTACGAGAGTCAAGTCCAGCTCCCACCACCTTGGATGCTGCCCCATGGCTCACCTGCGTGAGGGTGACCGAAGTGCTAAACTGCCACTGGGAAGAAACTGGGGCATTTCCTAGTTAGCTTTTGTTCTTATATGTCTATAAATACATAAATATATATGTAGTTATGTAGTGGTAAGAGACTCCATGAAATTTTATCTTTGTGGGTTTTTAGTCTTATTTTCTGATGTGCCAAAAATATGGGTTACATGAGGTGGTGCGTCATGGTATATTATTATTTGTGCCTATTATAAAATATGTGTGTGTACATGTGTATATACATGTTGATAATATACCTGTTACTAACGTGCTATGGCTATCACTTGAACACCATAACACAATATGACAAATTAATAGATTTTACATTTAAATATTCCATAATGTATTTTAATGTGTTTTATTTTAAATTCTTTCTGGCTAGCTGCTGTCCTTTCTTCTTTCACAGATCAACTTGTATTGAAAGGGAACATCTTGGTGCTTTAGCTCAGGTGACTTAGGGCACCAGTTCAAACGAGCCAGTGTGGTCTCACCACCGGGCCAAGTCAGACACATACATTGTGCTCCTCACAGGTTTTTGCCTAGGTTAGGCTGAAAGTCCTACAAGAGCAAGATTCCCCAGCCTTCCCGGACAATCGATTCCCGAGGGCAGTTAAAGAAATTATGGTACTCCGGCTGCACAGGAGCATTGCACACCGTCTCTGGGGCACTGGGGCAGAGCCTTTCCCCTCGCCAGGCTCTGCGCTGGGTGGGCAGGGAGGCTTGTGAAGGAGCAAGGTGTTGGCCCAAAGGGTGCACGGCCTGGCAGAGGCACTTCTCACCTGCAGGACTTTCCCATGGCCACCTTGGCACTCTGTGCCTCAGTTTCCCATCAGGAAGGGGTCAGCATAAAAACTACGTGCCTTTCACTACTCTGGTAAGGACAAGGGATGGATTAGATGTACTACAGTTAATATGGGTCTATTAGGAACAAAAACCACCTTGCCTATGTATGAAAAAATATTTTTAGGGATAAAATCTTCAACAACGCCTAAGAAATGCCCTGGAAAGGCTGTGGCACACTCAGTGGAGGTGAGGGGAAAGGAGCTGGAAGGGACAGGAAGGTCTGTGAGGTTGGTTCTCCTGACACTTGTGTTTCACACACCATCTTGTACGCAGAGATCAGCATTTCCGAAAGCCTGGCCTTGACTCGCCAGCATCCATGCAAATGCCACTGTTGGTCCTTTATTATCGGGGCTGGGAATTCCTGGTATTTCAGCTGTCTTCCTCCTTTCCCTGGAGCCTGGTGCTGCCGCCAGGGCAGAGGCATCGCCATGCTGGGTGTCCGTATGAGCTCGCCGTTCCCTACGGGGCTGGAGGTGCCCCAGGACAGCTCCAGGGCACGCGGAGGCAGTGAGGAGGGACAGAGACATGCAATATTGCAAGATGGGGGGAAAAAGGCAGAAGCTACTGGTGCTTAAGGTTGAGGCTGCAGAGCTAATGGCTCTTTGCCACGGAGAAGGAAAATCCCCTCTCTGTGTCCCCATCCCCATCCCTCTCCACTGCCCCTGCCCAGCTCCCAGTCTTTCCCAGCTCTGCAGCCTCCTGGCCCCATGGAAAACGATTTCAACTCCCCAGCCTAAGAGGCATTTATCTTATTTTTTGCTGTGTCAGTTTTCTGCTCGTTTAGGGATTCAAAGCAGTTTGGGAGGATGGCAGAGATGGCAGGACGTGCAGGCAGGAGTGGGGGAAGGAAGGTGGGGGGGGTAGAAAAGGGGATCTCCCTTTTTTGGGGCCGCAAGCAGTGAGGTTGGCTGAACCTGTATGGTGTGGCTGTGCCCTTCAGAAATGTACACAAACAAAGGTAGAGAAGACTGGCTCAATTTTTGATTTGATTGATTAACAGCAGGCATTGACTTGACTTCAGGTGTGGGAAAAAAAAAGGCTTTCTGTTTGCTAGCCTAACCCTTACAATTCTAGCCCTAGTGCATTCTTACAGAGACTTCAACAACGGTTCAGTGCTTATTGTCCACGTGGAGGAAAAGGGAGGTTCATGTAACTTGCCTGAAGCCTGGAAAGAAGCACGTGGGAATAGGTCTTGTCTTGCCTCCTGCTTTCTCCTGGGTTATAAACCACCTGTCCTTCCTCGCAGAGTATGCCTGCTCCAGCCTTGTGGAAGGCAGCAGGAGGGAGCAAGCAGTGGGTGATGCTGAGAGGTGGGAAATCTCCAAAAGAACCAAAATACATTAAATGGCCACATCCACGAATACAAAAAATTCTCCGTTTGACAGAAATGTATTAAACGTAGGCGCTCATCATGGTGCCTGTCTGAAGAACTGCTCCGTTATGTATCAGTGAGACCAGGCAGCAAGAAACCCCCATCCACACATCAACGTGAATAACCCCCTGCGCCGTGCCCTAGGGGAATGCTTTACAGGCTGCTGGTGGGCTGTGATGTGCAGACTTTCCAGCTTCTCCTCATACATTAGCGTCTCTTACTCTGCAAATGGTGCTCTCATCGCACAAAATATTTAGACATATAAAGAGTTTTTTCCAAGAAAGGGAAATAACGACACAAGGAGAACAGCAGTTTCTTCAGTGGAGAGCTCTGACAAATGCAGAGACCTCACAAGTGAACGTGTGCATTTTCCCAGTGTTATTTGTAAGGTCTTTTCAGTTACATGTGTTCACAGGGAGGTGAGGGCTGATGGTCCAAACGGAGCTATAAGGGTATAAGGGGACCTGCATTTGCAACATCACCGTCACTGTCACTGCACAGAGGGGTCCCTCTGCCTGCCTTGCTTTTTGCCCCCCTGGACTACATTGGCACCGGTACACGTGTGGTGCTGCGGTGAACCAGACAGAGCACTTGGACGTACTCTGAAATAATACCCCAATATAAAAAAGAGAAAGAAAAGGTTAGCAGATTTTCAGCAGGATCAGCTTTACTGCTCTGCATCACTGGGCATATGCCTGGACTCCAGTGTCAGGGATGTGGGGGGGGATGACACAGGGCGCAGTGCTTTTTTCAGCAGCAGTCCTGGCTTAAATGCAAGTAAAATTACTGCTTAAACAGCAGGACAAATAGCTCCATACCCTCCCTTTTCTGGTAGGGGAGGCACTGGCCAGCTGACGGGCCATTGAGCACCAATGTCCTGGTTCAGCATGTAGGATGGAGTCCTTAAGCAAATATATATAAATATGTATACACACACACACACAAACATATATATACGCCAAAGCTACCAGCCCATGGGCTGCAGCAAGCCCTTGGGTACACTGAGGGGTTTTTCCTTTGGAAAGGAAACCAAAGACCAGCCCTGCCAAGCTGGAGGTGGCTGGTTTGATTGCTCGCTTTTCCTGGGCAGCTCCTGCCATTTCCCCAGTGCAGGCTGCTGCTGCCGGTGCTCAGGGAGAAGGATGCGAAGGACTGAAGGGCTCTAGTCTGTTAATTTATTTTAAAGAATATTAATTAATGCAATATTCTTTTCTCTGGCTTACAGATATTAAAGGCCAGTATGACTCATAAGCATGATCTATCTGATCACTGGTGGCAATAATACATTAATCACCTCTGATGGAGGCTCCTACAGCCCTGTTGCAGGTGGGGGGAGCAGACACGCAGGGCTGGGTGAAGGCGAAGGACCACTCGCAGCTCTCCAGCTGCTGCAGGCGCAAGACAACATTGCACGAGGCAGCCCACATAATTTCCACACCCAGCATCTCTGCAGCAACTTGTCCCTGTGTGGCTTAGGACCCCTCTAGCAGTAAAGAAGACCAGTTAGAGGGTGTAAAGACTGTCAAACTATTCAGCCAGTAATAATAATAACAACAGTAACAGTGAAGTCAGGACCTATTGCAAACCTCCCTGTAAAAGATGGAGGGAGCTGCTTCATTTAAGATGTATTTTTACTTTGGTTTACTGTTTCTCCATGTGTTGTTTTACATTTATCTATATTAGCAGCAGGTACTCAGCAGTGCTAGCAGGGGAACCCAAAAGCGCCAAAAGAGTTGGTTTGGGACATGATGGGGTAGCTTTCTGTCAGGGAAATTTGTAGCAAGAGCTGGCAAGGAGAAAGACGCAGCAGCAGAAAGTCCTGGGACAGGGGTATTGAACTGCTGTGATATGTGGGGGACCACACTAAATTGTCCTTTCCATCTTCCCATGAAGGTCTGTCTAATCTTACCTGCAATGGCTGAATAGAGCTTTTCCCCCATGAAAACTGGAGGAAGGATGACAAAAGAGGAGAGAAATTAGCAGCAGGAGTAAAGTATGGCACTCCCTGGCCGATCCCATAAGCACTAAAATGCTTCATGAGTTTAATGTCATTTCACAGGGTAATCTTCAGCCAGCCTTGTCTAGAGACGCTAGCAGGCTGCTTTGGCGCTCAGCGGTGCAAATCATTGAGTTGCACTGTGAAAGTACAAGGAGAGAGAATGATGAAGTGTTTTCATGTACCTTTTTCATGTGACCTTAACCCCCCAATTACCTTCATAAACTGAATTCTGCTCAGTTACACTAGTCTGAATCATTTGAAGTCAATAGGTTTGCACTAAGGTGGCAGAGTTTTACCTTAGTTGGAGAATCCCACAGTGTAGTGAGCCAAAATTTTTTTTTTTTTTTTACATTTCACTGACACTTTTGGGATAGAGTGATCTCCACATCACTCCTTGAGTGAAAAAGGGGTTATTTTCAGAACAACCCAGTCTTCACTTTTGCCACAGTTCTTCAAGAGAGACCAGTAGGCAATGAGACAAATAGATGGACAAATTAGCTATTTCTGATCTCTGCCTCACCCCTTAAATAACTGAAGAAGAAGATAAAAGAATATTTTAGGAAAGCCACACATAGAAAGCAGAGATGAACTTATACAGCAAATGTTTCAAATAATCAGAAATGTTCTTCAAAGGTATTTCTACTTGTTAGAGGGTCAAAGAGTTACTGGGTCAGATATTGAAAAAATAGATCTGGGAAATACTGAGCCACCACAAGAAAATTCTATGCAAAGTCTTAGATGGCAGTGACGGATGGTTTTGGTTTTCCAGTGAGTACAGATGAGTCAGGGCTAGGAACCAAGTTTTGACACAAAGGAAACATTCCTGTGGAATTAGTCCTTTTAGCTCTCAGGTTGGAACATGAATTTGGTATCAAACACCCTGTTGCTTGCTCACCAAACCTCCAAATATGTACAGTATATGTTCATTTAGTCATCCACCACAACTTACAGCTGGAATGCCTTCTTTCCAGAATTTGAAAGTGTTTACACTTAACTTTAAAAGCAGATTGATCTGTTTCATATATATATATATATATATGTACTGTATTTTCTTACAGCCTAATAGTTTTAATCCTCAAAAGCCAGCTCCCTGTGACAACGAATAGTCACTGGTTTTTAGAGTGGAGAAACAGAAGGTTCCATGGCTTGCAGACTCTTTGGCTGGGAGTCACATCCCCATGCAGTCCTCTGAATGCAGGAGTACAGATTCCCTCTCCCATCAGTGGGGAGAGGCCAGAGCCTTGAGAGGGCAAGTTTTCTCCATGTCTCTTGGACATTGTGTTAAATGGCATGAATCACCTTATGTAGCCACTTTTCTCTATCCAGGAAGCTTAGAAAATGGGTTCAAACTAAACGCTTATCCTCTGGGTGGATGAAGTGGTTAAGGTGAAGGTGGTCCTTGAACAAAGGTTTTTCATGTGTTGTGAACTCATTGTCTGGAGGGCAGGAGCTCCCCCATCTGGGGCTCTTCACCTGTTCTTCTCTTCCTCACTTTGGAGGGTAAAACTAGACAAGAACTCAGGTCTGCTCCTTTCCCAGATAAGTACCCTCAAGCCAGCTATGTTACCAAGTCTGTTTTGTTCTCTCTCATGCCAAAAGTTTATTAAATTACAATAACAAATAATTTAGCTTCTTCTGTATAATGTGAAATAATATAAACGTGAGACACCTTGTCTCCTTACCTTTCTTCCCGAGTGCCTGACTTTCTGGTGATTACGATACTTGCCTGTTCCTTTAGACAGCAGCCTGAGGGGTTTACAGGTTGAGTCACTCAACAAAAAAGGACTCTCCTCTTTTGCTGGAAAGTCGTCTTGTAGAGGCTTTGAGAGGACCACAAGTAGGAAGTGCAGGTGTAGTTCATGAATCTGGACAGGTCAAAGCATGGTGGGGATCAGCACCAGGCCACACACCAGGCAGCCTAGACAAGGCATGCCCAGAAGAAGATGTGTAGGCTCTAGAGGATATGTAGTGCCGGAGGCTGAGCAGGGGTTTGGTACCAAACAATGTGGGGTTTAGGTGCTGACAATGAGAGGTAGGTTAACAAGTCCCTTCTGAATATCACCTCATCTCCCACTGAAACTTGAGATTTAGGAGCCCAAGTCCCACTGTTCTGTGTGATGGTTGGGATTTTAGGAGCTGTGGTGTCAAGGGGATGCTGGCACCTGTTGTTAGTCCTTTTACTACTGAGAGCAGGATGTGAACAAGCAATTTGCTTTAGAAAAAACAATTGACTTCAGAATCCACAGTAAAAATGTGTGTTATTATAGATTTATCACTCTTAAGTGAGTAAACAATTTACTTGTTAAAATCAAATGAAATAAAAGCAATCTGTAGCAAAGAGTGTGCTGTGGAAGGCAGGGCTGGGTGCAGTTGGGCTGGTGGTGCTGGGAAGGAAGGGTACTGTAGGTAAACCACCTCCATTGTGGTATGTCACATACAGTCCGTGCTAATGTCTGAGCATGACTTTGAGGTCTCGAGAGCAGGAGAGGTAGGCACCAGTTTATCAGTCTATCAGAAGAACTGGTCAGACCCAACAATACGTACCAGTCTTCATATCTTTATTTTCCTTTGGGGGAGGCTGTTTCAGTAACATTGGGTGTAAAGGAAGGAGATGTCTCCTCCTGGCTTGGATCATTTCATGGCAGGATAGGCTGCAAAGGCATCTGTTCAGGGCCAGAGGAGAATGAATGGGACCTTTTCCTCTCCACAGCAGAACAAGACTTTAATGGTCTAGTGGAAGTCATTCTGTATTGCAAAGGAAGTTGATAAAATAGAACATAAACTTCTCTAATAGAGGATTTAATTACCAGGAAAGCCAGATTGAATGAAGCATTTGAGCAGAACCATTTCATTGCTGAAGAGGCAATGATTATTAATCCCCTTTCTCCAAGGCCACATTATTTATGCAGGAGGCCTTGGAGTAGCATGTGTCTATATGTGTGCATGTGCTTGTATGTCTTTGTGTTGCTTTGGGTTTGGTTTTGGTTTTGCATCCAAACAGACTGTCACTACCTTTTAAAATGTCTCAGATTTTCTATGACTTCACCCAGATTTCCAGCTAAACTGGTGTATCAACATGATCAAGCTGAAACCAGCCAAAGTAATCAGGTCTCAGGGCTGGAAAGTAGGCACAACGGTAATGAATCAAAAGGCTTAAAAAGCTCTTAAATTGCTATTTCATTCTTCAACACACAAGCATGGCTATCAAGGTTTAACTGCAGCAGAAGGACTTATTTATTTTATTTGAGAAACAGGCACTTCTCTGAAGCCCTCTATTAGTCGATATATCAGCTTGTTCATGTTTTATGTTGTTGTTTTTCCAATATACAGTTCGAAAAGAAATAACTGTGCCTGACGACGCTGGGGTGTACGCCTGTAAAGTTTTAAATGCATTTCTGGTATTTAGCGTTTAAATTTAATGAGATTAAACACAGAATCCAACCATACAATTTACCCTAATGACTGCTTTGTAGTTGTTTTCAGCAGCCAAATCGTGTCACAGTGTCTGCCGTGGTGGGGCAGTAGCAACTACTTTTGGAGGAGAAAACAGGCTGGGAGCCTCCTGCTGTGGACTCAGCCATGGCCAAACTGCCCCGGAGCGGGATGAGGGGCTGCCAGGCTGCTGGGAAGCCCCCCTTGGGACCTCCTCACCTCCACCCTTTGCCCCTCATGGCCAAAGCTCTGCTTGTTCCCTGCATCTGCCCTGGGGCTGGTCTCGGCACGTCGCCTCAAGAGCCCCTCTGCAAGGAAAGCCGATGCTATGCATGGGTTTTGCCAAGTTAAGAATTTGGGTGTTTATGTTTTTTGACACCAAAATAATGATAAGCTCATCACCTGGAGGGTGGATAGCAGCACAAACTGCCTTTCTACTGGTGTAACTTCTCTCCTTTCTGTTTAGGACAGTGTTACGCTGCTGCGACCATTTTTACTGGCAGGGAAGTAACTGCTGTGTGAGACTATGGGGTTTGCTTTACCTATATCCAGTTAAAGCCGTAAAATTTATGTGTGCAAATACACTTGGAGATTTACAAATACTGAGAATCTGTTGCTTTTATTACTTAAGGCAAAAATGTTCTGTGGGTGGCAGAATCGTGTCAGCTCACAATGACTTTTTTCCATACAGACAACTTCACCCTGCAAATCTTTCTTCTCCCCCCCTCCTCCTTATCCCACCCAAATACCTAATGACACAGATCCAAGCTAAGGAAATGCAACCGCAGCAAAGTCTTAGTTTGAAAATAAAGCTGTGCATAGTCCCTGTCCTGTTATGCTGGGGAATGAAACCCGTGGGATGGGCTGTGTGGGTCTGGCACTGACTTCTTCAACATGAGCAAGCAAGGAGCTGTGGGGCCAGCGAGCTGGTGGGGCTCCCTGTGAGCTGCCGGGCTCAATTCCATCCCGGAACCAAATCTTCACAAGGAAGGGGACAGGAAAATCTCCTTCTAGAGAACTGCCACTGTTGGTGTATTTATACTTTGACAGTGGGTGCTTCTGAAAGGCTTTCGTAATACCAGTGATCTCTGCGAGGACTGGCCGAGGGAAATCATCTCAAGGCACCGGGTGATGCTCATACAGTAACGCATCTTAAAACTTTTGTGTGGATGGTGTCATTTGGGCTCAGTGTGACTTTGGTCTGCTATAGCTGAATACTGATAGTTTAAAGCAAGAATAAACCAAGGCCACTCCACCAGTGAAGAAGAAATCTGCAGATGTACTGACCTTTTGTTCATCACTTTAGTTTTCTTAAACAGCTTTATACAGCAAGTCCTATGCAGTGTGAGTTTGCAAAAACACGTTTAATTTTTATTAAGAAAGATCTTTGAGAGTCACCTCAAAGGATCAAATTAGAGATGGACCCAGTTCACTATTCTTCCAGGATAAGACTGTGTCCCTGTATGGCTTCTTCTACATGAGCAGGCACATCTATCTCTCAGTACAAATGTGTGATTCCTACAATGCATCAAATCCAAACTGAATAAGAGCATGTTGTCTGTAGAACTACAGTAGATGTGTGTAAAAATACATACTAGCATTTTGGAGCACATTCAAACTGATTGCTAAGCCTCAGTGAAAAATGGTCAACAAACAGTGAAAGAACAATTTTACTTGGCATTTTATTCACTTAACAGAAACATTCACTTATCAGGTATCACTGAAGTGCAATTTACAGAACTTAGCAGCAAATTCACATATGTAAATTCAGATTTATTTTCTTTTGTTGTCTTTTTTGTCTCTTTTTTTTTTTTACAAATATTACAAATGTACATCCATTAGTACAGTATTGCCATTCACTCATGCGTGTTATGTACAGAATCTTCACTAAAGAACTACTACTGAGCAATTTTTCCTTTTCTTCAGGAAATGCTGTATGTAGGTCATATGTGCTTCTGGGATGTGGTCCCATCACACTCTATCGCTGCACATAATGAGAAGAAGTAGACGTTTAAGGTCATATTCAACCCTAGTGCAAGCACGTGCAACTCCATTGCCTCCGATGAGATCAGCTGATGCCCGCTTGCAGTGGGGACTCAGTTCGGTCCCCGCTACCAAATTCATTCTGGCAGCTGAATCCAGGATTGCATTTATGTATTTCTTGCAACAAAGGATAATTCAATCCCACCACACTTTTCTTTTTATTCTTAAAAATAACCAGGCACGGTGTTTTGTTGTCACAGTAGCTGCGAGACCGGCCTGTGGAGCCATATGCGTTAGTCGAGCTGACGTCATGCCAGGGCTGGAGGAGGATGGGCGAGGGCAGGGAGATGTAAGGAGGAGCCATTGAGGTCTCTTGTGTGCTAGATAAAGACTAACTTGGAGAGGAAAAGTAGAAGACATTGCTTCCCCCCGCCCTGTGGATCTCTGCATGAGAACCCTTGTCCTCCTCTCTGGTTGCCCTGTGGCTTCTCTCCCCCCGTGGGAGCAGCCGGAGCCTCTGGGACCACCACTGCCAGTGTCACCCACAGCTTCTCCCACACCTCCAGTCACGGGCCTGACCCCCCCCACCCGCCCACTGCCCCTCTGGGCACCTTTGCTGCCCAGATCACACTGGAGGGCTGCACCAGTGACAGCTGTGTTAGAGGACGGGACCGTGTGGAGGTACCGGGAAGCTCCAGAAGGTGCCAAAAAAATTCTGAATGCTATTCAGAAGAGCTGACAAACTGGTCAAACTATTGACAAAGTGGTTACCATAAAACGTTTCCATTATTGAAACGTCTCAGTCTTGTTTGTTTTTTTTTTTTTTTTTTAACTATTTCTACTCTAAGGATATTTTTTTAAATATTTTTGGTAGTTAATATGGAATGTATTATTTTGCTGAAAAGGTTTCTGGAAGGGGAGAGCTTTGTTTTATCTAATTTAAAAATTCTAGTTTATCACAATTGTTTTTATACAAGACACTATAGATACATCTTGTAGTTTATAATCTAAAAATAAAATCTCATCAAAATACTGTAGCTATTCTATTGTGGGCATCAATAAACAATGTATTTACTGTATATGGCTCTCCAAACATGATAAACCCTATACAAAGAGCATCTATCTTTATTGATAGGAACAGTTTCCCGTGTAAAGGAAATTACATGGAAAAATATGAGCCTTGTGTTGTTTGAAAAGTAACTCAGCTTGACAGTTCTGAGAAAATACCAAGACAGTTATCACAAATCAGTAGCAGCATGTTATATACAGATTTAAAGAGAATCACAGGAATAAAAAGAAAACAGTAGTTATATACCCGCAAATCCTGTCATTTAAAAAACCAAAAACTGAAAGAAATGCACAGGGCGTTTGAAGGTTGGTTCTGCAGTGGGACTATCAAAGCTCAGTTCTCCCATGACTGTATCTTCTGCATTCTGATGAAGTTTGGGAGGGTTCAAAGATGAGATTATATCAGACCCAGCCACAGTTATGAAGAAAATATTTAACTGTTGGGTGCTACTCGTCTCCTAACTGAAAAACCCCACCTGCTTTTCAGGCTGCAGATGAACATGAACAATAGTAATACCTGGCATTTACACAGAGCTAGAATCTGAAAGCTCTTACGTTGAGTAAGACCTTGTCTTACCCAAGCCTGTCGTTGCATCTGCTGCACTTACACCAATTGGACTATGTGGGGAGGTAAAACTCACTGCAAGAGTGACAGCATCATACGACCAGAGCACTTTGACCCTGCCAAGTTCCTTAAATGTGAAGCAGGCAAGTATTATTATCCCCATTTGACAGGTGGAGAAACTGAGGCAGGAAAGGGCCAAGTATCAAATGCGCTCTCTTGTTTGGGATGCCTTAGTCGTGGCTACCCAGCCCAGTGATATTGCAGGTGTATGGAGCATCCTGAGCTCACACCCACTTAATTTAAAGCTGTGGATCGTCACGAGCTTGGAAATCTGAGGCTCTGGGTCCTGGTCCCAGCCTGCCTGACTTTAGGCAGCTACCTCAAGCTCCAGAGCTAGGAGCATCACCACGGCGGTCTGCACCGGCAGCCCCTGGAACTGTGCACCTCCGCAGGCAGTACAGGGTTGAATCGCCCTCTTGACAAGCATCTGCATCCCGGCTGGTGTCTAAAGGGCACGTGTGATGAACTGGGCACGGGTAATTAAAATTTGCAAGTGCAAAACTCCTGGCCAGATTTGAAGATTTGGTGCAAAGTGGTTTGTCCAAGGAGTCAGAGGGAATAAGTGTAAAAACCAAGGGAATCCTGACACTTGGCTTTGTGCTCAGAGCCAGCAGTGGAAAAGGGAGTTTAAAAATGCTGCATATCTTTGAGGTCCAAATTCTTTCTCACAGATTTAGGCAGCTAACAGGATGATTTTTGCATAGAGGTTAGACACCTTTTTTTGGATGATTATGGGTGCTCTGAGACCTGCTGTCATGCCACGTGCCTAGGGTACTTCCGTCTTTGCTCACTATTTTCCATTGTTCAGTGATGACTCTTGCACTGATTGTGTGAGGGAAAACAACCTCTATTTGGGATCAGACAGGTGGCCCGCTAACACCTCAAATCAGTAATAACCAACAGCAATAAACAATGAAATGCAGAATCTGTGGGGGTGGCATTGTAATTTGGGCAGGTACATCCTTGGGAAGGGGTCATGGAAAAGCAGTTTTCTAAAGTCAAGTTCAGTGCATCAGACACATGTCTATTTACGTATTTCCAATACAGAATTAAAAGCAAATATTCCCATTGAGGTTGCTATTAAATCTCAAACTGCTTCAATTCTCTCGGCTCACGTGTCCTGCCTAGCCTTCTCTCCAGCTGATTTGATCCAGTCATGTAGCAAAGGTGTCAAGTGATTTATACAGTTAGTAGGAACTGATCTTGCTCTGGGGGTTTCTTCACCCAGGTGCCCAGACCGGCTTTCTGAAACGCTTTAAACAGCTGCTGCTTGACAGACTGGTACGTCTGAGCCACCAGCTTTGCCTCGCTGTACACTGATGGCATGTCTCCATGGCTTGGTATTCGTGTGCTCAGCTGCAGAACAAAAATCAGGGAAGGGGAAAAAAATAAAAATAAAAAAATCAACCAACGAGCCAAAAGAAACAGGAGGCTTCAGTAGCTGTATAATCTTCCTGTCTACATTTCATAAGCAACAAACAAACTATCACTGTGCTTTGTGTGTTTGCTTTTGGTTTAACAACAAAAAAAACAGGGAAGCAATAAATGCCTGTGACATGGTTTCAAGCCATTGCAAAGAGGAACGGGGTAAACAGCTTTGCCTTGGAGTGGCCATAGGCAGTAGCAAATCTTGGTGTGCTTTACAAAGGCAAAACCCTACTTCTCAGTTAAGATGATTTTTAGGGACAAAAAAAGGAAAAATCCTTTCTGGGGATCTTTAAAGAGTGTGTTCAGTTTAGCCCGGGAAGCAGAGCAGCTCAGTGCTTCCAAGTAATGCCAAGAGACACAAGAAGGAGAGTCCCCTCCCACACTCTCCCCTTTTCCCTTTTTAATCTGTTGTTGTTGAAAATGCTGTGAAACCTGTCCAGAACAGGGCAGAAATTAGGCGTCAGGATTTGTGCTGGTGCAGGAAAACTGAGTGGTCTGTTGGCCCCTTTGCTCTGCAGAAGGACCAAACAAATGACCTCCTTAGACCAGCCCAAGTCTTAACAGTGCCGAACCAGCAGTGAGGCTTTGACATTACATGAAAAAACCCAAGTCTGGAAAATGCCCTAGAGCAAGCAGACAGGTGGAAGTCCAACGCTTACAAGCCAGGGAAATAGTAGCCTGTAGGAAAACACACCCTCAAAGCACAGCGTGGTGAGCAAACACCACTCTTTTCCCTCTCTCTAAAAAGGAGAGATGCTGAAAGACAGATTAAAGGGAAAGGCGATCGCGCAGCCCGAAATGAGCTGCTCCAGTCCTTGTGGTGCCAGCTCACCGTGGGGCTGCTCTGGCCGTGGGAGGGCGATGCTGCCAGCCTGGGCGTCAAAGGGCCGCCAGCTGGCCTGGCTGGTGGTGGCTCCCCTCCAGCTGCCCCTTTGTGCCCCAGAAGGGGACACCGATGACATTCTCAAACGCTTCGTTTTGTCAAAAGCAAAGCGCCCTGCTCAGCCATGAGTTACTCCCTCCTGCTCATCCCAACCCCATCCCTGGTGCGAGCGAGGTGCAGTCCAGCTCCCCCAGCCATAGTCCTGGCCATAGCCTTCCCTGGGGCCCGACTTGCCCCAGGGGTTTTTTCCCATGAGGATCCCTTTGTTTTGGGGGCAGCAGAAGTGCTTCTTGCCCCCCTCCCCATGCTACCTGCTGTGCAAGAAATAGGCTGGGACCTGTGCCACCAAACTGTGACTGAGCCCTGGGCACGAAGCCCAGGCTGGTCTCTTCTGCTCCCCCCACCCCCAGGCTCAGGGTCCCTGCTAGGACAGGTCGTGCCACTGCTTGGGGTGCGTTGAGTCCCCCAGCCTCCTTCCCTGGGGTCTCCTGCAGAGCAGAACAACCCCTTCGGGCTTGTCCTCACACCTCCCCACCCTGCCTGTCTGTTGCCTTCCCGAATGGCTTCGTCAGTGGAAGTGGCTCCAGACCCCCCTGCCATCACTCTGCCTTGTTCTTTTCCACTCGTTCCCCAACAGGAAAAAGGTTTTGGCACTTAATAAAATCATTTTTTCTTGTCCTCATCTTCTCCCACTCTACATGGACCGCAGGACAATTCTTGACAAGCTTCCTTACAGCAAATTAATATTTGAGCAGTGAAAGCAGGTGGGCTGAAGAGACACTTTGTGTTTTCCCTGCTGCTCCTCCTGGAAGTGGTGGGGTCTTTCTCTCCCCCAGCGCTTTCTTGAAGGGTCATGCAAGAGGAGAAATGGTGACTCCAGAACCAAGAATAACAACAGGAAATTTTCCTTATTCCACATCAAACTTCTTCATATGTGTCCTACATCCCTAGCCTCCATCCTGTAGTTTTTGGCCATCCATCTGTCCTGACACTGCCTGCTGTCTGTGGGAAGTAACTGAAGTGTGAGGGCAGGTTGACTTCAGTGCCATTTCAAACAAGGGATGTTCATGGCTATCTTCCCTAGAGAAAGCAGGGCTGTCAAGGGGTGGTGGCCATTTTAATTAAGTACAACCTGTAGTTTTAATGCCATTACATTGTACTGCTGCTGAGTGTAATGAAATCAGAGAGCCTTCAAGCACCTGACCGCTCACCTTGAGAGGAGCAGCTGTATTGTTGTATGGATTTATCAGCACATCTGGGAGAGTGAGGAAGAGGAGGAGAATAGGTGATCCAGAGCACCTGCTTTAGTCAGCTAACTTTGGTGAGATTGGGAGCGGTTTAAGTTGTGAGTCTAAACCCCTGTGGAACAACGAAGTGACGTAGATGCCTCCAAGGTGATGAGAAATACTTCCCTCAGGCCTCTAAGACTTAGTGAGTTGAATACGCCCCTTAGAGTCAAAGGGATGCTTGGCACAAGATGCATAAAACCTTATGCAGTTGTGCTCGTATGGACATTTAACAGCCTCTTGGCTTTTGACTGTTCATCTGAGCATGGCTCCATCGCCAAGGACAGCCAGAACATGCACCTCCCCTCCAAACCCACCTGGGTTTCTGCCCTTGCCTTTCTCTGGACTCCCAGCTCCTGCAGCTGACCCTGCAGGCTCTTAGCTCCTGATCCTCTGCCAGGAGGGATGCAGGACACCTGCGGAGGCTGCAGCTTCATCATGAGATTGCTAGAACACGGATGAGTCTGGGGTAAGGACTAGCCCACCTAGAGCTGGTGGCAGCGTCCTGTCAGTGCATCAGACCTACCTTGCCATGAAGCTTTGCCCACCGAGTGAAGAACATGTGCTTGCAGAGCCGTGAGGGACTCCCGCAGGTCCTCTTCCCCGTTGTGGCATTGATAACCTCCAGGTCGGCGTTCCCCACAATCCAGTTCACACTGAAGCTGGGAGATTTTCCGGGCTGCCGAGCGTCAGCGTGGCTAACCCCTGGCAGGAGAGAAGGACACCAGTAACATCCAGTGCTCAAAATCTTCAGAGGCTGCTAACATCTGGTGGGTCATTGTGGCCCATGAGACATCCTTAAGTGAACATGCTGACATTGTGCACTGCACATGCTGTTGTCACCATCGGTTAAGTGTTACCAGGGCGAATACCTTAGAGAGACATAATTTAGCAATTCCTATAGATCTTTTTCCACCTTGCAGGCAAACTTTTTGTTAGCCTAAGGAAAGCCGTTAGATTGTAGCGTGTGCTATTGACAGCAGTGTGATGGTTGCCGAGTGAAATCTTTCAGAAACGCTTTAATGGGATAGCTGGTTTTTAAAAGGAACTTAGCAGCAAAGTGCTTTTGCCATGAGTTCCTCCAGGTGAGCTTTCCACGGTCCAGCATATTTATCTGCCATTAACTGCTGGGGCCTTCGCTGTGATCGGAAGTCTAGGTCAAAGGGGATATAAATGGGGGATAAGAAAATGCAAAACATACATTTCATCATCAGAAGAGATTATTAGATCCAAGTTAATAATGACCTTGTAGACATCACAAACCTACACAGAAAACTCTTGCTCCCCACCTTGTGTTTGCCTGCAAGTTTCCTACCCTGTATAGGTGCAACAATCTCTTCAAGAGCTAGGTGGTGTCCTAATGGCAAAACTTTGGACATCTTTAAGTGGAATGCATCTTACTTAATTTCAGACAGCTACAATGATGATGTTTTCAGTCACCTGGGGTGACTGCATGACCTTTGTGTCATTCACATGGCCAGTTTTGGACATCTGAATCACATACTGGAGGCCACTCACTGCCTACACAGGTGAGATCTCCCTTGACTCTAAATGCAGATCAGGGCTGCAAGGTCAAGTGTGGGTGTGTACATGAGGGAGACTTATTTTTAATCAGGTAAATTCCTGTCTCTTAACCATTTAGTGTAGTTCAACCTTTCTGTGACTCCTGTCGCTTTCTCATTTCTTGTACCTGAAACCCCTTTGCAAGGAAATAAGAGGAATAAAGGAAGCGGTTGGTTTATTTTCCAGCACAGGATAAATGCAACCAAGTGAGCTCTACTTGCCCTGCTCGTTAGTGCTTTTGGGAGCAAAGAATCAACACTGGGACCTTCCAAGGCTGGAAAAGACAGTGACCTGAAGCCGTCTGAATATTTTGGAGAATGTGGGCGTTGGATGATGTGTCTGGATCCAGCTGTTGAGTCGCTCTCTACTCATTTGCTGTGTGGGCCACTAAGCCTGCAATCCTGGACAACAAAAGCCACTGTGGTGAGCAGACAGGTGGGGACTGTGCTGTGGGCAGGAGCTGCCCGGCACAGCTGCCTCGGCACAGGCCAGCGCCAGGGCTGGATCTCTGTTTCCAAACGGCGGATCCCGCTGGAGCCCCTGCCTGCAGCAGCTCCAGCAACAGCTCATGGTTTGCATAGCTTAATGGGACCCGATTTCATTGCTCCTGGGTGAGGGCAACAAAGAAAGGTCCTTTGCATTTTCTGCTGAAGGGTTTCAAAGAACTTTTGCAGAGGGGGAGAAGTACTGATGCAGGCTGTTCAGAGAGGAGGAGATTAAAGAAGAGAGATCAAAGTGCCTCCTTTCCAAACTGCCCCTTGCTCAGGGATCTCATTTTCGGAACAGATACACACCATGAGCATCTGCTGATCTCAGGCGGAACGGGAGGAGGCGGGAGCTGGTGGGAATGCAGCGTCCGTCTCTACGTTAAACACGCTGAGCTTGGTAAGCCCCTGAGAGAGACCATGGGAGAAGTGGAGGAGAAGCGGAGGGCTGTGCAGGGTCAGTCCTGACAGCGATGCTGCCTCTGTAGGCAGCTCCTGCCTCCTGCCGGAGGCCTCCCAGCATCATGGGAAGCAATGTGAGTGAGGGAGCATGGCTCCCTTTGTCCTCCCATCCCCTCTGCCCCTGGAGGGAGCTGCAAGAGCCAGACAGGACTGAGCACGCACAGAGAAAGGTGGCCTTTGAAGGGAAAAAATTATATGGCACAACCACTTTGTACCGGTGGCAAAGCTGGAATTGCAGAAATCATCTCAGTCACTGGGACTGAGCTCGCTACCGTGTGTAGAAGAGAATTATAGCTAAGTCATAACCTCACCCAGGATTTGTAAACATACTCATGTTGTATTAATACCTCTTTCAATTCCCCCTCCCCCCACCCCGAGATAACAGATCAGTCTGCTTCTAAAACTCCAGTTCACCTAGGCAACAGGATATAAACTGAGCCCTTGAAAATCAGATAGATAGCTCTCTGGTGCTATTCAAATGCCTCTATACAGAACAAGATGCAGACAGATCAAAATCGGCTGTTTGACATGACGCACCACTCTCTGTTGAGATAGCACCCAAAGGCTTAGAGGACTGTGTGCCAAAAAAAACACGATAGCAAACACCCTGCCGTGCAAAGTTGCCACAGGCCACTAAAGCAATAAAAATGTTGTGAAAACACTGACTAGAGGAAAAGAAGGAAAGGCTGCACGGAAAGGAGGAGAGAGCAGGCTGGGGTGCCTGTCGGTGGGGAACGTACGCCCCTGCCCAAGCTGAGGCTCCCTCTGCTCTCGGTGGACGTCCGTGAGAGCTGGGAGCTTGCCCCAGTGCCTGGAACACACTCTGCACTTCTTTGGCTTTCACGCTTTCTCTTCCCAGCTATCATATATAAGTACATGTATTAGGGTAAGTAGAAGATACTTTCACATCATTTTCCAAATGCAAGAGAACAGGCTTTAAAGAAAACACCATGAGACTCATGACAGACGCAAATATAGAGCCTAGATATATTATCTGATTGTTGTTTTTGATCCTTTTTTAACACTTTTTTCCATGTTTTTATTTTGACAAATAATTGTTCTAATTTTATTTGAAAGGTAACACCTAAATAATCTAGATAATTTTCTCTCCTCTATGTAAAATATCCTCCTTAAAACCAACACAACAAAGAGTACAACAGGAGATGGTAGAAACCGGAAGGAAAACAGGAGTCTTTGTACAAATAACATGAACTTGAGTACTGTGGGATATGAACTGAAATCTGTCCTCATTCTCCTCTCTCCCCCAGCAAAGCCTCATGCCTCTTCAGGGTACCATTTAGAATGGCCTCAATCTTAAGAGAAAAGGAAATAAAAATGACAGAGGGCTTTTCTTTCTTCTAAAAAATACACCCAAGAGTAATCCCAGTGAATGAGTGGATTTCCATCTGGCTGGGACTGGTGTGAGTGGAAAACCTCACTGATCATTTTTCTGTGGGGCCAAGGAGTTATACCAGGATATCTCATCCCACACTGTAACTCTCCTCTCCATTGAAATGTTTGGACAGCTATAAGCAAGTGACAAAATTGGCATCCTTATAATTGAAGGACTCCTGCAATTTGAAATCCTTGGCTGGTCTGATCCCTGAGAGGAACGTGGGAAGCTGAAGTTGCTGAGGTTTGGTCTCTAACGCGTTTGGTTTGGCTTTTGCTAGGTGCCCATCTCCTTTGTCACTGGATATGCTGTCGACACAGTTTTCCAGGTAAGAGAAACGTAACACAAGCCTTAGCAATGTAAGTTTTAAGCAGTATTGACTCCCTGGGATTTGTGGGGGAGGGAAGATTACAAATAATGGCTTTAGAGACAAAAGCAATGTAGTCAGAGAGAGACGGATTCCTCCCACTGCTTCTCCTGGGCTGAAGAAAACCCACAAACACAACCAAAAGCAAAGCAAAAGCTTTTCCAAACAGAAGTCTCTGGGAAGGAGGAAGCCAGCCATGAAACATGCAGATATTTAAAACGACACAAGGGCCCCTCTGATACATTTCTAACTCCCTTGAAATCTCTGGCAATGACTCTTGGACATAAATATGCACTTGGGCCAAGCATGAGCCATTAATTTTACTCCACAAGACCAACCCGGCAAAGCAATAGCTGTTCTGTGGTTAAATCTCTTATTAAATCCCTTATTGTGTTTTCAGTCCTTCAACAGTTCTACTGGGTTTCCCTGTACATCCTGCAGATACAGTGAAAGTGGGTGTGATTTTGATCTTAATGTATGGGTGGACTTAAAATGAGTTAGGGCTGTCACAGGATGAGATCAGCTCCCTCAGTGAGAGATGCAGAGGCTTCTGGCAAACAGGGGTGTTTTGCCAAAATAACAGCCAGGTTTGGAAGACAGGGAGATTTTTCCCAACCAGCTGTGCGTTCTTTCCTCCCTCCCACGATGTGCGTGGCAAGGGAGATGGGGCTGAGTCATGCCCATGCTGGGCCAGGGCAGGAGGGATAGGAAGGGGCATGGGTTGGAGGAGAAGTATGGAGCACAGTTTCCTGCATACTTGCATTGCACAATCTTTGGCTAGCTGCACTGAAGAGTTAAAAAATGGAGATAAGCTGTTCAAATAAGGATAAGCCTTTTGACCTAATCACCTTTTAACGCGTACATGCACATTGCACTTACCAGATGTACTAAACCACACAGAACTTGAGAATTTCCCCAGTGGCTAAACTATCACTTCTGCCTGAGCTGAACTAATTTTGTCACAAGGATACATTAAAAAAAAAGAACATAAAATAGATAAGGGATAAAACAGCCCTCTCCTGACTGAGGAACCTAGAGGACATTGAAAGGCAACGGTGTACTCCACTAAAGCATCTGGACCTCCAAGCTCTGTAACCCTGACATCGTATTGGTGTCACAGGGAATCCTCCTGAAGAACAATTATCAGAGTCTAAGAGTAAAATAAGGATATAATCCTGTGCAGAACTGGTGGCCCTTAGCACTCGCATGCCTCATGAGGATCTGAAGGCATTCAAGACTTTGTGGGATTTTGCTGGGATGAGGCCAGACAGCTGCTGCCTGGCTTGGGGTTAAGGAAGTGAGAGTCAGGGGGATGGAGAAGAAAGGACCAGAGAGATGGGGTAGGGACAGGGGCTGGGAAGGAGAAGTGGTGGAAGTGAGAGTAGCCTGAAAGATAGCTGGAAACCACAGAGATGCTCACACGACGGGCAGCAGCCTCGTCAGATGGCAGCAATGCCTCCCCGAGGTCTGCTGAGAAGGCAGGATCTCCTGCACGAATGAACAACCCTTTTCTCATGGCCATCTGCTCCGAACATGATGGCTAGCAAGTGGTGAAGGGGCAGGGCTCCGAGTAAGGGCCGTGGATGGCGGGGCTGCATGCACGGGGCCGGAGATGTGAGTGCTGGTTCTCCTGACTCTGCACATTTGTGTGATCACTGGGTGAGGGAGAGCAGGACGGGAGAGAGTTAAACTTAAAATTTACTGAACACTTCCTCCCTGGTTTTTAGACATCTTTTACTTAGTCATACACTTTAGTCCACTTTGAGCAGTCTTTGTACAGTGTTAGTTTTCCTAGACAGCTTATATCCACTACTGATCCTTTTTGCGCTCACTGCATATGAAAAAGGAACTGGATTTAAATGCATCAGTTTCTTCATTCTACAAATTCATACTCTGCAGGAAAAAAAGAAGCTATGGGCTAACAGTTTCCTTACAAACAAGTCAACTTTCCTGTTGGTGACCAGCACAATTAGTGATGGGAGAGGAGATCATTTGTCTTGCAGGCAGGTGTTTGCTTACCACTGAGAAGCAGCTGATTGCGCCGGTATGAAGCTGGCAGCTGACCAATGTCTTCTATTCTATGGCTCATTACCCGGGAAAGGTGACCAGTGTGATAGAGGCTTCCCACAATGATGCTGTGCAAGTACATGGGTTCGATGAAGGAGCTGAGGAGAGCACCCTGGAGCCCAAGAATGTTCCATCTGGAAAAGAAATTCAGGAGCGATAAAACACATGGGTGGAGGAATGGCCACAGGAGAACTGCCCTGAGAAAATCAGCAAAGGCCAGCACGTGGGTTGGAGGGATGAGGGATGAAACCATTCCTGTCCCTGTCTTATGATGCATGAAGCACTGCACTGTTAGGTTATTATGCACCCGTGGACTGATTCCTCCTCTACAATCATTTTAGATTACTGTGATGCCACTGACTTAAGGGATGTATTTCTGTCTTGCGTTACTGCAAACAGAGGCCTTTTGTTGAGAACTGTTCCTTATAAAAGAATTTGCTGTTTGGTGAACATTCATTTAGCATGTCTTTAGCAGAATTTTATCTTTTTTCTGCATCTATAATTTTACACCTACATTGGTAGAGCTAAAATGAGTGCTTTTGTTATTCTACCTTTATTTACCATTTGTCTTACATTAGTGTCATCCCCTAGTCATACAGCCAAGATAACATGTGACTTAGCTGGCCAAAATTCCCACAAAACTGTTGTGAATAATTTTTGAAAGCCTCACAGGCTGACATTTCCTTGCACAAATGATCATGCAGATATGAAGACATCCATAAGGATCAAATACTGTTCCTGAAGAGAAAAAGAAGAGTTACGCTTTTAGGCAATTTATTAGTAACCAATAATTTGACCTGCTCTGAAGTGTTCAGAGTGATGGATATGTCTCACCCCATTGCTGTCTTAAAGGTGCAACAGAGTGATGATGGAAACCTTGAGGCCTTCAATCTGTTAATGACTCTGAGCTCCCTACTACTGCTGTTGGATTAGTTGCCAGAACTGTTCTGCATTTTAATAGCCTCTGAATTTTTACATCAAGCTAGGCACAAATATGACAGGATGCTCACTCTAAACTCTTCAGGGGACAGGTAATTGGTTAAAAAGTGGAAAAATTAAAAAGGGGAAAGAAGTCGTCATGCAGTTATCTTCTTGGCAAACCCTTTTAGCTCAGCCCATCTAACAAGAAGTTGTTCCCCACCACCCAAACGCTAACATGCTGTCTTACACTTGGATAATATTTTTATATAAGTCAAACCCTGTCAATCTGAATAGTTTTGAGTTCAGGAGTTCAAACTGAAAACACTTCAGAAAAAGTAGTTTTGGAGAGTGTATTTTGGCTCATTGAAAACCAAAACACCGGCAACATTTGGAACACCATAGCTGACTAAAGGAAAAGGTAAGAGGTGCCTGCTATTTAAAGCAACATCCAGTGGCTGCCATGCTAAATAATGTGTTTAAAGCACAATCTCCATCAGCAGCAAGCATTATGTAGCTAATTTCTTACATCATTGTTCTTTTCATTAATTAACATTTCTCAACCGTTAGTGCAATTATTGCACTGCCTCCGTGCTGTATGTCTCTTTTCATGATTAATAAGGAGTCATTATATTTCCCTTTCCTGAAGCAGTCAATTAACACGGAATACTTTCCATTAATTACTGAATGTTTAAAACCAGCATGCTGTACCTGGAGAGCAATCTGCTCTAGGAACCTGTGACACCAATTGCTTTAAAAAGTTCTCTTTAAATTTTATTCCAAAAACACAAGCAATTTAGCTGGCTATATTAATTTGCCTCTGAAGCAGGGCTGTGAATGAGAAACATCTTTTAATCTCATGCAAGAAAAGGCAGCCATCTGGCTGCTGAGGATTTCAGAGTCAGACTCTCCCTGTCTCCCTCTGTAAATGCAGGTCATTAAAGTAATGTGTTCATCTACATAAAACTCAAATGGAATATAAAAGGTAATATTTATATACAAACAATTTAGTCCCACAATTTAAACAGTCATTGGTTTTATGAAACATTTACTTTAGTCGATCAGATTTGCATAACTTCATTTGGGGGAAAAAAAATGTGGTCATTCCTGCAAATAACATCACTTTTAAAGGAAAGAACTAGCTGCCTCTTTGAGTAAATATCTTATCATGATGCAAAATTAATAATGCAAGCTTAAGAAATAGAGTTGAGTTCGGCTAACAGTACTATGCCTCTGACCAGCTTCTAAGGCGAGTAGAAAAATTAGACAGTGATATCTTTGTCCAGATGGAAACTTGTAAGATATCAGTGTTGTTTTCAACATTTGACATTTCCTTAAAAAAACCCTTGTATATTTGATTGAAGGAGAGAAAAAAGCAGCTAAACAGAAAAACAACATATGTTCAACAATATTTGAATTTTAGCAATATGCACATCACAAGAAATCATCTGAGCTTTATTTACCAAAATAGGGGATTGTGTTCAGATCATAAATTACAAAGTAATAATGATTATTTAATTTAAATTCTTTGCAAGGATCCTGTCTTTTCTTTAGAGATATTTCTCTGCCTAATTCTAAATATGTTCATCCTAGTGTAAAAAGGGATTTGGATGTCAATGGAATTACATTATGGGAAATCATAGTATAACCACGATCAGGTCATACCCTACGTATTAAAAGCATTTCATAAACGTTAAATAATTCTCACAATGCTGCTGTGAGGTAAAACCCCATTTTTATACAACCCGGGGAACCAAGGCAGAAAGGCAATGTGATTTACTGAAGTCTGCTGCATTATTTGGAGGCAGAGCTAGAATCCACGTCTTCTGGATATGACAGTTCTTCCTCGAGACAACCCACTTTTCCCATCCCAAAAGAAGACCCAGCCAGGTGTAGGGGGAAATGAACTTCTATATCAGCCATGGTGGATTTTGACTTCAAGGTATAAATAGATATAAGACAAATTAGGCAGAGGGGCCAGACCAAAAAACAAGGGAGAGGAAACATAATAAAAGAATAGGGGGTACAAGAGCAAGCTGTGCCTGATGGGTAGAAGGTGATGTAAAAAGAGACTGTACCAGAACCAGACAGCATCCTATGGTAGGAAGGGCAGAGAAATCAGAAAAGGTGCTGACACCAGGGAGGCAATATTCGATGGGGACTCCTTGCCAGGTCTTCTTGAGCAATGCCAAGGCTGCTGTCCACCGTGGCGGTGGTGGAGAAACGGGATGAGGGTGATGGCACTGCCACCTGCGTGCTGGCCACTTCCCAGTTTTAGCAGCATCCATTCAGAGAAGTGGGATGAAAAAGCAGAGAAGGAGCTTTGCTTTCAAGTCTAGCCCAGGTTCGGCAAAGTGTTGGGCCTGTTGTTTCTTTCCGGAAAGCAGCCCCGAGCATGTGCATGAGTCCGACTAAGACAGCACAAGTCCTGGGAAAAGAGGGGTCCTGTGCTGAGCTGGCCAGAACAAGGCCCTTGCACTGCTGCTCTTGTCCTTCAGAGCACAGTAAAAGCACATTAATGATGAGGGAAATTTTTGGTTACTCATTCTGCTTCTGTTCTGTGGATAAAAAGACCTAGCTTGGAGGGCAGCCAGTTCAGTATTTTGCATAAACAATAGATTTAACTGACAAATATTTGGGGGAAGGTCTTTTATCCCGTGGATTGTTCATCCCTTGACCAACACACATGGCTAATGTACTGACTTGGTCCTTTGATACCTGAACATCTATGGGATTATTTGTAGGTAGATGATAGGGAAAGATCTGTCTGAGCAACAGTGAAACTATCAATAAGGGTGCTCATTTTTGAAGGAGCTATTTCTCTGTAGCCTAATTTAGATCCATGAAAGTAGCTGTGTTCCCATCTGTAACAAAGTGCTCTCTTCAAATGTGGCTTTTCAAAATAAAATTATTATTCAGAGCAATGCAGTGTTACATTTTGGGTCCTCAATATATCAAAGTGACTTTCCTCGCTATGAGGAAATATGCTGGATCATTCTGAATTTTCCTAATTGTGCAAGATTTTAAGGGCTGTTTTCAAGGGCACGCATCTCTCTAATAACTTATATGCCGTGTGCTTTGTAATAACCCTTCCAATAAAGTGAAAATCAACCCACTGCTCCCTTAGTCACAGATCTTATTTAAAAACCCCCAAATCTTCAGCAAGCAGGATCAATAAAACCAAATGTCTCTCCTTTTCACTTAAATATGGGAGCTTTTGGTGCTTTAAATGGAAGGAAAGTATACCCTTCCTTTTGTTCAAACAGCAGATATTACTTCACTGTTTACAAAGACAAAATCCCGTGTCCGGTTTTCAATATAGATAATCCTTGAATAAATATATTTTTGCCTGTTTGTCAATCACAGAAATGCCAGCGACGGTCTGGGAGGCATCCCAGAGCAGGCGGCCTTTCTTTAATTAAACGTCATGCTTCCCTGGCCCCAGACGCCAGGGCGGGCTGGGGGTGAGCCCCCGCAGAGCCCCCACGCAGCTCCCACGCTCCCGGCAGCCCGGGACCACCGGCGAGGTGTGCAGGGAAATGTGTCCCCGAGTCATAACCCCATCACAGACTCCACACCTGCATGCTGTAGCATCATCTCACCACACCAAGTCGGTTGCGGTTCCTCCCTGGGACCGAAAGAAATATGGGTGATAAAAATACTGAGGAAGGGGCTTGGGGGCAAATCCGTGGGGATGCGAAGGGCTGCAGCCTTGCTCAGGTCAGCATGTGGCTCCTCGCGCATTGCTGAGATGTGGTGTGACACCCGGAGTCCCTTCGCCGAGTATTTCCAGCATCGGTTTGCACATAGCATTACTCAAAGCCGAATGCTGACACGCTCCTGCCCTCAAAGCCCTTTGAAACTGAGATGTGGAGAAATTCACGTGATGCTTCAAAACATCTCAGGGAGCTGTGTCCACCTGCCATTGGAGCTCGGTGAGACTGAAGTGTCTCTTCAGGACCTTTGGAAACCTCGCCCCTTAAAAAGCACTGCTGATGGATTTCAAAGCTTATTTTGTTAAGGCTTTACACTCTTTTTTTGGGTCATTAGGAAGAGCTTTAAGTCCTACCTGCTTGGCATGTTGTTAACCTCCTGTACCACAGTTTCTATTACCAATATTTCCAGCTATGCTTCACACAGTATAAATTGTTATTCATGGTGGCCTGTGCTCAGCAGAACACCTGTGGTGTTCCTATTTATATGACCATTTAGCTATTATTGGTTTGGAAACTGGAACTAGTGCATTAGTTTTTGATCTGTATTTTAACAGTAGGTGGTTTATACATGTTTTCTGGAACATACCTTGTGGTGAAAGATCGAAATTGAAATCTCAGTCACACAGAAAGGGGTTAAGAGAGAGAATTACAAATCATGTGCACAAATCATCTCTAATTGAAGATCTGGCTGTGTTAATTGACTTTCATTTACATTAATGTGCAGCCTTTGAAGTAGCTTTTCTTAAGAGTTACCTTGTCAGGCTCAGTCTTCTGTTAACAATGGCGCTGGTCGACAGGCTAACACTAAAATAGATCTAAGAATGCGAATTTCTAACACTGAATTTTAGTCTTGCATTTTTATATGCTACGTTTAAATACAGCTTAATGTGCTCAAATCATCTTGTAAAATGCTACTTCAGACTCCCACTGCTAAATCCCGAAACAGTGCCTTAAGACTACGTTACCTTGCAATACTCTGAACATATTATCAACAAAGATTTCTTCCTATCCTCTAGCTCGTGGGCCCAAATAATCCACAAACCTCAGCCATGGGGCAAGAATAGACAGTTAATGCTGTAATGCAAAGTTTGGAGGTCCTTTGTTACTGTTTGTGTCATTTTACAGGTGAGGTATAATTTAGAGGTTCAGGGTCTTTTTTAACCTCTGAGCTTAATGTCACTGTTTTTGTGAAGCCCAAGGAAATGGATGACCATTAACCTGGTGGCAAGAAAATGCACAGTCTTTTAAAGGTGACCTTTTGAGAAGCAGTAGTAAGAAAACAATTCTAAGGCCAGAGCTTACGAAACACTGAATTGTGGCTTTTATTTGCTGTATAAAGACAGCGGTTGCGCGGGTTGCTCCCTCCAAATCCTGCAACCTGCAAAGTATGTTCCTCAAGCCTGTACCCTGCAAGGGGATTTCTGAAAGAGGGCAAGTACCACGGCTCATCCATTTACAAGTAAGTCTATACACTATTAATGTGTGTAGATGCAAGTTTGATGCACAGAAGACTGGCATCTCTCCAAAGTGAATAGATCAGCTAGATATCCAGTGAGTATGAACGTGCTCTGCCCTGGCCATAGCGTGAAGTCTCCAGTCCCCTTGCAAAGGCCTATCAAGGAAGAGGGTTTGGGGGAAGAGCAGCGAACTGCATAACCCTGTCTCTAATGGAACACCCAGAGAAGAACTAATTTTTAAAACAAACCTTAGTTTTGAATGCTTGGACCAAGATCTTCAAAATAATTTGCACACACATGGTAGTGGAGGTGATATAGGACCTGGGAATGTCTGTTTAGGCTAAGGGTCTGCTGTGCTGTGGAGGTCCATGGTGGCCTCCTCCACGTGCTCCCGGCACTATTGCACTGCTCTACCAAACCACAGGCAATGCCGATCGTGAAACCTTTCCGTGCAGCTATTCACGGGAGAGCACCCTGCTGTTTTGCGTAGGCTGATGCTGAGAGAAATAATTGCTTCAGTTTCTCAGCATGGAAGAAGAAGGGACCCAGGTGCCGGTGGTGAGATGTATAAGCTTGGTGAGCTCAGAGCATAGAATAGGAAACTTTTTTCAGAAGGGATCTATGTGTACATACATCAGGGGCATGGTGGGCCTAGGGGATGAGCCGTGGTAGAAGGAGAATGGCCCGAAGCTCAGACAGTGTTCCCATGAGTCAGAGGACAAAGCGTATGGAAGAGAAGGTAGTTTCTGTACTCTGTGGCAGACTCTGAATTTCTCCTGCAAGTCGATGCAGCGGAGTGATGGCCTTGAGTAAGAGAAGTCCATAGTTCTTTCATGTTTTGTCCAGTCTTTCATATTTCTTCTGCTGTAGGAATAAGAATCGGACGTTTGGAAATTCTTATTTTATTCAAGCATGCATTTGGTTGTGTGAACTATCAATCGCCTGCAAATCTGGCATATACGTACACACTTTGTGCGCTGTGGGAAGCCACCAGTGTTGTGCAGCGGAGAGGAGAGGCTCAGCGCTGGGCTGGCTTTGCACAGCTGGAGACCATGTCACTGAAGGGGACACAGACAGAGAGCTGGTGTCCCTGAGGCCCCAGGGCACCAAGGGGGTGCTGAAAATCCCACCTGGGCACTCTCAGTCCTCACTGGTCTGAACATTTCTGAGGGTCTGAGACAGAATTTACTGCTGAACTTTCCTAATGTTTGGTTATTGCATTCAGATCCTCAAAGAGGAGCTGAACTCCAGAGATATCCTTGTTTTTTTACCTAAATGTGTGTGCTTGTGTGTGCGTGCGCATGCCTGTGTGTGGATGTGTATTTATATGTCATTTTCCTTCAAGCACTCGTCTGCTCCTGAACAGCGACTGCAGAGACTCCCACCAGCAGCAGCATTAACTTGGCACTGACCTTCTAATAAGCAAAGGTACGACCTGCTCTTGGGTCCAGCCTTAGTGTGAGAAAGGGAGATGAAAAGAGGTTTAATTTGGCCCATTGTATGAACGGGTGTGCTGTCGCAAAAAGCCCAAATTCTCTTAGGGCTGTGATGTCTCTGTTGACATAAAGGTCTTAATATAGGTTATGATTAGCATCAAAAAAATGTTAAATAATACAAATTTTTCCCCCAAATGCTGATCGTTTTCAAAATTATTTTGCTCATGATATTGCTGCTTTTTCACAAGTGTATACAGTGTACGTTACAGAGGAAAATGAAGGTCAAAATCTTAGGTGTTAGTGTAATTAATGGACTATGGGCCTAAAGAACGTGGTTTAATCCTAAAGTCTACAGCACTAAGAGGCTGAACTCACTTCAGCTGCACTGTGAGACTCACAGAAGTTGTGAGTGTAAAAGCTAACACTCTCTTAGGGTGGGTTATTTGGGGATTCACAGAGCCCAAACTTTAAATTTGCACATATAAATGCATAGTTTTTAAAGCCAGAAGGAACCACCAAGATCTAGTCTGACCTCCTTTATAATTCAGTTGCAGAATTTCACCTCGTAATTCCCTGCCTGAGCCAAATAACATGAGTATTCATCCAGAAGTGTTTGTGCTTTAATTCAGTAAGGGAATAGGTATGATACCAGGCTGTTTATCCTGCAATCTCAACACAGCCACAGAGCCCAAATAATGCATACCAAGCATCAAATCCTCTCAAACTTGTGGTGATAGTAATAAAAATTGCTAAATGCCTTTGAATAACAAATAAATCTGATTAAACCACTCTCTGCTTATGGCTATCCTGTGAGCAAGAAAGAACATAAATCGTTAGATACATGATTTATAGAATATTATTCACTTTTCTGAGTAACTCTCTCCGTTCTTGGGTCTTTGATATTCTGATAGCAATGTCCTTTGCAAATAATGCAAAATGATGTATATTTTAGCAGCTACTGGCTAGGTTCTCAAGAGGAAACATTCTCTAATAGCCCAGTGCTCCTGAGGGGCTTTTACAAGCAATAAAATCCAAAGTATACAAGCCAGCTTTTTGTCAAATCTTGCTTACACAAACAGCTTCAGAGACCTTTTTTCTCATTGCAAGACAAGTCCAGATGATGTGCAACTAGATTCCTGCATCCTGCAGACATTTCAAGACTCAACTGTCTATGTGGTAGAGCAAATATTTGGAGTCTGAAGTGTGGCACAAAACCCACCTCCCTACTGATCTCTTCAGTGGGGGCAGGAGAGGGGAAAGGGCCCTCACACAGTAATCTCCTTGTCTACGGAACTCCTTTCCTGCCTGTACTTTTATGGCCAGAGGTGAAGGCGGCAGAAAACAGCCCTGTATATGCTGAAACAAAGATCAGGTGAAGAAATCTTTGATTTCTCCCGTTTACAGGTGAGGATAATAAGGACAAAAATTGATCATAGATCATATTTAATGTGGTAAACTGAAATTTGGGATAAAGTTTATTGAAGATACCATATCGAAACCTCTTCTCACCACTCTTTGCCAAGCTCTAAATAAAATTTGTAGCAGCTAAAAATCTCCAACAATGTTTTTACTGGTGGCCAGCCCTGATGGTACCGCTTATTTTCTGCCATGCAAGAGATTTTTTTTTTTTTTTTTTTTAACGTTTCCTGTGTTATTGGTGCTTTGTTTTCACTAGCACAGTGATTCCCAAACTAGAATTTATGAACCTAACTGAAGTTATACCACAAATATATGTAATTAGGAGCCTGGTGGAAATAAAATTGCAGAACCAGGTCTCACAATGTGACCGTGAGAGAGAAAGGAAGGGAAAGGCATGACCTCCAAGTGTAGCCAGGGTTGTGAACATCTGTAGATAGCCTTGGGCACTCTCCAGAAGCTTTCAAATGCTTCACTGCAGTATGTGCCATGTCGATGCCCCCAACACTCTCTGGACTCCATTTGGCTTTCTCGGTTTCCCTTGTGAAGGGGTATTTTATTTTTTTTTTTACATTCAACTCCATGCTCTCTACTTTATTAACTTTTAATTTTTCTCCTCAAAATCCATGTTTGGGCCCCTCTTGTCTGGTTTCCATCACTTCTGGTTACTGGAGCTGCCTGCACCAGACCCACAAATAACCTCTTCCTCTCCTATGATCGTTTCCCATCTCCATCCTTCCCCTTTATTAGGAATGACCATTCCCTCTTCCTTGTAACCTTCATCGATTTCTGAATCTCTGGGCTTTCTTGGCCTTTTCTCTTCATCTGCTAATTCAGCAGTTGTTCTATCCGTTTTCTCTGTACCAGAGCTCTTAACCTGACCAAGAAGTCCACAGTGCTTGGAAGTGTCCAAACTTCTGAAGCATTTGTAGTGCCACAACACTACCACCATTCCTACAAACATTGCTCTTTCCATCCCTTTTCTCAGCCTCTTTTTTAACTGTCCCTTACTGGTGAGAGTAAACATTTGCTGTTCAAAGCAGGGAATAATGATTGCTGATTTTTTTTTTTTCTAGGAAAATCCCATGCCCATTTGATTTACCATGCAAATAAACAATAAAAATTGCAGTAATTCATACGTTATTGCAATAATAATATCAAAGATGAGAGCTGCAAGACTTTTTTTATCCTGGAAAAACTTTCTGGTAGATTCTTTTTTTCTTCACAGACTTTAATGCTGTTTAGATATGTGGCAACAAGGAAAGGATTCGCTGAAAGTGCTTAGCAGATGTGCTTGGAGAAAACCCAACTTCCGAGACTGTGCTTTACAGTCAACATCCCCATCAATAGCAAATGTAATACTGTTTGCAAAGCTGATATTTAATTCATTGGTTAATGACATTCAAAACCACAGTGCGCGCAATATTTCCATTCTTAAATGTAAATTTTAGTTTTTTGAGTCCGTATGAGTCTGAATTTGGAAAACCCAACAGCATCTAGAAAGAGTGCAGGAGATCCACTGAAAACAGTTTGGGTTTTTTTGTTATCTCTTTATGAATAAATGAAAACATTATAGCAGAAGTTGCTCTTTATCCTTCATACAAAGACAACAGTTGTGACGATTACACTTAGCAGAGGGCGGATTTTGTGAGTCTGTTAGTATTTCCATTTGCTAGTTCAGTCATACATTTTTCTGCCAAAATGGCAGGCTTTGCTAAGCTACAGACTAATTTAACTTCGGTAGGTCATCTGGTTAAAGCTAAGAGCAGAATTTATGCATTTGCATCAAACAAAAGATTTATGCTTTTTTGAAAGATTATGTTTATGGTGGCCTTTAATAATTGGGCCAAATTCTTGACTGGTGTAATTTAACCGAGTTCTTATGCATGATATTCCAGCAGAGCATTTGATCATAACGTTTACATTTTTATAACTATAATGTAATGTATTTTACATGTAGAGCTGCACCTATAGCTAATGCACATAATAGATATATAATTATGAACATAAGTATACATGCTTTTATAGATATATACTAATAGCATAATAAGTATGCATCTAAATGCACACAGTTTGTTTTCAGTTTGTGATAGACACCATTTGCTGTTAGTTAATGCCCTAAATTGAGAATGGTGAATGTGTTTACAGTTTATGTGCCACCATGGAATAATTATGAAATATTTATTATATGGCAATTATTCTACATAAATATATGTTGTATTTACAGAACAGAGCAGAAAGCAACAGAGCGGGCTGTGACATGAAAGTTCTGCAATGACATTCAAAATAGTAGAACTATTCCTAGCAGCTTTTAGGGCACTTTATCCAATAGGGTGCAGATGAGCTAAGTTTATCTGCATGATGGTTGGTTTGCAAGTTTTGGGGTAAATGATCCAATAAGAGCAGAGTGGATGTATTTTATTTGCACACTGAAATTCTATTGGCAAAAATGCTGCAAAAACGGTTTGTATTTTTGTCACACTGTAAAAAGCAACTAACGACCCATGGAGAATTTGGGAAAATGTCCTATTTACATTCCATCCTATTTATATGGTCTGTTTTTGCATACAAAGGAGGTCTTTGTTTCCACAGGATTTGTCAACACCTGCTAGTTATTCCCCACCAGCAACCATAGTCCTCTGCGGCGTCAAACTTCATTTCCACATGCAAAGAGTTTTGCGATGTATATGCATCAGGTACCTGGCAATTTTGTCTGTACAGGACATGGTGATGAGCTGCTCTCCCAGCAACACGCCGTCCCACGTCTGAGCTGCGTTATGACACCGGACGGGTATGGTTCCTTCTCCAGACTCAATCTTTGTTCGGAGGTGCCCACGGTATTTCCTCACTATGTGCTTGCTGCTGTTCACTGGGCAAAATAAACACAAGAATGGCAATAATTATATGTTTTTAGAAAGAACCTGAGAGGATGCCATAGTTTGCATTTGCAAAACCTCCTGTGGAGGTCCTTTAAATTGGATGCAAAATTAGATGAGATTACAGCCCACGAAAGAAGCTTAGGGGAAAAAAGTATGTGCTCCCTAGCATGGTTGTACTTTCAGATCAATCAAAACTTTCACACAGCACAAGCTGGGCTCATGTTCATGTTCTCATTCCTTTACATATTTAAAAAGAACAGAGGTGCTCTGTTTTTGAAAGAAGCAGTACAGTTTCTTGTTTTTAAACCATGCTTAAAGGATTGAGCTGTGTCAGGGGTATCTTTGGAAAACCTTGATTCAATGAGTGTCATCAAAGACTCACCTGCGTGATGCAGTCCAGTCTAATACTCTAGTATGATATTCAGCGGCATTTGCTGATTAATTTCAGACCTGAGTTTTTGGTTTGTTATCACAAAATTTCACTGAAAATTCTCAGAAGCTGAAGTTTTATACTCTAGATGAAAAGCAAATCAAAACTTGCTAGTTATTCATTGCTTGCTTAAATTCCCTCTGTAGTCTCCCTGAAATGAGGTACCTCCTGCCTTATGTCATACTGATAGCTTTTATGCAATTGCCATCCGTCTCTTCAGTGATATTATATATTTAAGTTGAAGGCAGCTGCCTTTGGGGTGGTGCAGGGCAAGCAGCTAATTCACTTGTCCTGTGCTGCAATGAACTTAACTGAGACCTGCAGCTACGCGGTAAGTGCAGAAGATAATGACATTTCTAAAGTACTTCAGCTTCGTTTTTGTGAAAAGAGAAAAACTGAAGTTCATTATCAAAATCACTCTTACCCTCTTTATACAGTCGCTTTACCCCAGGTATTTTGGTTGTAAAAGAACAGCTAAGGAACAGCAAGGAAACCCTCTGGGTCTGCTCGCTGTCTTACCCTCGGAGGGTTTCACTGGAGGATGCCTTCTCTGTGGAGCAGACCTTACACAGTTTCCCTCTAGCTCAAAGGAACACGATGGCCTTTGCTTTCAAGGAAGAGGAGTGTTGCTGTGACAGACACGAGGCCTTCGCCCATATTTCCAACTGCCCCGTGTATTTTTCGATGGCCTGCCCCTCAGCTGGACCAGAAGGTGATGTGAAGCATCCCCTTCTGCTCGTGAAGGTGATGCTCCTCAGCAGGCTACGGGGCTGCCTGGGCTCCTGGCACTGGTAACAGCGGGTATCGCAGGTTGTGGAGCTGATCGAACCTCTGGCCGTGAGCAGCTGGCTCCGTGCATGCTCCCCAGCCACCCGCTCTCTCCCTCTGTCATTTTTTTACCCTCTTTGCTTTGTATGACTGTTTTCTGCACTGCGAGCTCTGGTGGAAGCAATTGATTGACTTTGGCTGCTGCCAATGGATGGTTTACAAAAAGGGAATGGGAAAATAAATTGCTTCAGCCCATTGGGATTAGCGGAGGTAGCGAACACGTGTAGAACAACAGAGTCAGCTGTGACCTGCCAGCAGGCGGGCGGCTGAGCCCCCACCGATCATTCCTTCGTTTCCTTCCTGCTTTTTTAACATTTAAGATGGGGATGTGTGTGCCAGCAGCAGGCTGGACCAGGCATCAGTTGGATTGACTGGCCGTGGTTGAAACCAATTCCCACCCAAAACCAGGCTCCATCATATCCGAAATGTTTACAAATACCGTAGGTTGGTTTGTGCTGCTTCGGGAACTGAGTTTGGGGGAGAGCGGTTATTGCACTGCCATCCCCATCAGCAGCGGTGTCCCAGTGGGGGCTGTGGGGGGTCCTTGTGCCCAGCTGTCACAGAGCACCTTACAAACTGAGACGCTGCAGTAACCACCAGACTTGGAGTATTGTGGCTTCTCAAACTTCAGTTCTGAAGGAAACTGGGAAAAAGTCAATGGACGAATAAAAAGTTCAATGAGCAAAAATGCCAAAGTCTCAGAAACATCTCAGATGCCTCTCCCCTCACCTTGCTAAGCTGTGCCAACACTGTAGGAAAACCGTTTTCATGGCCATGTGTGGTGATCCCATGTACACCCCTTTTGTTTGGGATGCCTCCTGCAGCATTGTTCAGAGGATGCTCTTTGGATGGGATTAGCTATTTGGGAGCTGGTCCATATTTTTCTTGGGACTCTGCAGGGAAACTAATTTTTAAAAAAACTTCAAGCAGTGGTGAGCAGCATTTTTTATTATTAAACAACAGACTCGTGGGGAAGGTACCATGAAATTTGGACAACAAAAGGAGAAAGTGATCACCTCTGCTTAGCAAACACATCTCACTCAGCAACAGGAAGAAATGTATAGCAAAACCACTTTGCCTTAGTCTGCACACACCGAGAACGGATGGCACGGCAGAGCTAGACCTCTGCCAGGGAAGCAGTGAAGAGTGACTCGAGAGACTATTGCTGTTTCTGCCGGTAGAAAGTTTGACTTTAAGCAAATCAGTTCTGTTTTCCTAAGCTTTCCCGCAGGTATAATGAAGATAATGATGCTTCCTTCTTCTGCAAATTCATTTAAAGATACTGCTCAAAAACTATTTATGAAAAACAGATGCTATCCTTTCAATAAAGATCTACTACAGGAGTCCACCTGCTGGAAATCCCCCAGGACAAAATGAATTTTTACTGTTTCTTCATCTTTATTTTTTTAGAAGATTATGTTTTGTTGCTACACCTTTCTCTCTCCATTTCCCATCTCTCCCTACATTCCTCTCCCTTTCTCAGCTCCTGCTCTGACCCTCCCCTGTAGGTGCACTGGTCTCCTAGATTGCTCGCTTTTTCAGGCAGTTCACCGTGTTGATACGCCTACATTTTGCATACATGCGAAGGGACATGTAACTGCTAGGGAATTTTAGTGACTGCATGACAAGATAAGCAGCCCCTCATTTATGTGACTTTGATTTCAGTATGTAAATATTAGCTAGTGAGGGGCAAAGCATCCCACAATGTGCTGACAGAGATAAGGAGCCAGTTCAGGGGAAGAAAAAGCAGCAGCCCTGCAAACAACTGTTGAGCACTTGGGCAATTTAAGCATAGGCCAACAGTTATGGGGAGAGAGGGATCTGAAATAGTTCTGTGAGTTTGGGGGGTCTTCTTATTTGATTTTTTTATTTCTTTATTTGATCTTCTCAGTTTCCCTCAGGACCAAAGGAAGTACAAAGGCCAAAGTACTCCATGTCTGGTTGCTATTGTAGCATCTCAGCCCTGGCCTGCAAGTACCAGAAACTGAATAATAAAGTTTTTAAAAGCATCCAGGAAGTGTGTGCAAGCGCACAGATCATCTCAGTTTCCAAATGCTCATATTAACTCGGCCCACATGTCACACTTTGCTCCCCGTAATGCGGGCTCTACCCAGGGTGCAGCCAAGCAGACGGCATTAGCTGATAGGATTCAGGCAGCTGTGGCCAGTGTACGCTTACCTTGGGATACACTTCCACAGCACTGATAAGGGGTTTTAGCTGCTCAACTGCTATTAAATTCAATGGCTAGGGTGTGACTAAAACCCTGTGCTGTACTGCCTGTCTCAGGCTGCTCACATTACTTGGATAGCCGCACACATGCTCCAAAAGATGATCTGTAGCATTTATATAAAATACTAATAACCCCAAGCTCTGAATACTTTCAGACTGACAATGATTAAATAAATCCAGATCTGCAATTGGAACACACTTAGTGGTTTTTTTAGCATGTCATTAAGTAGCGCAGGAAGATATAAATATTGAACAAAGAAAAAGATGAGGCTCCATGTGTTTTGCACTGAAGCTGCAGACAGACTCTAGCATATAAGCTGCTTGCCAGCAGTAAAAAATGCAGTCCACTTGCTGGCACAGCCTGCTATGGATCATTTTAAAGCAGTCTCAGAAATGTATTTATTTATGCAACTTAAAGTCACAAACTACAGCCTACTGCTGTTCTGCTGTTCAGTATGATCAAAGCATCAGTGACTATGAGCATTTCTGATCTTTGCTGTGCTGGTTCTCCAACTGCTTAATCTCAACTAATTGCAGGGGAGAAGGCGTCTGAGGATGCCTCTTCAACCAGAACAAAATGTCAATTCAAACCGGAATTGGAAAGGACAAATTTAAAAATCATTTGGAGTGGATTTATGATGTGTGCTACACTCAGATGTGGAAATTACTCCTGAGAGTTCCTAAGATAAAAAGGTGCTGGATTATTAATTATTGGATTATAAATTTACACAGGTGCTTTTCATTTAAAATCAGTGAAACCCACTGATTTCAAGCCTTGCCCCTTATTTGCATATTTTCTCCAGGACTAGTTCTGGCTCAAATGGTAATGAAAAAAGCCACTCCATATTTATTATTTAGTTGAAGAGTGAAGGGGAAATGGACGGTGATTAAACAGAATCACACGAGTAAGGCTCTGTCTGAAATTTTGCATGACTGCCTCAGAGATTCATTTTCTATTTCCCTGCTTCAGTGGAGGCTGTTCTCTCCTCATGAAGGAAGAAATAAAACAGCCTATCTTGCATTTTTTCAGTGCTGGACCCTCCATTCATCAGCATGGTTATAAAGCTTCCTTGGAGCAGTTTGAAACAAAGGGGTGGACAGAGAAGTGTTAACATCTGACTGCCTTTTTATTTTGATGGTTAGTAGAGATGCATTTTCCTCAAGCAGGTGCTGAATAAATGCACAATATTACTATTTCTGAACGTGTTGAAGTGAGCATCATGGCACACTGAATGCTTTGGATGTGTCTCTTTTGCTGGGTAGGGTGGCTGGCCGGACAAATCTCTGCTGCACTCTGCTTTAGTGACCCGCAGAGAGCGAGGCTAAAATGCAGTGGGCCAGTTTTGAAAGCAAGAAACTTCAGGGATATTCTGAAACAAGTCTGGATTTAGGAAATAAGAATAGGTCTCCTCACAACTTGCAAACTGAATTGTGGTTTCTGAGGGTAGGGTTCATCACACCGAGGGCTAGGCAGGTACAAGCGATGGTCTTGTCTGAGGATCTATGGAGCTGCTTCTGCGGCGAGTGCAGGGATGAATCCTTCCCAGGAGGGAACACAAGCACCTGGCTTGCATGGGTTAAAAGTACGTTGAGATGAATCCCATAAAGTTGAGGTATGACTTTTATATATAGGCCAGACAGCCTGTTGCATCTGAATGCAGCCCCAGGGGAGATCTGCTCACTCCCAGAGCCACGTAGTGCCTACGACGTTGTGGCAGAGTTCAGTTCAGACCTGGGGTCTGGACCATATCATTAAGCCCTATATACAAATCTGAACACTGAATATATATTTTATCTGAGAATGTTACAAAACCTGGGACACCTGTAATTTGTGGTATTGAAATTAACATTTGAAATTGAACTTCTTTACCTTTTCCCTCCTCCCTACATCTTTCCTGGCTGAAATCTTGGCTTTGGACAGCAATCAGATATAACATGACCTGATAAAAGATGTTACCTTCAGCATGTTATTCTTTCTCCTCATCATTAATCTTCAAATAACATTTTTCGATCGTTCTACTTCTTCCATAATTTTGCATCTGCCAATAGTTTCAAGTGATGTACAGACAAGTTGTGAAAGCAAAGGTAATTTGCCCATTCATAGGTTATCTATATGTGGCATTTAATCCAGAAGAATCAGTGATGAGAAAAACTTGAAGTTTGAATCCAAAAGAACAGAAAGGCAATGACTGCATTATTTGTCCTTATCTGTTTTAAGTACATATTAATTAAACTGTTTTTTGGTTTGTGCTGCAGTGTTAGAGAAAGTAACTGTAGGGAGGGTGTAAGAACAGTACTTCACCATATTAAAGTTCATCACATTAAAGTTCATCACTGAATGTTTTAATGAAAACTCTTCATTTTGGTCCATCAAAATGCCTCCTTATATGATCACTGAAGAGCAAAATTTCATCTGTTCAGGTGACATAGCACTATTACAAAGACTTTTTGTTATTTTTGTAGAATAATATGAAATATGTTGAAAGCTCATCTTAGGGATGCTAGAAGACCTTTATGAAACTAACTGCTAGAGCAGAGAATGGCACTCTAACACATGAAACTCATTTTGCCATCAGACTAACTTGTAAGTAAGCCCTGGTCTCTTAACATGCTTTAATCCCTTGGGACAAAAAAAAAAAAATAATCTGAGAAATAGATCAAAATATGTACCCTACTGTCCTGGTTTCAGCTGTGATAGAGTTAATTGTTTTCCTAGTAGCTGGTACAGTGCTATGTTTTTGAGTTTGGTATGAGAAGAATGTTGATAACACACTGATGTTTTCAGTTGTTGCTAAGTAATATTTAGTTTAAAGTCAAGGATTTTTCAGCTTCTCATGCCCAGCCAGCAAGAAAGCTGGAGAGACACAAGAATTTGGGAGGGGACACAGCCAGGACAGCTGACCCAACCTGGCCAAAGGGGTATTCCATACCATATAATGTCAAATCTAGTATATAAATTGGGGTGAGTGGGGGTGGGGGGATCGCTGCTCGGGGACTAACTGGGCATTGATTGGCAGGTGGTGAGCAATTGCACTGTGCATCACTTGGATATTCCGATCCTTTTATTATTACTATTGTCATTTTATTACTGTTACCATTATCATTATTAGTTTCTTGTTTTCTGTTCTATTAAATTGTTCTTAACCTATGAGTTTTACTTTTTTTTCGATTCCCTCCCCCATCCAAGTGGGTGGGGGCAAAGTGAATGAGTGGCTGTGTGGTACTTAGCTGCTGACTGGGGTTAAACCACGACACCTACAAACTGGTTTTCTGTAATGTCTGTCTTTGATGAACCCCTGGGATCAAAATGCGAGTAACCAGTTAAAATTCTCCTTAAAACAATTTGTTGGCAACAAAGTCATGCACCGTTTCCTCTGAGAGTTACAAATAACTGTTCCAGGCAAGGGGGAATGAGAAGTACTAGGTCAGGCATGGAGAGAGATCCTTCACGCCACCTAAAAACCCAGGCTGCAGACTCCAGCCTGCTCTGGGATAGTATGTTAAAGCCAAAAGCACAAGATTTATCAGTGGAATCAAGATTCTGTGCATGTGGCAATCAAGGAAAGTACAACTCAGACACTTCAAGATTATTATTTTTAATTAGTAATTGCTCCTCTCATCTAAAATCGGATGTGCAATGCTGTTGCTTTGGAAGCGCAGCTGCTCCCGCAGAGCATAGTCGAGAGACCTGGCAAAGGGCTGCGCTAGCGCTGTGAACTCCGTGGTGGAGAGAACTTCTGCCTCTGAAGCCTTTGTGAGCCTTGTCACCAGTCACAGAGGCACATTAGCTGGTCTCCAACAATGATCAGCTCATCTTTGACAGTGTGGGGAGCTGCTGCTGGTGCCCAGGTCAGTGGCCGAGCAAAACCAGGGCAGTAGCTAGAGGCTGCATGTGGAGAGTGAGATGCCACATCAGTTGGAGGCCAGTGGGGACCAGTTATTCACCTACATCCTAAGCTATGCATCACTGTATCTTCCTTTTTTTTTTTTTTTTTTGTTTTGTTTTAATGAAAAATGTTTTCTCTTAAAGCTAGGCTTTGTCTTTCTTTTAAATATACTTTGTGTGAAAAATTGTCAACATCACTGGAATTGCCCATTTGGTGACAATTCTCTCCCCTGCCATGTTTTAATCAAAAAGTTTACACAAACACAGAAGGAACATTATTCATCATAACCTTCTTTCTTTTATCAACAAAACATGCTGTTTTTCATGTGGCTTTGGGATGTTTGTTGTTGTTTGGAAATTGAAATCTTCAAGAGTGATTTAAGAAAAATGTTGTGAAAGAAGTCAGCAAAATATGAAAACAGAAAATGAACCCCATGAGACAGAAACAACAGAAATCTTCAATAATATTGACAGATATTCAGCCCCCCATAATTGGTATGAGCCTAGAGAGGCTATGGTTCCTGCTGTATCACCAGACATACCCTAGTTCAACTTCAGCTTCTGGAGCTGTGGATGGAAATTACTGAGTAAAGTCGTACGATCTCTGGCTGGAGAAATTCAGTCTAGATCATCAGGAAATCGTCCCTGTTGGCCTTAAAAATCTATGGATTGTAGTTTCAAAATTATTCTGAATAATGATATAATAGTGCTTAGAACATATAGTGCTTTCCATTTTAATATCCTACCCCGAGCTTTAATTACCCTTTCGCAAAGTTGTGACAGCTGGATACCTTTTATTGCCATTTTACAGGTATGGAAATAGAAATGACCAGAGTAAGGTGAGTTGCTCAAGGCTAGCTAGAGAAGTACCAGCAAAGTCATGGTTAGGATTGAATTGTTTGTCACTCTTATGCAGCTGTCCTCAGATAAGACTCTAAGAAAATTCCTAGGAGTCTAAGGACTTTCAGAAGTCCCACAGAGATCTTAACTGGACCTGGAGTTGCCTGAAAAGCTTTTTAAAACTCAGCTCATGAGCTTTGCCTGTGACTCCCACTCAGTGGAAGCATAAGTTAGACCAAATTAGATCCAAGTGCGTGTAGTTTTTGCCCACAGGGATTTTTCCCAACTATGTTTTGATCTGTTCCACCCAAAATACGTGTTGCAATTAGGCACATATCTCTAGCAGGGTATGGGATGTTGGGGGTGGAACTGGGGCAGCCATTGCCAGGAGCAGGAGGTCTCTTTGTGCCAGCTTCAGGGGACCTTGGAGAAGCTCAGGCATTATTATTCCCTGGGCTGGACAAATTTGGGGACAAACAGCTTTTCTTGGTGAAATTTTCTACTACTATTCTGAAAGCTCCTCAGCCATGGCCTTTTGCTGATTAATATAGCCTTTTTATGACATCTGAACATTGAGTCCAAATGCAGTGTTTTACAAAGCCACAAAACCCATAACAAAGCAGAATCAATAAATACAGTGCAATTCCCTTTGGCGATTCAAGCATTCTGTTAAAATTAGGATCTGATTATGGCTGTGGAAACCTGTTTTCCTGAATCCTAACAAACACATTTTGCTTTACATGAAAGCTTTTCAAAGCTGCGGCCAGTGCTGGCTTTGAGCAATCCATAGTTTCCAGCATATTCTTTCTCTTTTCCCAGACAGACGCACACTGCACTGACACATCCTGAAACAACAAAACCCAAATAAGCAAAAGCAACCAAGAAGATCACAAGGAGAGGGAATTGGGGCATTTTCAATGCATTGTCAAAGCCAAAGAGTTTTTTCATGGTGTATCAATTCTGACAAAGTTTTATAGCAGACTGAAGAAAGGGAGCTCTCCAGCTCAGCTGATAGTGAATTCACTGGAGCTCTGATCCAGGACTTGGGAAATACAGGTTCAAATTCTTCTTTGAGTCTAAGTGGCCTTGAATGAAAAACCTCACCCTGAACTAGGCATGGAAGGAAATGAAGCAGAGGTTTTTTTCCACCCATTATTAGTGTGCTGCTGACCAGGAGACATGAAAAATACAGGACGTGATCCCACTTTAACACAATTATTTTATTTCAAAAATTTGCCTGACAGGTTTTGATTTCTTTCCAGCCAGTCAGTACTTTGAGACTTGAAAGTTGTCCATGAAGTGAAGTGGTTATTCACTAGTCAGCTTTAGCAAAACTCCACTGAAAACCTAACTACCCAGCCTGGCAGAGATTAATAACAAAATATGAAGCAATAGCAAACTTTCACAGGTTGATTAATTGGCACTTAAAGCTTTAGGACTTCCAACGTAGCCAAACAAGAGCCTCTTTCAGAGGTGCATTCTGGGGTCAAGCATAACAGCAGCAATAAAACCACGATTACTTTCACAACCTCACCACACTTTCTAAGCCTGGACATCACTAGTTTCTCTGTCAGGTTTAGGGGCTAGAGCTGACCCTAGGGATTGGCAAAAGCTTTAGCATGGCAGGCTGTGTAGGGCATCAGACCTATTCTTTGGATTACCAAAAGCGATGGGATTTCCAGCAGCCAGAACACCCGGCCCATGTATTCTCAGACTCTGGCACTGCTGCTGTGTCTGAGCAATGGGTCCACCTGAGCCTGGAGATGCCACAGCTGCTGCTTCTACAGCTTTTCCCTCAGGCGGTGTCAGAAGGGCTGCAGGGTTCACAGCAAAGAGCTTGGGCCAGTCCCTGCCTCTGCTCCTTCTGGTTCCCCTGACATGAGCCTTTCTTATCCTCTCTCCTCCATTCTCTCCCTCCCCTGCAGCCCTTGAGGAGCAGAGAGTGAGTAGGAGACGCTGGGGGAGGAAAAGCTTTCTTGCAGCACTGGAGATGGGTCAAACCAGCGCCTGCAGGTCCTGTGTGGGTGCTGTGCATGGGAAGAAGGAGAGGAACGCCACTCATCCCAAAGCTTTCCAGAGTCTCCCCACCCCTCACAGGCCTTATGTTGCTGTTTCTTGCTCACTCCCCCCATCGAAGCTGAACATCACGGATCCCCTCCCCTGCCAACCTTTCCCATCCTCACCATGGCCGTCCTGTCCCAGGGTCCCACTGATCCCTCTCAGCCACACTTCCTTCTCCTGAGGTCCCTTTGCCCACCTTCCCCAGAAGAAGGGTGTCCCCCCCAGTCCCAGCATGGACTTAACGTTGGATGTTGGGGAGAAATCTTTGAACGGGCCACACGCAGCACCACCTCCACCCCTAGGAAGCCCTGAGCTAAATCAGAGCACTGCTCACACCAGCAGTGCTCGGGGGACAGAGCAAAACTACACCTGGGCTGGGCTCTGCTCTCATCTTTGCCCATCCCGGCCAGGAGCACACTTCACTTCTGCTCCCAGCTACAGGTGGTATGTGTAAGTGATGGAGAGAATTAACCAGAGGGGACAGTCCTGTGACCGTGCTTTCCCTACCGAGTTAAACCTTAAGTGAAAGCAGCCAGACTCTGAAACAGCATTTCAGCAGCCTGGGAGGATTGAGTTAGAAAACAGGGCAATTACAGAGAAAACCAATGACTGCTAACAGTGCTGAGCAGGGATGTAAGTTCCTTGACAGACCAGCTTTTAGTTAACTGCAGAAAGTCTTTGCATTTCTTCTGTATTTACTTGGGTAAATTGAGGCTGTGTCAATGGCACAAGACGGAAGGGGCCATCGCTTCAACAGGACTTGATCTCAAAGGAGGCTGACAAAGGGTGCTGTGCTCACACCCTGAACCCAAACTTTTTGGATCCATCCCAGTCCAGTCTTAGTGAAACAAAAGGACAATTTCCCCTCACCTTCTTTAATAACCGGATCCCTAGCCCCTGAAGTAATCCAACAGGCTCATGCTGCGTCTGCAATTTCTGCAGCATCCTTTACATGACAAAGCAATCTGGGCTGACCACAATAATTCATCCAGTGCTAGGATTATTTCTCCCAAGGCAGTGTTCAGTGCTACAGCCTACAGTGTTGCATGTATTTTTTTTCTTTCGTGTTACTTCTGGGCATGGTTCTCTATGATAATTTTGTTCTGAGGTCCCCCCAAGGTATTGTTCTGCTCAGTCATATGAAAAATACGAAAAAAATGCACCTTCATCCCAGTTCCACAGACAGGCCATTCATCAGCATAAAATCAACTTTACAACCTAGGAGTAGGCTGCTCCATGCACTGACTAGCTACGAATTTCCAATACGGTCTCCCAAGCTGCAGCAAGCCAGCAGCCACAACAGAGCGATATGATATCTGAGAGCACTTGTACAATTGAAACAAATAATAATGTCCAAGCCCAAGGGATGGCCTGTGGTTACCCTCAATTTTTGCAACAGGGGCAGTATACCAACCTGTTAGGACCTGCATTTTCTTGTAGTTACAGATACCTAATTTCTTTTCAGATCATTGAGTTATTTAGATGGTTCTTCAAATGCTTCCTCCCCCTTAACGTCTACTCACAAGAACAGAATTTGTCCATTTAAACAAAACATGGGATTGGAAGAAGGAAGGCAGAGATTTCTTCCCCTCATGCATCCAATAACATTCACCAGACCCAATGCTTTTGGGAGGGATTTTAGCCCAGCTGGTGCCGTAAACATCCTCATTGTATTTGCATCCTGCTACCTGCCTGCTGGACCCTGAATGCAGAGCTCTGCGGTTGAGTGTCCTGACAGTCACAGGGGATCATTTGTGTCCATCTCTTGGCCTTAGATGGCCTCTGTTTGAAGTTGGCCCTCTCCAGCCGCTCTGCTTGGGATAGGACTTCCAGGGACTGCTGATACAATCTGGGTCAGCCACATCTGAACACAGACTGCTGAGTCGCAGTGTGAGCAGGGCAACCCTTCGAGGCAGCCTGAGATTTGGAGGTTAACTGAGAACGTTTTGTCTGAGAATGGGATGTAAAATCCGGCAGCCAGGCTCACAGGCAGGGAAAGCACAGAGTGAAAGCACACTTGAAGCTGAGAGTGCAAACTTGTCTTTCTGGGTACTGTGCAGTTCCCCAACTTCTCTGAAAACTGCAGTGCACGTCTCCCCATCACATCACCTACCAAGGCAATGATCCAGCTCACGTGGTTGCAAGTGGATCCTGTTTAGATGAGAGCTCTGTCAAATGTGTGTGCATGAGAGCTTCAGCACAGCTGTAGGTTAATAGACAAGCAGGAGGAAGACCCCATGTGGAGCAGATGCAATGGTGTGTTTCAGACCTAAAGGGAGCGGGGGATAAAACAGGAGCTGGGCTATCAAGGAGTCAATGGTACAAGGCAATACAGCATGTTAGCAAGAGATAGAAAAGCAACCCAGGGGAGAAGAATGGAGACAAGCCCTGGGGCAGATTCTGTTTGTCTCTGGCAATCTATATAGTAAAAAAAGAGAGAGTGCATCTCTAGTGGAAAGATGGACAATGAGGCAAAATTCTGCCAGGGAAGGAGGAGTGGAGAAGTGGAGGATTTATTAGCTCAATTTTTTAAGCAATTCATTTTGCTTTTCAAGAGGCTCTTAAAAAAAAAAGCCAATGTGTCAAGAAGCCCTAAATTAGCTAGGAAGGCACTTTAGCAAATCAAGGGCTTGATTATTCTGTGGTTTGCCCTAGATTCAGGAGAAGGTGTAAAATATGCAACAAATATTACAGGGCTAGCTGCCTCCATGGCTGCAGCTCCACCTCATGAGCTGGAGTGTGTGTGCTGTAATGGAAAATATAGAATCATAGAATCATAGAATAGTTTGGTTTGGAAGGGACCTTTACAGGTCATCTAGTCCAACCCCCTGCAGTGAGCAGGGACATCTTCAACTAGATCAGGTTGCTCAGAGCCCCGTCCAACCTGACCTTGAGTGTTTCCAGGCATGGGGCATCTACAGCCTCTCTGGGCAACTTGTTCCAGTGTTTCGCCACCCTCATTGTAAAAAATGTCTTCCTTATATTTAGTCTGAATCGACCCTCTCTTAGTTTAAAACCATTATTCCTTTTATTGCAACAGGCCCTGCTAAAAAGTCTATCCCCATCTGTCATATAAGCCCCCTTTAAGTACTGAAAGGCTGCTATAAGGTCTCCCCAGAGCCTTCCCTTCTCCAGGCTGAACAACCCCAACTCTCTCAGCCTGTCTTCATAGGAGAGGCATTCCATCCCTCTGACCATTTTCGTGGCCCTCCTCTGGATCCACTCCAACAGGTCCATGTCTTTCCTGTGCTGAGGACTCCAGAACTGGACCTACTGAGTACTCCATGTGGGTTTTCACCAGAGCGGAGTAGAGCATCAGCCCCCTTGAAACCTCCAGGAAACCCATGTTAACTTGTGCTGCAATACTGCCCTCAGGAGAAGTCAGAAATCCAGGTATACCTTGCTTGGATGTACATACAGGGAGAAGGTACAGAAAAGGAGACCTCTTAGGCTCCCTGACCTAAAGCACTGAACGGAAGCAGGAGCAGAAGGTGAGTGTGTGAAGGAGCAATTAGAGAGTGGTAAGAACGTTGGGAACATGCTGCCTCTTCACCATATAGCTGTGCTACAACCTTGTGGGTGACCTTGGAGACTGGCTAGAGAGAATGAGCCAGGACAAACCCATAAAAATGCTCACAACTGTCTGAAACCCCTCTGGCATTTCCCAGCCTCCTATTCCTGCAACGCCACCGACCCTGGCTGGTCTCCTCTTCTGCTGTCGCCAGTTCCTGTGCGTCTCCCCTCAGCCTCCTCCCCTGCTCTCGTGGATTGTACAGTCTCCCCCAAAGATTCAGCTTCACTTGAATCCCCCTGTAAGCTCTTCCAGCCTCCTGACCTACACGCACCAAAAAGGAGTTAGAAAACCCTCCATGCTGAGAGCAGCCCTGGTCCAGCTGGATTTTGCCTCTCTTTTAGAGCTGCCTAAGGATGTATCAACAAACAAGTCAGCTCACCTCTGATCCAAGAAGGGCATCATTGCAAATTAAAGTGGGATTTTATCTTTTTGTCCCGAATCTCTTAGTTTCCTGCATGAACGTGGCATGGGTGTGGGCTCTCTGGACCTCTCCTCTGCATTGCAGCTGTTCACATGAACCACGGTAAGGTCAGATTTTTACACATGCCGCTAACTTGATGCCCTGCACTACCCAGAAAGAAGTAAACGGGGTTTCAAGTGCATGCTAGCTTATCTCCTCCCTTACCAGAACAAAGCTCATAAGAAGGAAATGTGAGACCTCCCTGAGGGTGCTGGGAAGACACGGTGGATAATAGGAAATTTTTGGAAGGAGATTTGAGAAGTGGATTTTACTCACTCCCTATATTGATAAAGGCTTATCATATTCCTTCGCAAAACCAGAAGCCACATGGTGAGACAGTGTTTTTAAATGTTAATGCATCTTTAGAGAATAATCAGTAACATTTGATGGCTTGCACTAGCTCTAGGAGAGGCTTCTTTGTTGTTTAAGAAATGAAACAGCATTCATCTGGAGTTTCTTGTCATTACTGGATGAAAGAAAGGTTATTTCTTTAGTAAAAAAAAAAAAAAAGAAAAGAGAAGATCTGAATGATAAACATTATAAAATGCTTATCTTCCCAGATGTCTCTGGGATAATGTGAGCTAAAAGGAAATGCTTATCTCACTGAAGGACAGCTTTTGGCAACATGTTTTTTTTACACAGTGCTAAATTATTTTAAGACGACAGGACAAAGGTAGAGGGATCTGCTTAAAAGAGTGAATTACAAGCCAGATGTAGTGCCCCTTCAAGTCCCACTACTGAATCGCTGCGTAACCTTGGGTAAGCCACACAGCCCTTTCTGCCTCAGCATCAGGACACTAGTCGGTGTAATAACCAACATGAAAAGTATTCTTGTGACTTCCTACAAATTTACTGTATGTGTCAGGTGTTGCGTGATTATGTATTTTTAAACACAGCTTCCTGTACGTACTGTTATCTAAAGAAGCATTCCCTCATTAGCTGGTGGATTCATGTGGTTTTTGAAGCAACCCAGGAGCCAAGTACGGTTCACCGCCAGGGCTGGGTTCAGCTGCATATCAATAGGCAGCACTGGCTGTCAGCTGCTCAAAGCACCCGCTTCCTTATGCATGAAAGAGCGGAATCCATCCTGGACAGCTTTCGGTTGTTCTCAAGAATGGACCAAATTTTAAAAATAATTACAGATTTTGGTGCTTCCATTTCTGATGTCAAGTAAAGGGTGCCCCAGGAAGCCTGCCTTCTGGAAAACATGAGGGCCTTTAACAAAATATAAAGCCTTTTTAGATATCTCTTGATACACACATAAAGTGGGATGCCAAAAATCACTATTCATTTTTGATGTTCATAGGCACTTTCTTATTTTTAATTTTGTTTTTAAGATGCTGCTACGTCTCCTTATTTTGTTACCTCATCGGGAATTTGTCAATTTGCTATTTGCCTTTTAAACATTTACTTGCTTTTCTTCATTTTATAAACCCTGCTGACAGAATGTAGAAGTCATGTCAGGTAAGGAAGGGTATTTCCTTCCTGAATAGGTGCATTCTGCTTTCTCGCCCCAGCAAGCTGCTGTTTCACAGACGACAAAAAGATTCCAGTCTGGGGAGAATAATACCTAATCGTTAATAAATAACTTGTACAAATAAGAACCAGGAGTGAAAACTACTGTCTGATGGATTTGCCTGTGAGGAAGTCAGGTCATTGTGTGACCTTGGATGATTAATTTTACATTACTGTGTCTATGCTTTCTCCTCCATCCATTCTTGTGTCTTGCCTGCTTCACATTCAAGGTAGTCAGGGCAAGGACTATTTCTCATTATATATATGTACATTTAGCAGCCAGGACTATGGGTATTACAGCACAGTAAAATGCATGTGTGAGAACAATACCTAGGGGCAGAGATAAGAGTGCACCTTGTGCATCGTGCATTTGATCATGGGATGACAGACACGTGTGATAACAAGCCATGGACCTCTCAAGTCCCCTGTCCTTTGTTGGGGCCATTCCCTGTGGCTTGGCAAGGGCAAAGCTGGTGCAGTGGGAACACGACAAGGACGTGCCTCTGTGATGGCAGGGCAATGACAGGGACATGCATGTTTGGGGGGGTGACAAGATCAGAGTGCTGGGTCATGTGCTGGAGACGGGATGTCTTTTCATGGACAACAAGCTCTGCAGGTCTGTTGGTGGCACACACTGGGTCAAGACCTGATCACTTGCAAGATCACCTCTAGAGGAGAAATCCCTGGAAAATCATGTTTCTGCTTAAATGCCTTAGGTATGGGCCCAGGGACTCCAAGGCTGGCCTGGTAGACTCCGTCTAGCCCATCTGCCAAGCAGTGACCGTGCAGTTGATTTAACATAGGCAGGATGGCCTGGGAAGAATCCTTTCCAGAAGGGTCTGGACATTATTCGCTGCAAGGGTGGGTGATATCTGGAGAGAGTCTGACCTTCAGCCAACACTACAGATGTGCAATATCATATCATATCACATCATATCATATCATCTCTCTAATTCAGATTCCAGCTGCTGCAGCCTGGGCAGCTCAGGTTTAGTGTAAATGCAGCCCTTCAACCCGTATGTACTGCCTGAACCCTGAGAAAAGTCTATGCATCCCTAACTAGAGTCCTGATCCTCTGGTCCAGCCCATGACCTGGCTTCAAGGATCTCTTTGATCATGGGGACCCTTCCCAAGGCATTTATTTACGGTTGGGGTTGCATTTCCTAGCAGGAAATGCAGGCTACTAGGGACATATTCCCTAGCAAAGCCACTGAGCCTCAGACACGCAGAGCAGCCTCCCGCTGCCTTGCCCAGCTCTAATTTTCCCTGCACACCTTTGTCCCGTACACGGGACCAAGCACCAGTTGCACCAACACACACACATCACACAGCCCGTAATGTTTCTGCTCTCAAGAGAAACATTTTCTGCAAGCAAACAAAGAAAGAAAGAAGGACTGATCTTAAAAGAAAAAGAAAAGAAAAAAACCACGCAAAGGGGAAAAAGGAGAGGGAATTTTTTTTTTTCTTACAGTCAGTTGTGATTTCATAGGGGGAGTTGAGGCGTGCATCTCCGCAGGGTGAAGTGCTCACGTACAGATGGAACAGGATGTTCTCCCGCAGCCTGTAGCCTCCCTCTTTTAATCGCACGAAGATTGATCGCTCCCAGTCTTCTCGCCGTTTGCTATGATCACAAAAGAGGTTCCAGGTCATTTGTTACACGCCAAATCAGAAACATTTCTGCTCTTTCTCTCTCTGTTTTTCTCCCTCTGTTTGTTTGTTTTTATTAGCACCTGGCATCATATATTTCGCCTAGTGACAAGAGAAAAACAATAAGCTTCTCCAAGTGAAGAAATGCGTGAAGGGGGTCAAAACTGTCAAAGTGCTTTTGGCATGCTTACCTAGAATATATTCTAATGATAAAACGTGTGGATTTTTGAAGGGTAACTCTCCTTCTTCACATGCACAGATGCATAAACACATTGATTTTAAAGAGGGTCTGGTGCATGAAAGAAGGAAAAGTTCTCTTAGGCTCTCATGTGAGCGAATCGGCTCTGCTCATCACAATGCCTAGGCACGTGTTTAAATCCCATTAACATCACTGCAACCAAGATGTGCATTTATATGCTCCACTGAAAAGGCCCTCTAATGAAGCACCCGGATTTTACGACCCCTGCCAACCCTCCCGGCTCCCCAGGCGTTGCTTTTCTTCCCCCTTCAACCAGAGCCACCTACGAGCGCTCCATCTAAGCCAGCAGCGTCCTCTTGGTCACTTGGCATTTTTGGAAATCAGAAGCCATCCTGAGAGGGGAGGACAAAACTTGTGCAGGCTTTTCTCAGCTGAGTTGAAAGAGATACTTATTAAGACGAAGCTTTTATCTTCGCAGTGGTTCAGCAGCTAGATGGGGACACAGCACACATATTCCATTAGCAACAGCTGCCCGGGAGGCCAAACCCTCCCAGTCCTGCCGTTCGCAGCAATAGCTCGCATTAAGGCTGTGCTGCTGTGCGGTGCCTCAGATGATTTACATTTGGGAAGATATGGGTGAATTCTCTGACAGGCAGCTGCCTCTAATAAGTACGTTTGGGTGATGGTCGTGATTATAATTTTGAAGGTGAAAATGTGATTAGTGAAATTGTAATGAGGCTCCTTTCCGTCTGATGCCCTGGTCCTCCCCTCAGAAACTCAAGGGTCTTTTTTCAGGAATATCTCTGCACAGGACTGCACCTGCAGGTAATGATTTTCCTAGGAGGCTCTTAATAAGCCAGAATCCTACCCATTTAATTCACTATAGGACAGCCCATTAACCAAGGCGATTTCTGCTGGTTTCTCTGCCTCCTGTTAGTGTAAACAGGGCTGCTTTCTACTCAGCCTCGGAGCAAGTCCTTGGCTTCAATCCAAGCTGCCTCTGCCTGTTTTCTCCCGGTGCAGCCTCTGTGCTATTGAAGCTGTTTGGCTGTCACTCTTCCATGGTTTGGGTGTTTTGTCATTTTTTGATGCCGGGATGCGTTTGCTGTCAGGAGGAATTTACAGGCACATTAGCTCGCCTGTCAGGGACAGGGAGCCACACCAGCTGCTGAGCCGGGGCTGCCACATGCAGCTCCTTCATTTTCTGCTGGCTGTGGTGGAATTTCCCAACTGCACTAATTATATTATCGCCCTGATACAAGCCTCTGAAATAATAAAATACCTGTAAGCCCTGCTGCTTGGACATTAGAGCAATTGCAGTTAGTTTTAAATAATTCACTGCAAAATCAGCTGGGAGAATACAAAGCTGTGCAGTCCTAATGCCTGCTATTATTATGTTAAACCTCACCGGAGTGGGGGGCAGCTTGCACTACTTAGAAACAGTTGCTATGTAGGGTTGGAGCAGTCATTCTTTGGGCTGGATTTCAGGAGTTCACAGTAATCAACACCCATCCTGGTTTTACTGGTTATTGTTTTTCACTGATTAACCTTGCTCTCTTCCCTCTCCCTGAGTACCACGAAGGGTCTGCGGCCGGTGTGGCTGATGGGTTGGGTGATAGACGGCTGCTCTAAAAATAGATGGCAGGGCTGGAGGGCAAGGCAGCTTGACTCTTCCTCCAGGAGGCTGAGATCCTCCGTACCACATATGGTCCTGACCTGCCTTTGGGATGGTCTTCTGGGGGCTGAACTCAAACATGAGATTCATTCTCCTGCACAGTGGCTGAAGAGGTTAATAACGCAACTCCGAGAGTATTGCTACAAAAGAGTTTGGGATGCAATACCGTCTGCTGTGTCTTAGCAGAGATTTTTGTGCATGGGATGCTTGGGGAATTTCAAAGCCCACGGGGACCCCGGGACCTTGCAAAAATGGTCCACGTGGAGCATGAGATGCACTTCTGCAAAGTGACTTCACCCCCAGCACCTGTACGGTTCTGCTTTCCCTCTGACGTTGCCGTTTTGGGCTGTGAGTGGGAGTTTGAGTTTGCAGCAGCAGTCCTTTGCAATGCCACTTTGCACAGCCATACACACCTGCACAAAGCAGTGAAGAGAGAAGCCCACAGTGAGCCCACAAACGTCATTCATTCCGGGGGTGGCACTAAAGGGTCATTTCCACATGCTGGCTGTGGCTAAAAGAGGAGAATTTCTCCCTAAACCTTTGCCTGTTATGAATTCCCGTGGGAGAATTAGGATTTGAGGCTGATTCAAGAAGAACATTTAAGAATGTGCTTAATTCTAATCTTGTTCTTAAGTTCATTATTTAGCATAATACATGCATATGTTTTGAGCTGACTTCAAGATTTAAGCACGTACTTATGGTTTAAGATATGCAAAGTGTTTTGCTGAAACGAGTCCTCACCCTCTAAAACAGAAGCAGAGGAGATGTTTTTAGCACGTAAACATACGTATGGGAAATCTCTAGTGCTACCCGCAACAGCATGGCATCCTAGAGAAACTAATAGCAGGCTTAAAAGGGACAGAGCTATGTCCATTAAGAGGCTAGTAGGACAAAAATAAGAAATATTAGGTGTATAACAAGCAGCTGATTTTCCTGGAGAAAACAGCTGGGCTGGTTGAAGACTATTCCTTGCTTTTTATGTATAAACTAAACCGTTGTTTGCATCTGACTCACTGGAAGAACTTAGCTTCTGGTAAAATCATTGCTCCAGCACCTGCAGGTGCTGCAAGACTGCTATGGTACTGGTTTATTTTAAGAATAAGGTATTAGTTTTGTTTTCTTTAAAAAAAGAAGAGTTGGATTTTCTTTTCTTCCCTATTGGTCAGTTGGTATGAATAATCCCACTGAAACACATACAAATTTTACTACCATCATTGCAAGAGATTCAGACTATGGTATTTGTGTACTTTTTGATGGCAATTTTTAGAAAAAGCTTCTCAAAAGGTCTTTCTTGTCCTTCTTTTGTACATCAGAAAATGTATGTCTTACTTTTCATCTTTTTCGTGAAAGTCTTGAGAACTGGAGGATTATGGTTGTCATAAAAATGAAATCTGGGAGGGGTAAGGGTTTTAATCAGACTGGTTAGAAGCTGTCAGGTTTTAGTTGTGCTTTCGGCTTTTATTTAACCCAAGCTCTAGACAATGAATTGTTGAAAGAAAGTTTCCTTTTGAAGCATTTGTCACTCTTGCTTCTTAGCAAGGGTGAAGTTCCCATTCTGGAATTCTCTTTCCCAATAAAAGTTGGGAAAGCCACACCTCTAACGTTTAGCGATATGAAGAGAAGGAAAAAAAAGTAATTTACATAAAGCTGCAACTTTGGCTTGTGGATGGGACTGCTCTACAGTTCAAATATCTGAAGAGGTCACCCTATGCTCTCTTTATAGGAGTGGAAAAAAATTTGCTCCAGTACATGGCAATTCATCTCACCTACAATAGATACTTGAGTAAGTCTGTTGAGTCCCACTCCAGAGATGCCCATGTCTCCCCAGTGGTGATAAAAGGAGCCTTGGGGATCTAGTTCACACTTAACTGACTAACTTTTAGACAACTCAAGAACAGTGTCAAGAAGTATATTCAACTCAGTGACTCCATCTCTCCTGGCCATTAATTCTCTACCTTGGCCCTCACTTTCTCCAGCCTCCTTGTCCCTGCTCTTTGAAGCCTTTCATGCTACACTCAGACAAGTGCTTGTTTTGCTTTCACTGAGGTCAATGGCAGCATTTGTAAATTGTGGAGAAGTGGTTCCTTTTCAAGGACAGCATCATATAGAAAAATAAGTCTTGTGCTGGAAATTCCTGACGTTTGAAATCCAGCTGTGGAGATCAATTTGAGCAGGTAGGCTTGGTGGGAGGAAGATTTGTGGAAAATAGGGAATACTCTCCACAGAACAAACTTGCGGGTTCCATAGGGAAGGATGGAAAATTTAAGCTCTTTGAGGCAAGTACTATGCTTTCATTGTTTTGGGGGGTTAGGGAACCATTTTTTGGTCTCAGTTCATATGGGAATTTGTACAACAGGTTCCTGGCCTGGAAGAGGAATTTAATTTGGGCTAGGTAAGTGCAAATGCATAACAATGCAGAAGCCACATTTGTGTTTCCCCCAAGCTTGAGGAGCTGGTGTGCAGAGAGTCCCAGTGGAGCTGAGTTAACACGTCTGTCCTAAAAACCCTGTCCTTTCAGCTATGCGGTAGCACCATGTGATTTCTCTGCCTGTGGGAGTTGTCTCTCTTTTTCTAGAGAAAAAGGGGTAAATATGACTTCAATGTGCAGAAAATGCATTTTTCATTTCATTTCGAACACCCCCGTTTTCTCGCTTGTCAAAGCTCCGGGTAATGGCATAAAACTGAATGTAGCAATAAATACTAGAATTGAGGAATATATTATAGCACACAGTTTTACTTCCCTGTGGACTTTAAGGAAGCAAAATCTGGTTTGACAATATCTCCGCTCTATCTTTCAAAGGTGCTTAGCCTTGACAATTTTGGTTCAGCTTTTTTTATCGTGTGTGCTGGTCAGAGAAGCAGTGGCGCCTGCTCTTGGCTGAACAGAGAGTGATTTGAAGTTATTGTGAACAGAGTTTGTGCTGCGCTGAGGATTCTCTTAACAAAAGACTGTTGACATTGATCCAAATAAAATAATAATATGACTGAACATGTTAGGGAGGTGGATCGATACAATAGTTTAAGATACAATGGTAGCACTTGTTTCCCAAGAGACCGTAGCACGAAGCAAGTACTAGGGCTGCTACACTGATGAAAACATAATAATTTAATGTAAACTTGAAAGCAATTCAGATTGAAATAGAGAGAATATTGGTTTTGATTAAACCCTTCAGGGTTCTTGTCCCCCTTTGTTAGCCAAGCTCATCTACTCAGTATACTCTCTTGTCTTCAACTCCAGTGTGAAGTGAAAATAACCATTATTCCTATTATTGTTGCTTCAGTGCAACAGTATCATAGGTGCTCACAAGAACACACAATCCTGCCCAGATTAATCCTTGTGTCTGTGACCTGATGCAAAACCTTCTGAAGTCAAAGGGAGTTTTTGCACAGAGGTTAATGCCCTTCTGATAAAGTCACATGAAAATGCAAGCAAGAATGGAAGGTGGAAGAATGACCTATAGATAAGGGGGATTTTGTTTGTTTTCTGTCCTTGCTTCCTTCATTCCTTGGTTCCTTCCATGTAATAAATGCCACCTCAGCTTCACTTCTGCTCAGTTTTCATAGGATCATAGGATAATTCAGGCTGGAAAGGACCTCAGGTCTCTAGCCCAACCTCCTGCTCAAAGCAGTTTGCCAGGTTGCTCAGGGCTTTATTCACTCAGGTTTTGAAAACCTCCAAGACAGGAGGGAGACTGCACAACCTTGCCAGGTGACCTGTTCCACTGCCTGCCTATTCCCATGCGGACAGTTTGTCCTAATATTCACACTAAGCTTCTCTTGTTCCAGTGTGTGCCAGTTGTCTGCCATCTTCCCACTGTGCACCCTGGTAAAGACGCCAGCTCCATTGTATGGTTGACATATGATCTGCTGGGTCTGCCATCCCATCTCCAGGCTGACCAGGGCCAGCTCCCTCAGCCCCTCCACACAGGCCAAGTGCTCTGGCACCTCAGCATCCAGGTGGCCTTTGCTGAACCTGCTTCTGATGGTTGATATCTTTTCTGTATTGGGGGACCCAAAACTGCGCATGGTATTGCGGATGTGGTCTAATGAGTGCTGAGTAGTAGGGGATGATCAGTCCCTTGACTGACTCTTCCTACAGCCCAGGATCCTGTTGACCCTCTTTGCTGCCGGGCACACCGCTATCTCATGTTTCAGCTTGCTGCCTGCCTATGAACCCCATCCGTTTTCAGCAGAGCTGCTCCCCAGGTGGTAAGGGTCCAGCCTGTGTTGTTGCAGGTCATTCTTTCCTCCTCGGTGAGAGACTTTCCATTTGTCCATGTTGAGTTTTCTGTCAAAGTTTCTGCTGGCCCTGTCCTCCAGCTTGCCTGGATGACAGCCCAGCCCTCAAGCATATCAACTGGTCCTCCCCACAATATGGTGTCCTCTGCAAATCTTATAACCAATCACTACGTAGCATTTTCCAGATTATTGATAGACATGATTAGCGAGGTCCCAGGATAGACCTCTGGGGTACCTCACTTATTACCAGCTTCCAGGCAATGTATGACCCATTAACCATTTAAATGGTAACAAGGTGGGTTTGGCTAAAGACAGGAACAATAATTCCTCTGTAATGATTCTACATGCTATAACATTTTAAAACATCGTAAAGAAGGAGTGAGTGAGAGCATCTTGCACTTTGGCACAAAGTTTACTGTACTGTTAACACTCATCGGTTCTCTAGTGAGTCAATGAAGGAATTAACGATCAATAAATCACTTCCTCAAGATATTTCAGCAGCAGCAAGGAAGACAGGAAAATGGCTGCAGGGAGCAAAATGACCCCCTTCCACTCTCTGGCCAGTGAATAATGCTAATAAGCCCTCACGTAAAGATTTGTACAAAACCATCAGGCTTCATAAACCCCAACTTTATGAGTCATATCTAATAGCTACAGAAAGAAAATCAGCTGAAGTAAAGGAGCTTATGACCCAACACTCTAGACTATATAACTCTCATTTTTTTTCTGTGCAGTGTATTGGTCCTTCATCAGCTAAAGAGTCGAAAACAACAACATAAAGAAACAAGTAGTTCAAATGTCTGGAGGATGGATCTGTTCCACTGAAGGCTGTATAACATTGCCCAAGCATCAACAGAATTCAGTTACCTTAAGTGTAGTTCCAGCTGTGAGTAGAGGAAGTGAACAAATGCCCTTCTTGCCACAATTTCTGCATGGCAGTCGTTGACCGCAAGCCCTTGGTCATTAATGTATTCCCCATTTATACATTTGGTACCCGATGACAGCACTATAACCTGAGCTTGCCTGATGTCCAAACCTGTAGGAAGAAAAACAAAAGGGTTGTGAAATTGCCGGGGGTGAGTATGATATCATGATTGTTAAAGTTCTCACAGCTCACACTTTGATGTGGCAGCCCAGACAGCCCTAATGGGATGCTTGTTAAGGTGATGATATGGCCTTTGGAACATGCAGGAATCTCACATCTCTGTTATTAGAATAATAAGGGCTCTATTTCAGTCTCGCTGCTAATTCCAAGATAAAAGCTTGCCACGAAGTTTACTTGTTAAATCAATAACTACATCATAGAAGAGCATATGCTGTAGGGAGGTAATAAAGATCTCCTGCAGTGCTGATAAATGGCCAGGTTTTTATGAGCTGTTGAAGACATTTTCTGGTGGGAACACACACTCCCTGTAATGTTAGGTTTCATTGCTGTTGCACTGTAAGTACTAAATAAAATGCAAGTAACACTTCTGGAGCTGCTGTTTAAAAATCTCAGAGAAAAAACAGATCTGACTTTCAGTTGAGTTTCCTTTCCTTTTCTCCAAGAGCAGCTACCTCGGTGCCTTTTCCACTGTGGTTTCAGGGACAGAGCATTCATCACTGAGACCAGCTCTGTTCCTCCATTGCCTCTCCAGATAACGGTGATGGCAATTGAAAGACATGCCTTTCTTGGTCCAGATAGACACTTTCTAGGATCAAATCCTGATTTCTTTGGAGTCAGTGGCAAAATGCTCACAGACTTCAACAGGACCTGAGTTTTGCTCTAAAATGTAGCTTATTTAGCCCTCTGGACAATTTCAAAGAAGAGTTAAGAATGAACTGAGCCCAAACTGAAATAATCTATTGAACAGCGCACATTTCAGGATGCATCTCTCTGAATACCAAAGAAGAAAGGAGCAGCTCTTGGGAAAAAGGACTTTTCTGGCTGATGGGTGCTTCCTCTAGATGTGACAAAGTAGCCTAAGAGTGTTGGACTGTGTTTGACAGCTGTACACGACTGTGTGTAGGCAAACACATGTACAGTATAGCAGGTCAGACTGCTGGGGTTAGCGTGGTTGTGCCCATGTAGTGTCACCTGAGATGCCCATGGTGTCCTGCCTAACCTCTGACTGCTGTCCAGGAGGTTTGCACCCTCCTCACACATCTCACATGGAAATCCATAAAGTGACTCAGTGGAAATGGATGCCTGTGTTTAGGCAACTTAATCAAGCCCTCAAAGTCTGATGAGTCAGTGACAAAGACAGGCCTGAGGCTCCAAGTACCTACAAGGGGAATGGAAACAATCTCACCATGGGCCATTGTGATGCTGTTTCTATGATGTTACTTTAGCTGTAGAAAAGCTTTAGGAATTATAAAGTCAGCAATATTATTTTTTTTCTTATGATGAAGCCTATTGAGTGGCAGAAAAAACAAAAAATTTGCAGAGACATTTTGGGTTAGAAGCACCATGGTTGGGGCCATGTTCTCTCATAAGATCCACTGGTGTGATATGAGGAAACAGCTGAATGGAGAAAGGAAACTATATATTAATCATGAAGGGCTGGTGCTGCCAGTGATGTCCCAGTTAGTAAATAGGACCAATAATACTTCATAATCTCCACACAGCACTGGGACTAGTGGTAGATGACAGGCTATAGCACTGTTGCTATTCTTAATGTATATAATAGCAAATGATACCAAAATTATCTCATTCCTATATCAATATGATAGCTACATCAGTAGTCCAAAAGGTTTAGTGGTATTGTGGCATTGCAGCATTGTGACATTTGTATGAGAGGTGTAAGTATCGTGAAAAGTTCAGTTAATCACACCTGACTCCCTGGTTCTGACAGTCTCATACAGAAGTTGTTATAGGTGCAGTGACAAAGTATACATCACTATATGTTTGTGCTGGAAGTTTAATCTCTATTTATTACTCTAAATGTGACCCCCAAAAAGTGTTTGGGAGTATTTATTAAAAAAAAAAAAAAAAAAAAAGCAAAAAAAAAAAGCTGGCAATCTAGAAAACCTGAGAAGTGAAGATGGAAGCACATGGGAGAATGCAGTGGAGAAATTAAATTACAAAGTGTTTGTGTTTATTCCCGTTTTATTACCAGATAAAAAGTTGAGGTGGACAAATGGCCCCTTCCCTACAAAGAAAGGTGTTTATAGTCTGTACATTAAAATTGCTTTGATGTCACTTTGCTTTAGGGTCATTACTTTCATGAGAAAAATAATAGGTACCTTAGATCAGACACATATCCATCTAGTTAACTGTGTCTTTCATGTGGACTAACACCAAACAGTGCATGAGGCACTGCCTGCTACAGCGGTGTTTGAGTCCCACTCATCATCTCAAAAAGTAGTGTATACTTTCCTGAAGAGTATAGAGTATTTTCCTTGGTTGGAAGGTCCCTGATAAGAATCAGCTATTTTTTGGTTCTGTTTTATTTATTTACCAATGTAGACAGAATCTTATTTTCCCCAGCACAGCAGAAGTACACCAGGAGGCAATTTCCTTCTTCAGAAGCCCATCAGCCTCTCTGCCTGCACCTGAGGACCTCCATCAATATTCCTTCTCAGGGCAGTGAGACTGCTTCCTTCACCTTACATTATCATACCGCTAATGTGCCTCCCCATCTCCCCCTTCACCTTGCAGTCAAAGCACTACACTCTGCAAATACAGAGCAGACCATCTGGGGAAGCCGTCCTGCTCTCCAGGAGCTATACCTTACTCACCCCTCCCAATCAGTCCAGTGCACGGTGTGATGCCTTTTATTATTTCAAACATTTTATCCATAAATAAGCTATACTCTTCCTCTCTTCTAGTATGAGTGTAAGATGAGGAACGCATTCAGGATTTTCTGTGAGGTCTGGATTTATTCACAAATGAAAGACAAAGGCACCCAACACCTATTGATGTAGCAAGAATATGAATCCCTCTAACGTTGTTTGCTATCACAATGTCCACCCACACAGTAATAGCAAGTGTGCTCGGGGTGTTCTTTTTTTGGGTGAATTAACTCCGTATGTTGGCTTTCAGTGATATGGAGCCCCAGTAGGCAGTCACGTGTGGACACAGCCTCGGGTGTCTTCCAGTCCTGGCGAGATGCACGTGTTTGCAGAACATCACTGAGATGTTGCCTGAGGCTGGAGGAAATGGTGTCCAAGAATTTGCAGAACCAGTCTGAGTGTTAAACATTGAAAATCTCCATGTATTTTCCATTTGCAATGACAGAAAATAAAACACGTTCCTTCATGCTCAGAAATACCCAAGAGTTATGTCTCACTACTGTGGCACTCAGAAACACAGGTGTACATGACTTATGCATTAGCTCTGAAATATTTACACCTCACTGGGGAGCCAAATGGGGAAAGTGATCTGTGACCAATGTAGCACCATTCAGTGCTGCATGTGAGGGCACCCAGCATGGTGAGAAATACTTCCAACAACCTGACAGTTGCTCGATGTGTTCAGGAGCACATATGCTAACAGATCGCCCTCTTGCATGCCTTGCTTTGTACATCCATAGGGTTGGAGGTTTATCCCCTCTGAAATGCTTGATATTATTTCCAGTGAACATAGGAGGAATTTGTCTCTGAGAGTAAGACACATGATGCCTAGTTGATGAAGGTAAATTTTAACATTGACTGATCACATTGGCATTTTAGGCAGCATTTCCAACTCTTGAGCCTAGGTACTTGCTTCAGTGATTCAGAATTAATAGGCACTTCTGTACATTTGTCTATTTTGCATAAAAAACAGTCATTACTAACTCTTGTTATTAATGTTTACTTCCTATTTTATTTTGCCTGCAAAATACTTCAAATTTCTCAAGAGATTTCTATTTACAAATGTCAAGCTACCTCTTAAACATTGATTAATTTAACCTCGGACATGCGGCAGATCTAGACCGAGCACATCATCAGGTTGTGCCTAGGAAAGCTATAGCGTTGGCTGTGGCAAAACCCTGAACTAGCACTAACCTGGCAACACCAGCCACGTGCCACCTTCCCTGCTTCGGGGTGTGCGGCAGGGCATGATCCTAGAAGAGGATTGCTCTTGGCAAGACCCACGTTCTTACCGAGGGGAGCCGATCTCAGATGAAAGACCCGGGAATCTAACTGTGTTCAGGTCATTTGACAAACAAGAAGAAATGGGCTACATTATTATGACCTTAATTCCTGACCCACTGATTGTCAGAGTTCATGAGGCATTTCTTTCCCTCGCAGCCTTCTGCGAAGTAATGTTTGAGGAGACATTAGGTTAAAAGTAACTAGTGAATGATTTATAACAGGCACCTGCATTAGGTTTCTATTATTTGCCTAAAGACTCCTAATAGTTTTCAATTTGAAAAGGAAATGGAGCAGGGGAAAGGAAATTGGGGAGCTGTGTCAGCATACTGGCTGGGTCCTGGCTAACGCCGTGTTGATGGGGACAGCTGGGAGAGCGGGAAGGGAAATCGAAGTTTTTATTTTCGAAAATTCTGCCAATCAATTAGTTGCGTTATAGAACAAAAACGGACCCCTAAAGGACGCACCGTCTTTGATCACAGATTCAGTCTAATGATCTGGTGAGGTAACGAGCCTCTCTGGTGCTCTGCTGAAAGCCTGAGCCCTGCCCTGGGGTCTCGTAGGCAGGGTCTTCTCCCACAGCCAGGCAGGGGGACCTCCACTCTGCTAATGTTCATGCTGGCCGTGTCAGTGCTACTCCAGACTCGCACGGCAGAGCCGAGCCGTTGAAAAGCAAATGGGTTTTATTATAAGCCATTTTCAGTTTGCTGACACCGGCGGTGGGATTCATTTCAGCTGTTCTGGATAACTGGAGTTTAGATGTCTGTAGCCGAGCTAATTGCGGTAGGGTGTCTTTATAGTCAAAGGAGAGGAACTTTCCTGGGAGGTGATTCACCTGGCCTATTTTAGATATTTGCTTTTCGATAGTCTGCATTACACCCTAGTATTGCCGACTTCTCTTCATGACCTCTGAAGACCTGTAGACACCCAGCAGAAGTATAGTTTTCTACAATGTAGAAAGATGGCTGTAGTAAGATTTCTCTTATTACAAGTAACCAAATACCATGTGCAAAACTCCCCAAATTGTAAAGTGGCAAGGAGAGCAAATGTAGTTCCTTTAAATTTTTTTTTCCTGATTTTTAAAGATTCTGAAGTATTTTTTTTTAGTTTTTTCCCCACAACAATTAAGTATAATTGTTTGTATTAATGTTAATATATTCATGGATGGTCATATTGCCTTGAGCTGGGCTATTAGACACATAAAGCAAACAATGCTGTCTTCCCTACATGATCACTAAAAACATAAGTCCTGCAGCCACAGGGCTTGCAATAGAAATGATTCAGAAAGATGCTGACAGAAGAGACAGTAAGCAAGAAAAAATATGAAGGTTTTCTCAGCAGATAAGTTGGATATGGAGAACTGGCTGACATCTTATGGACTACAGTTATGAGCTGTGCTTTTAAGTCAGCCATGGCCATAAATGCAAACTGTCTACACCCATCTGCTTCGAGACACAGCTCTACCAATAAAACCAGAGAGTTTTGGCTAGTCTAATCAATGTTTCTACTGACTTTAATAGAGTTACTCTCACTTCTAGTGTGTTATGATCATTAAGTCCTTCCATAATACAGAATTTGTAGCCCTGCATATTTATGTGTTGGAAAAGGAAAATCAAAATCACTAGGTAATTGCAAGAGATGTTGACTTTTACACGCAATCAGAAAACTGAATCACACTGGCTGTATATGGAGAACTTCTGTGACATTCAGTTAGCTTAATTCACATCGAACAGGATGGAGTTTGCAACTGCTAATGCCAGCATACAACCGGGATCACACTTTGGCTGCTCAGCAGCTGGCGCAACACGTAGAGAAACACCAGTCAGTATCGTCTATTTCGCTGCATGTTTTAGACCCTGCTAGTGGTAATGAGATCTATCTTCTTTTTCAACATGACACCATGAAGACAACTCACTGCTTGGAATATATTCATTTTAAATTAGAAAAAAATAATGAGAAAAATCAGGTTTGATTAATTTAAAAACCCAACCCACCTCTTTTATTAGGTTGGAGACAACTGACACAAAATCCTATGCTGTAAAGAGGAAAACCAGAAATAATGATAGTGTAACATCAACCCTTGTGAATAATTCATGGGGTACAATTTCATGTTATTTTAAATGGTACTGCTTCTTTCTCTGATAAGCAATAATTTTATGCTCTTTCTTTACCTTTTTTAACAAATCAGTCAAAAGGACTGTCTATTGTTATCTGCTAAAAAGTGCATTTGGAATAATTTTCAAGGCAGCTTAATAGACCTCTGATCACAGAGGAGTTTTTTTGTTGTTTGGTTTTTTTTTTTTTTTTTTTTTTTTTTTTTTTTTTTTTAAAAAATACCCTCTACTCATAGCTGAATAAGTTCAGGTTTCCATTTCAGGTTTGTTTAGGGAAGGAAAATTTCTTGATGCTACATAGCACTGACAAGTTCCGCATTATTTTCTGTTATCTTCTTCCCTGGCAGCTCTACTGCATCCTTAGAATGGCTTTAATTTTGTAATAAGAGATAGTAAGACATGAAAGGGCAGTGATGCTGGAAAAGCTGCCTGCGGGCACAGCCGTGGGAACAATCCTGCACCCCACTGTCCCGAGGCAGGTCCCTGAGCCCACGCAGAGCTCTGCGGGGGACTGCGCTGCCAGGCTGCGGGCTGCGCTTGCCATGCTGGGAATGGGCAATGTCCCACGCAAAATACTTCTGCAAAAGAGGCAAAGAGCTCTCCTCCCTGAAAAAAACCAGGAAAAGGACATGTTTCTCTGAAAAGGAGTTGAAACCATTGTCCCTGTTTGTTAATGCTTGCATGGGGGTGGGTCTACGGTTAGAAGTGAGGGATGTGTTCACCCAGGTACATCAGTCCATTTGGCCTGTAACTTGGTGATGCACCGACAACCCCCTCTGAAGTTTCAAGAGGAGTGAAATCAAGATGCGTGTGTGAGGTGGGAGCTGAAGATCGAGGGACTGGTGTGTGTGGCATGGAGTACCCTACCCTTCGGGTTCAATGTGGAATATGCCCTCCTGACACAGTGCTGTTCCCAGCTCTGCGTGGAGAACAAAACCATACTCGTGGCTCCAAAAAAAAAAAAAAGAATATGTAGCCATAAGAAAAGAATTGTGTACAGCAGGCATGATTAACAGTATGCATACAGTTATTAACAGCGTGCATTTATCTGCCAGCAATAAAGACTCTGCTCAATGTTTTCTCTCCATTTGCTACAGTACCAGTGATGGTGACTGTGATCATTTCAGCAACAAACGGGAGCCTGGGACTTCAGTGAGCACCCTGGCTGTGTCCCATAGCTTGCAGTTGGCTGTCCCGAGGAGCAGCCCTGAGCTGGATGGGAGCGGCTGGTGTGAAGAAGTGGCTGACCAAAAATCTGGGAAGGAAGAAGCACGTTAGGGGCTTATGAAATGTAATAGCAGAAGTCTGAACAAAAGGCAAATACATAGCTAGGAAATATTAGGAATAAAGAAGTTGCTAGCAGTGACGTTAAAGGTATTTGGGGGTACAATTGGAAAGTAGTCTTTGAAATGCCGGAGTTGTGCAGGGATTTCTTTTCCTGACGTCAAACTGTGGGTTCTGTGAAAGTGAATATATTGTATTTGTGTGGAAAGAGAGGGTGTAGAGGGAGCCTCTGAGAGCCTCGTATTTTCTTCCTTTATTAATGTGTTGGGTAATCCTGCTTCTGACTGCGCCGCTTCGGGAAGGCTATTCTCTGCAGTGCTCTTCATCTTCGTCAGTGAATGAGCAGGGGCAGAGGCGCCGTCCTCTCTGCCCTGATCTCTGATCCCTCTGTGCTGGAACCAAGAGCCAGGGTATTGTCTGAGAGCAGCCATGGCTCTCCTTTCACAGCCAGGCACAGTAAACTTCCCCCCGTACCATGGGGTGTTTCTTTGTGAACAAATTCTAAATTCAGTTCCTCCGGAAGAAAAATCTCTTTCTGTCACAAACCAGTTTTGAACTGCTCGATCACATTGTCAGATGCCTGAAAAAGGACTCGTGCACTAATCCATTTTGCAAGATGTTCCTATGCATGTCTTACCAGTAAGTCTCATTCACAAAGAGAATTTCCCGGCCCAGAAAAGAATGGAGAGGAGGCTGCCAGAGTGGAGGCGAATCAGAAAAGAGGGGCAAAACTGCTGAGGGCTGCAGAGGAGAGTGACCCAACAGGAAAGAGTACAAAAATGAAAAATATAAACCTTTGGTAAGTGAGACCTATGAATGTGATATAAATACTTCCAAGTATCTGAAGGGTGCAAACCCCAAGGAGAAACGTGGGTACTAAATTTGGAGCAGTACAACTGAGGACCTGGGATGACATCACAGAAAATAAAAGTCAGGCTGAATAACTGGTGAGAATTATTAACAATGAGATCCATTAGACTAGAATGGTCTCCCAAGGTAGTGTTGAAAGCCCCATTGCTAATTGATTCATTTAAATCTAGACTGGAAAAAGCACTCGGGAATGCACCACAGGGAACAATCTTGCGCTTGCAGGGAAATGGACTGGATGACTTAGTGGTCTTTCCCAGTTCTAATTTCTATGGTCCATTTCTCTCCTCCCCTTAGTGGATGGAAAGGATGAAATCCCATCAGCTTTGCTTCTGAGGAGTGTGGAAGGAGACAGAGCTGTTCTTGCAAGTACCAGTGCCTTGTGCCTTCCCTTCCTTTCCTGAAAGTGGGCTTTGGAAATCTGGAGGGGAAGGAGGGACAGTCAGCCCAGGCCCCTGCATGCTTCATCCCCATACCACATCCATAAGGATTTTTTTTAAGCTAAATTGGTAGTGGCAGAATCAATGCTATTTGAGGGTCCTTTCCTTTCATGTGAGTTTGAACACTGTTTTCCTCCGCAGAAACAGAGCTGTGTAGGGGATTACAGGTAATTCTTAATTTTAAAACAGGACTGAACTGAACTTTGCCTGCCAGGTCCTGACTGCAGATATCTGTGTTTCTCCAACAAATATTGTGCCACTGATATCTGAGCACTAGGTAAATTGGCAGTCTTATATGCCAGGGAGATCCTTAATTGCTAGTGAGAAAGGATGAAATCCTGAATGTGGATTTTGGCGGATAAGTACAGGAGGAACTTATTCCTCATTATTTTTTTCTTGTATACTTGCATTTAAAAACGTCTTCCTATGCTTTTTACTAGGTCAGTAAAGTAAAAGCAACGGTTGATGTCACTAAACCTTTATTCACCCAATAAACTTCTGTTTTTAAGAGGAGAAGCACTCTTTGTTATTGAGATTGGAAGAATTTCCAGTTTGGCTTATCACAGAGCAGAATGAAAGTCTGAACTTTCCAACTCCCTGCTTCCCACACTTAGGGATGGAAACAGAAGTGCCTATTTTTCATTTCCATGTTTTATGTTAATTATTATACCCATCCTGGTGGCGAATGCAATTATATGTGACACAGAGCCAGGGCCTTGCCTGCATCCAGGTTTTGAGAGATGTCAGTTACTATTTGAATCAGAAATATTCTTGAAAGAGCAAGAACCAAATGCTAAGTCCAGAGACAGTAAACGGTCTGGGATAAAAAGCTCAGTGTCTGAGAAGAGCTAGCTGCTCTGAAAAGGAAACCAGAACAACCAGCGTGCACAGCAGGCAAGAAGACGTTTGCTGCTGGAGCTGCCTCAAAGGCACCAGTACGATGGGCTGGAGACTCCTACAGCTTGTGCAGCATGTGGAAAATGGGGGCTCAATTCCCTTCCCAGGTTAGGTTATTCTCCCATGGGAATGCCTAAAACTGCTGATATGAGAGGGGTGTTTGCCCCTCTTCTTGCTGAACGTGTGCTACCAAACAACTATGAGGACAGAGTTGGGGTGCTCACCTCCAAAAGTGAAGCCCTAGTTCTGTACTTACTCCCAGCTGGTGCATGCATTTTATCATCTTGTTTAGTGTAAAATATATAATCCGGCTTGGAGCGATGACCTTGAACTTGTTTTTCCCCACTCTTTGCAAGGCCACCTGGCTGTGTCCCATCTCATATTTTCGGTTTCTAACTAATGTATCCTCAACTATTTTCTGTTCCTTAGCACTGATTTAACAGAAAAGATGAAGAAACACCTGAAGTTGCTCTTGTAGGGGGAGTACTTGCAGTGGCATGCCTAAGCCCTTATTTTAAAAGAAGTGATGAACCTGGTGGAGCCACAGTTTTAACTGCAAAACCTCAAACATCCTTTGAGCTGCAATTTGGAAACCTAAATCTGTTGGGCTGCAGGAATCCTAGTCTGCCCCTTATAGGTCTACATTACAAAATCCAGGAATAGAGTTTCAGCTGTGGAAAAGGGATGCTCTTATGGAGTTCGAAATTATTTAGAGCAAATCTGAAAACTATTGGTTTAAGGTTTATAATCAGAGGAAAACAGATTTCTGAGAAAGAGTGACATATATGGTTTCTAACTACTTATCTATTTACCTATTTTAAAATATTTGGAGCAAACCTGTCAACTGGTGTTGATGTGTCAACCTGGGCACATGTAAGAAGTGGATAATGTTTCCAAGAATGTCAAATTACTTTGGTGAAGGTGAAGAAACTTCATGAGATTTTCAAAAACATGGCAGCCGTTTGGGCACCCAAGTTTGATTTGGGAATTTTAGTCTCATTGAAACACTGAGTCTCACTGGGATCAGGCTTTTAGCATCCATCTAACTATGCAAGTGGGACATGAGCGCCTAAATTACTCTTGTGACTCTATTCTTGAAGGGATGTGCCCTGGGCACTAATCTGTAAATTATTCACAGTTCCTTTAACCGGTTTGGCTACTTGTATCCAATCTGGGATGGAGCAGACTGACACTCTACATAGGGCCTAAATTTTCTACTGTATTTTACTACTTTGTAACTTTCCTATTTAAACTAAGGATCAGAAAACAATTGGCCATCAATATTCCTGATTGTACTTAGACATCAGGCTTTATGAGTCTTAATATGACTGTAAGGATCCACAGAGACCTATTGTCAACTTTACTTTTTTCTGTTATTCCACTTAACAATGATTAAGATCCGTTCCATGAGATACAGATGATAATTTCCCATCTTTTATCACAGCATGAAATTGCTATTTAGGGCTCTTTTGTCCAGTTCATCTTTATTTCATACAAGATAACTGAGAAGACCTCCTAGTTTGCTTTTAACATCAAAATGATTGTCAGCTTAAAAAAAAAAAAAGATAGAAGAGAGAAAATTGAAGTGAGAAATCAACTCATAACCTTTTTCTACGAATGCCACGCTCCTGTGAAAAGGACTGAACTTTCTTAATGCTTCATTTTTAACAGAAAGCATGACAAAAAGTTCCTATCAGTATTTAAACTGCTAAGATTTGTCAAACACAAATGGGAAAATAGTGTTTAAATAGCAGTCTCATTTTGTCCATAATGATTATGGGAGGGTTTTTCTGCAAAGAGGACTTGGCAATAATAGATCATCTTTGCACTGAGTGACAGGAATTCTTTACTGCGGCCGGTGATTTCAGGTAGAGCGCAAACGTATGCCCGTATCTGGTCAGAGCTGGCAAAAGCAAACTCTGTGTCTGTGGTGTAAGTAACCAGCGTGAATGCCGCCGGCCTTTATATCGCAGCGCTCGGCGTGCAGCTCCCACCTCCAGCTCCCACCCCGCGCTGCCCTGCCCTGCCCTGCCCGGGGGCTTCCTATCTCCCAGCTCCGGGGGCAGGCAGCACTCTCCGCGCTCTCCTCCATCACCCACGCACGGGTAAAGCCAGCTGCCCTGACCGCTGACCCGTGGTGGGACCATGCGCTTCGCCAAGCCCTGCAAGAGCTGCCTTCTCAGCAGCGGCTCCTTGGCCTCCTGTCACCTGGTAATCTGTGACTTCGTGCATCAGGGGTGAAGGTACATGAGAGTGTTGTGGTTTCACACTTGTTGCCCTGTGCTAGAAAATATTAGCTTGCTTGCCCTTGATTTTTTCCAACTGTATCCACTGGCATAATAATAATAATAAATTATTTTTCCCTGATTTTTTTTTTTTTGAATAAAAAGGTACAGCAGACAAGTGGGTCAAAATAAGATGTCCAAATTGCCCCCAAGAGACAGTTACACAGGAAGAGTGGGAGCTGGTAGGTTACCTTAATCTGTGACAGCAAGAAAGAGTATGTCCAGCTATTGTTGTTGCGCACCCTGAAATGAAATATTGATTGATCCTGGCCAACAGCCAGACACCCACCCAGCCTCTCGCTCACTCCCCTCTCCTATGTGATTGAGAGAAAATAGAAGGAAGGCAAGAAGACTCATGGATTGAGATAATGATATCTCACGGTTGCTTGGCAAGACAAATGCCATAAACCCAAATGTCTCCCCCTTCTCTTTCTTTCCCCAAACCTTTATTGCTAAGCACAATGTGATAGGGCATGGGATATCCCCTTCATCAGCTGGGGACAGCTGTCCTGGTTGTGTCCCCTCCCAGCCTCTTGCCCACCCCCAGCCTACTTGCTGGGGATGGGGATGGCGATGGGAGAGAGAAAGTCTTGACACTTTGCAAGCACTGTCCAGCAATATCCATAACATTAGTGTTATCAACTCTGTTTTATCCACAAATGCAAAATACTATGAGGAAAGTTAACTCCATGCATCACATGCCTGGATATACATGTTGTGAGGTGATGGTTTGTGTTTGACATGATGTTATCTGGACTGTCTCCTCCACAGGTGAACTGATGTTTTTAATTTACCATATGTGAACCCATTATATCTTCAGAGAAGTCAGGAGAACTACTGTGGATAGTCAGTATGTGATAAAACTTAGGTCCTCGTATTAATACTATGCTACAGTAACAAGTATACTTATTGTTCTACTTGAAGATATCCTGTGGGAGTATGGCTTGCTGTACATGGAAGATTTGAATGCAATGTCTTACCCGTTAAACAATTTTTCCTAAAGTCAATCAAACAATTTCTGATAGAACAATCTTCTCTGAATGTGTTTCAACAAAATTAGAACGTGTTAGAGGATGGGCAGATTTCAAATACATTATAACTGCAGAACTGTTAAATAATTTACTTCAACTGTTCCATCTTTTGAAACATTTAGTTCAAGATCTGTTATGCTAGTTTTTTAATTATTATGCTATTCAATTATTATATTACATCAGATAACAACACATCAGCTGGTATCTAGTGTGATAATTTGCTCATACCTAGGCAGGTGTTTTCAAGGTTATCTTGATGTCTACTAATCAAATGTTTTGAAAACTTACTTTCACAAAAATGCATCGAGTTTTTAACTTTTCATCACAATTCAGAGCAAAGTATATCTAAATACATTGGACTGCCTGTTTTTCTGACTAGCAATTTATTACTGCGGAACATTCACAGTCAGTCAATAACATCATTTTCTACAGTTTTTTCTTTCTCGTACTTTGGAATTTGCCCTGGGTGCTACAGCATAAGTCAATTACAGTGCACAAATGTAACTCTCTTTGGTTTCCCTGGGAAACTGAAATGGCAGAAAAAAATGTCAGAGTTCAGGAAAAGAAAACCAATCTAGCACACTTCTGTTTCGCCTGTAGAGATTTTGTATTATCTTAACAGCAGTTATCACAGAATCACATTGTGCTTTTTACCAGCTTTGTCTGAAAACTGTACAAGCACAGATAAATCTGTTTCTAGTCAGGATGACATTAAATTGAAATGAAGGTAAAAACAAATTAATTTTTGTCTGTTATGGGTGCGTATGGTACCAAATGCAACAAGACATTACCAGATTTGTTTTTGTTGATGTCATTAGTAAACTGTTTGCAGAGATCTAAGGGTTTTTCTGCCAAATTCTATGTTAAAAACACAGGAAATGGGTACTTATTTGAGTGTTTGATGTGGAAAACCTGTCTGTGCCATCTCTGAACAGAGTGTGTCAAGGTCCTTGCTACCTCTGGGAATGATAGTGGGGAACAGACCACAAATCTACAACTTTAGTACAGAAAATAATGACACAAATGGCAAATGATTCGTCTTGCCACGGTTGGCAGACATTCTTGTGCTGGAAAGAACTCAAATCTTCCTGGAAAATGTACCAAGATAAGGCTATTTCTAGCTTTGCATCCTCTGTGAATCACTTAATATCTGTGCGTTTCTTTTCTAGGGTCCACAAAACCAGTAAGATATTGACAAATTGGATGGCTGACAGATTGAAGGAATTCATAAAAGGGAATTCAGAATTAAAAAAGAAGCCTTGAGGGAAATGGTTTGTGAATATAAGTAAAATTATACTGTGTCTTAATGCTGACTAAGATGAAATATGAAATACAAATGTGTAAAATCCCACTAAGGTCATGGGACTCATAAAAAAAACCATCAGGAGGACACTTTCACCCCTTCCCCAAAGAAGAGACACAGACAGCCCCAGCTGCCCAGCAAGGCTAGCAGGGATCTGGATGTGCCTCTTCCTTCCCCTAGCACTGCATGCCCTCAGCAGCCACGATTTTCAAAGTTATGACTCCTTTAGGTGACTTCTCTTCCCGTATGGTGTGGGGTTTTAAACTGCTGCTTTGGTCATACAGAATGAGGCTGCATTCGTTCCATCATGCTTTTTAAAGCAGGTATAGGCCTGGGCTAAAGAATGCAGAAGTAGGACCTTGGCAAGGTAGAATAGAATGAAATTTTTACAGGCAAAATACACACTGAATATAGGAAAACTGAACAGGGGCACTAAGCTGTGTACAGCCTCCCCCCAACAAGTGATTAAAGTAACAATTCTTGGCTCCTGTAACTTAGCTTCTTATAAAAGGCATATTTAAATGTTATTCCTTGTGGTCCAGCTTTGAAAGCGCTCCTCTAAATAAATTACAACACTTTTTGAAAATCTGATGAGTCCTACAGTCAAGAAATCTGACTATGACAAGGCAGCTGGTATGCTGGTGCATATTTCACATCCCAAAGTCAATCACAATCTCCCTTTTATTTTTCTTGGTACTAAATATGTCTCCTATGGTCCGTAGGACTTATAAACCATGTTTTGTGTTTGTACAACACTATGTCTGTGCAGCACTTAAAAAATAGAAGACTCATCCATTATTCCAGATCCTAAAGTAATATAAAAAATAACTACTCAAACCAGATTAAGCAAAATGATAACAAATTTAGCTGAGAAGGAGTTCAATTTCAACCAGAGGTCTAAAAGACTTTTAGGTCAACTTCTCTACTTCTAGTTTCAGGAGAGAATTTCTCACTCTTTTCATATCAGAAAGGAAAAGAATAAGTTACTCTGCACAGAACTCTTAGCTGTATTTAGGTTCTGTGGTTGGAAAAGATCCAGCAGATAATCCTGTCTCCTTCCTGCTGCCTTGCAATATTCACAACTGTCCCTCTTGAATCTAGCTAATGTAATTGTTGAAAGGAAGGAGTAAAACAAGCCTGGATGAATTATACATGCCTTTCCCCTCTGAGCTTATCTTCTCATTTCTAAACTCAATCCACTGCTCCACATGTCTAAGTGAGAATGAAGTTTATGGCAGCATCTCCACTGCTGACATTCTCATAAATACTGAGGTGCCCCAGCTGAGGTACGCTCACAAAGAAAGACAGACCATCTATGCAACAGTTTCAGCAAAGGGCTAAAGATTTCTATGTAGTATGTGTCCATCAGTTAACTCTTAACAGGAGTGAATATCAAAGTTAGGCCCTGCTGATAAGTTTAAGTATTTCCCACGGTTAGAGCAAAGCAGAATTAAAACGACATGTGCTCTGGGTCCATTTCTTTTGACTGGAAAGCAAATGGGCTGAGATTTGCTTTTGTTGTCAGTCTGAAACAAGGTTTATGGTAGCCTTGTACAAGAACCTGGTGTTTCCAGATCTAAAAAAGCAATTAATGGATAATACAACTTTTTATTGGTAACTACTACCTCCCCGCCCCCCATCTATTAGGAAAAGCAAAATCAGACAGGTCTGCATTTTGTCCTGTAAACAAAGCTATGTAGGGACATATTTATGAATAAATCTTTACCTCTGTTGCCAATATTTTTTGTGTGAACTTACTTGAGATGTAAATATTTAATGCTTCTTTTCTCTGCATTACTATTTATTTTTCTGTGTGGGAGTAAAGGCATCCTTCAATACTGTGGACCAGGTAAATAATGTATTACTTAGTCATGAAAAATGCCAGAGGAAAATAAATGAGAGGATATCTTACCTTTGGTCATCACAATGCCTGCAAGAGTTTTGTGGCGTGCATGCATGGAAGTGAAATTATCTGTCAGCTCCCGGAACTTCTGTGCAACCATTTGGTATACGGAGTCGGCAAAATCCTGAAAGACACAGTCAGAAAGAATTTTTTCACTTCTTTGATTGAGGAGCCTGGGTGTTTCTGCAGATTAGTCACCTGCTGTCAGCTGCTGAGAGGTTCCTTTTAGAATTAGACACCACCTACCCAAGCAAAGATGAAAGGAGTATCTCTCTGTCAACTACCCAAATCACCCTCAGAAAAGGCCAAATTAACTGAATTAAAGCTAGAGACCCGTATGGACTAGGATTAGTGGTAAAGGGAGAAGATTTCAAGGTTGACTTATTTTCAGCCTCCTAGATGTTGGTCCAGGATCAGTTCACAGGAAATTTGTTGGTCCTTAATGGATTTTATTGTAGTGAGCTGAAGAGGCGGACGTGTGTCCCACCAAAGCACTTATTTCCATGAGCCCACTGAAAATTTCCATTAGCCCACTGAAGCCCGAGAGCTGAGGTCTGGGTTATAGGTAAGGACTGTCTGTTTCTGCATTCGAGGTGAGTTTTTAATGACTCGCAGCTACTGAGGTAAAACAATCAGCTCAGGAATCTGGGCTATGTTTAATGCTGTCAGAGGAGTACCACGGTCTGTCTTGCTTCCAGCTTGACAGCCATTGGGAGGAAGGGAAGGGGAACCTCTGCTTGCACACCCTACCGAAGGTGTTGCTCGCGTGAGTTCATTGGTGTGCAGTAGTGCTGAGGGACTGGACTGCCAGGTCTCCTCCTGAGCATGTCAGCTTTGTTGAAAGGTCAAATTTTCCCATGGACTGGGCTCTAGAGACCGTGTGGTCTGAACCCGCAGGTCTGAGTGAGTCCAGTCACCAGGGAGAGCCTTGGGAAGCTGGCTACTGAAGTCAAGCAGGGTAAAAGGTCTAAAAAGTGAATTCTGCAGACTGCATATGGCTGAATGTGAACTGAAACCAGCTCTGATGCTCCTGAGAACGCCACTACTTGGACCGGTTCCCTGCTGCGGTGTTTAGTATCTTTTCATTTACTTAATCTCTGCACTTTGTTTGGCACAGAGCCTTTCAAGCATACATGAGAGATAAGTCAGAGGAACGTTGTTTGTGAGCATGAGTTGTTCTTAAAGTGCTTTGCAAGTCTGAACATAAAAAAGTAAGATCCAAAGGATATTTTTTTTTTTTTTTTTCCCTGAGCCATATGATTTCTTGTGGGAAACCAAGCTGTACCTACAAATCCTTCCAGGAGCAGTCCTTGGGGGCTGGACCTTACTCTGGGTTGCTGACAGAAAACCTCCTGGCATGCTGTAATCTGGTTAGCACCCAGTGCTTACATCTTTATTAGCAAAAGTGGCTCGACCAAGCAACAATTCCAGTTTTTCTCTTGCTGTTGGGCTAAGCTACCCGGGGGAAGGTCCCGGTAAAACAGGCCCCCTTGAATTCACCTAGTTTCTTTAAGTGGGCTCATGGTACACATGGAGGAGACGCTGAGTCTGATACTCAGCCTCCCTCACCCTGAAAGATCCACAGCCATGCAGGAGTAAGGAAATGTATTTAAGAAGATCATATCCATCCTTTTTCTCCCAAAACTGTTAATGGTAATGAAAACATGTTGGCGAAAACACAGTATTTTAAATTGGGAGAACACACAGCTATTTTTCAGAGGAAAGCAGATTCTAATTCACAAATATTATCAGTAATACTACTGCCACTGAGAGCCTCTACAGGCTGTATACCATATGTTTCTACAGTTTGTTGCAAAAGTCAGCTTAATTTTTAAACATTGTTATAGCAAATATAAAAAATCTAATTAAATAAAACATAACAACAATTAGGCAACCCCCTTTTCATAAAACCTGGAATATTTTTTCCACGTACAATGCTTGTAAGTGATTGCAATATGCTCAAGTACATGGAGGATAGGCTTTCTCTGAAACAATAATTTTTCTTTGTTTTGCTAAATGCAGCTTTCCAAGGTATTGCTCTGGGAACAAACCATTTGCCCAAAAAGACAGTTTAATATAACATGAAATAAAATATGCTGGCTTGTTGCAAAAGAAGGAAAGAAGCACATAAACCCTTTCTGGAAGATGCATACAAAATTCTACACTAGAATTAAATGAAAACTAAGAAAAATTATCAAGAACAGTTTGACAGTTTCTAAATGGAATTTCAATTTGACCGCATTTATAACTCTTCTAATCTAATTGTCCACAACCACCATGTGAGCAAGGTTTTGCTCATACAGTGCTTCTGAAGGATGAATTTTGGGTCAATTCTCATTTGTCAAGCATCAAGGCACCCTTGTGATATAAATGCAATTATAGTTGCTTTACAGATGAATGAGTGAAGGCACTAAAAGGGTGAGGGACTGGTCCAGGGGAATAGCATGGAGCTGGGCACAGCCAGGTGTTCTGATTTCCTGATGCTCTGGTTAAGTGCTCAGCGCTGGAACACTGCCTGTCTTTCATAATATGAAAGTTTGTTTCTAAACTTGTTTTCCCTACTGAAGAGTGACTTCATCCATAACGGAAAACTAAAGAGTATTTGCAGGACTGATATAACCGGGCCCCATATGGTGGACTGAAAATCTGATCAGTTTTATTTAGACTAGAAAGAAAGCAAAAAAAAAAGAAGAAAAAAAAAAAGAGTATCTCAATAAAACTATCTACACCATCATTTAAAAAAGGAATCAAATCATAAATTTAATCTGCTGCAGTACTGCAGTCCAATCCATGCCTGCATTTCTAGCGTACCCTCCAAATCTGCATCCCAGGGCATTTTGCGCTCATTAAGAGTTAATTAGCTTAGAGGCACATACAATTCCTAAAAGAATCATTTAAAAAATGCTAAATAGAACAAATAACTTCTAACTTTGGATTTAGAAATCCCCACAGTCAGAGCTTTCTTTACTTCATTTGGCAGTAGGTTCCAAAGCCAGAGAGCAAAGAGACTCACTAAAGGCAAAATAACGACATGACTTCAGATAACATTTAGGGACGATAAGGAATTCGGCATTTGCTGATCTCAAGGAGTGACCTGGGACATTAAAGAACAGCAAATCCATTAAATGTGAAGCCTCTTAGCTAAAATAAGTCAGGCGAGTATTTTTGGTCTTGAATCCATTGCCTGAAAGGATGCCATTGAAATTAATAGAAGCAGAGGAGTGGCATACTTGAATACATGTAGGATGCAGGAAAACCAGCCAGAAACATAGGGTCTAAGCTGAGAGGTCATTTACAGGCTGTGATATTGCCCCAACTTTCCAAATGGATATTCCAAAGTACAATGGAAAGGAGGAAAAGGAGCAGTCTATTTTTGCAGATGGTGAAAAATAAGAAGTCAATATATGCACAGCTCAGCCCTGTAATGAATTTGATACCCTGAGGATTTGCATGTAATGCAGCATAATTGCAGGGCCTTGAATAATCTGTTCCTGAAAGCTGGCTCAGAGCTGGGTATAGGGTTAGTTCCCTCACCTATATCCATAAGTTACAAAAGGCGCGGAGTGTTGCCTTCCTCTCTAACACACACCAGAGCAGCTATTTGGCCTGATTCATTCATGTGTGCTGAAATCATTGACAGCGTTTCTGCCTATATTGAGTCTTTAGACTGGATTTCAATGTTTTTACAGAGACAAAACTGGTTACAAATACATCTAATGCATACCGGACTGATACGGTGCAGATAAGAGTTGGTATATTTATCCCTGCTCTGTTTAGAACCATAAATTTTATTCCAGAGATTTTCTTGCTTTACTATAAAACAATAACCCTAGGATACTAAAAGATACATATCCGGATGATCATTCCTGATGGGATATAAACCAGAAAAATTCAACTACTGATGGCCATTGTGAGCCTGGTTGAACTTTTGGGGTACGGGCTAGACAGATGGCTATCTGCCATCAGAAATAACTTTAAAACCATACACAGAAGAAAGCATTCTTTTGTTATTCTCTATTATCGAAACAATTAGTCTCAGACAAAAGTTGTGTTTGGTGATATCACAGTTCCTATTGCCAGATATGAGTGAAAATAAAAGTCTCCATCTGGAGTAAATACAACAGCCAAATACATCTTGGCAGCTTCTGAACGAATATCAGGTTGGTAGTAGAAAAAGGGAAAATTTCAGAAGATGGGGGAAAAAGAAGAGTAGAAACTTTCTTTGTGAAACAAAAATTCAGTGCAATTAATACAGGTGCATGCAATTACACTGATCACATAATGGCAGAGAAATGGCAGCTTGGGGCAGGGGGACAGGGCAGGAGAAAATAAAAAGATACAGACAGTCAGAACTCTGAAAATTTTTACCAAGACACACAGGAGAATAAGTACTCAAATACCGCTTGAGTGCTGGACCTAGGGCTGGCTTATGTTTGGGTCTTAAATCTCCTTGGAAAACGGGTCTGATGCAAAATGCCACTGAAGCCAGTGGAAGTATGCCTGACTGAAAGATGCTCCAGTTAAGGCTCAACCGGCAAGGATGGGAGTTCAAACATGCCCGTGCCCTGGCCAGGCAGGGTGAGCTCGACCATACCATCTTTGCCTGCATATTGGAAGGAAAAAACTTGACCCTGGGGAAGAACTGACCTTCCAGGTGCTGAGTTTGTTTCAAATCCCCTGCTTTCATTTGCCTGCTATCAAAATCTTAGCTTTCACAGGTCTCACTTAGGTGTTTCTGTAGAAACAATATTTGTCTCACAGGCAATTTTTTTGAGATCAAAACTTTGCTCAGTCTTAATAATGCAGTGAGTGGTATGAGTAAGGCAAACAGGACTGTTAGACCCACAGCGAGGGGCAAATCTCAGTTCCACTCAAACCATGCACATTGTCTAAATGCTTACTGTCACTGGTAGAAGCAACAGTTACTTGTTCAGCTGCCTGGCAGAAGAAAGAAAACAGATAACACTAAACTTTTCACTGTGAAAAAAGACTGAGATCCTGCAGTATTCAATAAGCTATATTTTAACACATACAAGGAGGCTGGAAAAATGAAAAATAGATGTCATTACTGCTAAAACTGCACTGTGTTGTCTGAAGTATTCATCTGTCCTTGATTACTATATCAAATTACATGTATTCTTCACAAAGGAAAATCAAAATTTAGGTCATACCACTACGTAACCAAAAACTTTTAGTAATTTCTTAGGACTAATATTTCAAATGGTATAAATAATTAAATGTGTTCAAGTTTGCAATGGGAGTCTTCAGGGTAAAACTGACATTCAACAGGAGTAGTAAGGATATTAAAATCAATAGATTATAAAGAAGAAAGCCTTTAGTAAACATTTTCTATTGAAATCCTGTCTTAGGGTTTATAGGGTTGAAATACCAAAAAGGTTAGATTTGCATATGGATGGGAAGAAATATTCTGCTATACAGATATCACCAAGGGCGCTGTTTCTCCTGTCTACCAAGTACTTTATTTTCCAGAAAATTACTGACATTTGGGGGGTAAATGTTGAACACTATGAAAGGGGACAGGGTTGAATTAAGTTCACAGCTTCCTTCACAGATAAAAGGAGATGGACACCTCATTCTTTTTACTGGCTGAGGGGGAAACAGGCACTTGTTGACAGTAGGAGTTTGTATTTTTTCCTGTGGGGAAATCTCACTGTCTAAATGGGAGGGGAGGAAAATACAGCACAAAGAATATCAATCCTGAAGCGCTTCTCCTGGTCAGGGTGTGTAGCAAATTGCTACACAACACACTTTTTCCCAGGCTTGTAAATAAGTTTGCCGTAGCTATTTGGGGATTCATCGCTCAGTGAATGTACCCTCGAGCCAATGAATTAGTCAGGCTCTTCCCAGGTACTACATCATCTTCAAGATGCAGCCCGGAGAAGAGAAACAGCCGAGGGTCGTGGGCTGCCCTTCACCATCAGTCTTCTACCACCAATTTAACGCCAGGAGCTCCCCTGGCGTGGTGGAAAGGGCTGAACAAGGACCTAGAGGAACGGACAGGCCGGGGTGACCTGGGCACGGGAGGAGGGCAGTGGGTCACAGGCGGTGGGTTGCAGGCTGGGTTCATTCCTTGCCCTGCTTCCTGGCACCCTCAGTGCAAACCACTTGCTTTGCCATGAGTCCCACTTCTCCGGAGGTAAAAAGGGGACGATTTTTACCCACCTCACAAGGGAACTGTGAGGCAAATGGCAGTGACGGTGGTGAGAGTCTCCAAGCAGGATCATGCAAGGACTTCTGCAGCCAGACTGGAGGCTGCAGTCCACAGCCCCTCATAACTCAGCCTTCCTTCAACGTGCACAGGCATTTACAGAGTATTACTCAAAGAACGAGGCACTGCCAGGGAATTCATTGTGGTTCTTTCCTTGAGATGTGCAGTAATTATTTCTCTCTGATCATAACTCCTACAGTATTGATCATTATGTCTGGTTTTGGCTTATCCCTCAGGGCCGGCGTATATGGGCTTTGTTTTATCTTAGATGGACGCGGTTTTATTTTGTCTGGCTATATGTTTTCATTTCAGCTGACCGTGTTCGTATATCCTGTGTACATCCTGATTCAGAGAGGTCTTCTCATTCCTGCTTCTCAGAGGCGATTGGGCATGTGCTGCACAGGCAGCAGCTCGGTGCACATTCCCACATTGAGCTTCTAATGAAAACTCCAATAACACACTTCTGACACTGAATATCCTCACGTTTTTTTAATCAAGATTGATGGGGAAGATCAACCGCTCCTATTGATTCAGTCGAAAGAATCAGTTTCACCAACCCCCCAATCTGTTCCTAGTCCTATTACAAAAGTTTTAGCTACATATGATGCTGAGCTACCACAATGAATTCCTTATTTCTGTAATCATCTAATGTCCCAACTTTGCTCTGCATTCATGAAGGCTCCTCAGTGTCTCGGCTGACCTCAGCTGACTTGGCCAACTCACCCAGACTGTGCAGTGGGCTCCTGGGCTCAGAGCGATTATTTGCTGGCTATTTCCCTCTCCTCCCCTCACCCTAGCTGGAGGCTGATTGCTCTGCTAATTTCCCAGGCCCCACAAAACATATTTGCCTCCACACCATTGCTTATATCATTAGTGATCATTTACTAAATATCAGCACTGCGCTGGGTGCTGTATGAGGCAGACTTTGAGGACAGTCCCTGTGTGGCAGACAGAAGAATGACAAAATACCCCAAAATGGGAGTCAGAATAGAAAATTCCTTCTCCCACCCATTTGTTTTTTGGGGTTTCCCAGTAAACCTAAGGCTTTATGAAAATGATAGCCACCACCCGTGCTGGGGTTGGGAGGATACAGCATGCACGGAGGAATTAAGATGAGACAAAGGTGAAATGGGAGGGTTAGTTAAGGTCCATCCTTGGTGAATCTCAGCACCTTTATGCCTGGGAGATTTCCCAGTGGCTTCTTTAGGTTTTAAATTTGACCTTGTTCTAATGAATGCGAGGTTGGCTAAAAACCATTTTATCAGATTTTGATGAATTGTTCATATATCCAGCATATTCTCCAGCAATGATTAAAGGCTGCAGTAGGCTTCTCATTTGTGATGTTTCTTGAGTGGCTAAATGCAAGTTGAAAGTCCTTCACTGCATCTGAAACTTTTTTACTAGGTGTCATGGTTTAACCCCAGCTGGCAGCTAAGCCCTACGCAGCTCCTCACTCACTCCCCACTGGTGGGATGGGAGAGAGAATCAAAAGACTAAAAGTGAGAAAACTTGTGGGTTGAGATACAGACAGTTCAATGGGCAAAGCAAAAGCTACACACACAAGCAAAGCAAAACAAGGAATTCAGTCACTGTTTCCCATGGGCAGGCAGGTGTTCAGCCATCTCCAGGACAGCAGGGCTCCATCACGCCTGACGGGGACTTGGGAAGACAAACACCATCACTCCGAATGTCCCCCCCTTCCTTCTTCTTCCCCCAGCTTTATATACTGAGCATGATGCCATATGGTCTGGGATATCCCTTTGGTCAGTCGGGGTCGGCTGTCCCAGCTGTGTCCCCTCCCAACTCCTTGTGCCCCCCCAGCCTCCTCGCTGGTGGGGTGGGGTGAGAAGCGGAAAAGCCCTCGGCTCTGTGTGTAAGCACTGCTCAGCAGTAATGAAAACATCCCTGTGTTATCAACACTGTTTTCATCAAAGATCCAAAGCATAGCACCCTATGAGCTGCTATGAAGAAAATTAACTCTATCCCAGCCAAAACCAGCACACTAGGGAACACAAAAGTCTGCCAGTAAACTTTGTTTTAAATCTCTTCAGTGATACTTTCAGACATGACTGGCAAAGAGGTGCTGTGCCAATGTTTGTAGAAGTTTTCCTTGAAATATTGAACTTTTTCACATGAATAACAGGTTTGAAATGGGGGGTCACCAAATTTTATTGGGGCATTTGGGGAAGGAGGGACAAATTTAGAAACTGGTAGCTATGATGTGAGTTCTGCTATAATGAAAAAGCTTCTGAATTTGTGCGTAAGTGCTACTATGTGATCCTGTAACTGAGATTAATCCATGTTAAATAACTCAAAAGAAATTTGTAGCAACAGTAGGAAGTACAAAGATCAAATAGGAATTTATTCTAGAGGCTCAGTGAAAAAAATTGGTCTGTTTTCACAATATATCCCTTGACTACAGGGAATCAATCAAACTTAATATAATGTATCTTTTTATTTGTTTCAGAAACCCCTGGAGTGACTGAAAGAAAATAGAACACATAAAATAAGCATACTTTTGAAAAAGGAAATGCTGTCAAATCCAAATGCCCCAGCTCCTCTGAAAAGTACGATTTTCTATTTAGTAGGAAAACATTTTGTATGTAGGTTTAATTAGAATCTTTAAATTCACATTAGTGTGTTAATGTTAGGATGCTAACAGATGAGCCCCTCTATTTGAGGTTGATTCATTGCTGTCTGCATTCATCTTGCTCTAAAAAGATGCTACCAATAAGTACCATTTCAATGAATTTAGAGGAAACAAGCTTTTCCACCAACAAGAACAGTTGTTCCCTAAAGGAGGCCATGCTAAGTTTCCAGCTTTGCTTCTTCTGAATACAGCTCTGCATTTATTGCTCTGGTAATGAAGAATGTCCATACCAATTTTGCAGAATCATTCTTGAAGTCAATACTGCACCTGCTAACAAATGCCAGGAAGGAGGGGTTGGTTGTTTGCCTTTTTTCTTTTCTTTTACTGATCCTTAACCCAAAAGCCTTCTTCCTACAGAGGCACACATAAGGTTGGCTGCAAGTGCTGAATAATTCAAAACAATGAAGTAGTGTTCGCTTTGCAGCCTTGTGCCTGCTTCAGGACAAGCCTCAGGTGTCAAGCTGTTGTACACTACAGATATTAAATTAGCACGAATGGGTTTTCTTTAACTAGATAAAAGCTCTATAAAGCCACCAGTGCCTAGGAATGGCTAACTCTGTAAAAAGGCTTTTATGCTCTCTATAAAAAACTAGATTTTAGATTCATATTAGGAGCCATCTCTCTTTAATAAAATCAATGCTTTATCTGAGACATGTCCTTTCAGTTTTCTGTTTCCTCGCTTTATCTTTCTTAGGTGCATTAAAACGAATATCCTTTGGAAACTAATGGTGGCAAACCCCTCGTCACATACAATACTCTTGGCTGTTCGAGGTCCACTCTCTTCCCAAAGCCTAACCAGTTAGCAGCTCTTGGGTAAATGTTCAAAGCAGGGAGAGAACAGTGCTTGCTCAAATCCCTTGAGCATCACTTTGAAAATCTACGCCTGTGTGTTTATGGTTCTCATTAAGGGGCTGCGCTATTAAGAGCCTTCCCCATCACACATACGCTTTGTTAGATAAGGCAGGGTGCAGGCAGTGTCCAAAACAAATTTAATCTATTCTGAACTGCTGATCCCAGCAAGGCACTGCACAATTCAACTTTCTGAATCACTGCAGAGCAAGGCATATAATACACTGTGCAGCAATTACTATACAGACATTGGAATTTTTCCTTTCTTGTTGTTAAAGATCTTTCTGTCATTTGCTGTAATGATTCTCGAAATCCAGCTTTAACCTTGCTAACAACCTTTCCCTTGGCTGGGAGGAGTGGTAAGGCAATCTACATTTCATGTTACCTCACACTTTTTGGGGCTTTTCCTCAAATGTGTAATTAGCAGGGACAGTTCTCATCATCTGTAGTGGCTTTGTGCCAGGACAGGCAGAACCGCCATTTCGACTGAATCCCGACTGCCACTCTGGCACTCAACAGAACCATTTGGGGCTACAATCAGTCCCTCAGGGACTTACTGTCCCTTACTGGACAAACACAAGTAATTAACATAACATTGCTGAAATTAAGAAAGAGCTTTACTGGTTTATGTCTGCTGAGAACCTGCATCTGAACATAAAAATTCAGCATTAGTTTTAGCCCATGCTCTAAAAACCATATATCACTTCTCCATCACCCTCCCCTCCATCTCCAGTCAAGAAACTCCCAACCGAGTGTCCACACCTAGAACCTGGGGATGGTCTTTTCAAACCCTGTGATAAAACCCGTTGCCTCAGCAGACCTGTCTTTGAGCAAGAGCCCAGGGAAGAACTGAACATGAGGCCAGAAGACTGTGGAGTGGCACCGCATGGGCTGTCCTCCACGGGATGACCTTCCCTTGGGACCACACACGTGAGAGGGATGGAAAGGATCTGCCCGCAGATAAGTGCAATGTTACAGCTTTTACTTACAGCTCAGATTTCTTATGGCAAATAAAATCTTTAAGAAAACTTCCTCACCATGGGAAATTTGCTTTAAGTGATTTATTTCACTGTGGGTGATAAAAGAAGAGCTTCTTGCGAAGAAAAAGACAAAGAATAAATGGATAAACCCAGTAATTAAATTAAAATCTGTTATTTCTATTTATTTAAGGACTTACTTACACAAAAGTCTCAAAGCAGTTCACCTACAAATTGACCGAACCCTATAAAATTCATGTCAGGTAGGTAAATATATTTATTCCTATAAAAATGATGATTAAATTGAGAGACAATCAGCTTTAATATTTTGCCTAGGTAAGTCAGTGTAAAAGTCAAGGGATAGAATGTTCAATTCCTCCTTTACAGCAAAATAAAAAGACATAACACAAATACGAATAAATTTCTTTTATCAGTGCACCATACTTCTGGAAGGATACCTCAAAAGATCTCTAAGGTGTCTGGCATTACACATCTGGGCTCCTGTGTACAGCCATGGGGTAAGAAAGAATCTCCCAAAATTCAGACAGCAATTCCAGAGAGAAAAGAGGAATAACCAGCTTCATACCCAGCTCTCAGAATATATAAAACTGTGTCACCAATCTGCGTTTTTAAGGTAATCGCTAGATGTTAGCTCACTTCCTAAGATGCACATAACCTAAAGGGCACTCCAAAAATTACTCTGAGCATGTTTCTCTCTCCTGCTCTGCTCACAGGGCTCCTCAGCAAGGAGGAGCTGGCACACAAGCCTTGCTCTACCCTTTTCAGTCTACAAAACTGTCCCACCAAAACCTGGGCGGGTGGGTGTGGCACACAAGGGCTACACAAAATTCTTGGACTCAAGAGCTGACTAATGTGGATAGCAAGGTAAAACATGCTGCTTGGAGCCCCTGAAAATGATAAAAGCAAAAAAGTGAAGGATTTCAGGGCTGTCTGCCATTGCACCTTTGTCTTCTTTTCTTTCTCCATCCCTTCTCCTCCTGTGATTATGTTTAACCATTTTCCCCACCTCTTCTGTTGAGTGAATCTGTGCTTAGCCTCGCAGAAGTATTGTCTAGGTGGTCTGGAAACCCAGACAAACTATATTATACAAATCAAAGTCTGTCCAGTTTCTGATAACACCAAAACTAATTTATTTTTTGTTTATACTCCACTACCTTTGACAAAGCTTCCTCTAGAGATTTATATCTCCATCCTTACTGCCTTCCAACTGTTTGTCAATTTTTTTGTTTTGCAACTGACAAAAGAAAAAAAATATCTGACATCAACCTTGGAAGAGGTACTGAGCGCAGAAGTTTTTTTTTCAGACGTGATAAAATCTTGCCTAAAACCATGTCCAACCTTTTCAGTAGAAAGTCCAGATGGCTTTGCAGCCTGTACAACAGACTTTATTCACTGATGCTTCTCTAAGTGTCAGCAGGGTGTTGTCTTCCAGAACTAGTAAATGCGCAATGAAAGGCAGCTCGGAGGGGAGAAATAAACACAAACAAAAAAACCCCTCACTTAAATCCCCCGGCCTCCCCCCAAAATAAAATTAATCTGAGAATTTCTACATGCATCTGACTGAAAATCCCTCCCAGGTAGAGAAAGGCTTTGCAAACAACTGGAGGTGTAACGGATGGGGTAGCTGTTCAGGCGGCTCCAGGGTGAGCAGAGATTTACGCACTCACTGCTGACTCTAGGTCGCCCTTGCCTGCATTGCAAATATTTCAACTACAGGATCAGGACCCTTGCTGAGTCTGTGTGTAGGCTTCAAACTGCAGCATCTCATAGTGTTGTTTTCACTATGGTCAAATTAGCACCAAGAAGCATCTATGAGTCTGGCAGGCAGGCAGGGAGGGGGAGGCTCAGGGATTTGGGTTGAGTTTCTGCCCCTGTGCCTGGATCCCCTGCAGCCTGATGCCAGGCATGCCATCAGCCCCTGCCTTAGTTTCCAATCTGTAAAATGGGAATGTGTGTGACCTCTCTGATATTGGTGAGGGTCAAAGTACTTTTTTACTTCCATTTATGGCCAAGCTTACCATGTCCTGCCCATCCCTCCACTCTGCATAGCACCTAGCTTTAGACCTGGGCAATGTGGGAGGACGAGCAGCAAAACAACTCTGCTACAGCCAGCACTGGCCCTGCGGCCGTGCCGAGCCCTGATAGCAGCCGGATCCTGCGCTCAGCAACATGAGCATGGAGGGTGAATGCCTGGTGCAAACCAGGAGAAAAACTGCCCGCTCTTGATACCACTTCTGAGTCCTCCAAGGGAATCAGGAAGAGTAAAAAGCTCCAACCAATATGAAGCTCATGCAGCTATTGTCATTTTAACCACCACCCGTGTGATACTGGTGGCAGTGGTTAATACTGCAGCCACCTCATTAGTATTCCCTATACTGTTATAATTGTGTAGCCTTGCGGTTGGCAGCGCTCTTGCTCCATGTCTGTGAAGAGTTTATCCCAACGTGGTGTGCTCCAGGACCAGAGAGCCTCGGTACAACTGCAAGGCAAATAATAAGTGATAGCAAGTGGGGAAATTCTCAGAAGGGGGGCGGGGGGGGCGGAGAAAAGGAAAAAAAATGAGAAAGCTGCTGCACACAAAGCCCTTCCAGCATGTGTCCGATTTTGTTTCTTGTTGACACACTACTCTCGTTTTGGGCTGACAGCTGTGGTCCAGCCTTTGTCAGGTAATTAATCTGGGTAGTTCATTTTCACAGGTGAGTAGCAGGTTGGCACAGGCTCCTCTAGCAGTGGTTTGTGGGTTTGCTTTTTTTTTTCATTTTCAGAGCAGCATGGGTATGAAAGCGTGCGTGTGTGTGTGTGAACATGGGCACAAAACACGCTCTCGGACCTGGCCAGCCATTTGTCCCTTCCTCACTGCAGAGTTCCACACTGCAGGTATAACTCCTGTGCTTTGCAGGGTGAATGGAAGGAAACCTCAGACAGGAATTTAAAAGCATCAGACTTGCTCTCATTGATTACAACTGACAAAACATTAAAACCCCCGAGTTCCCTTGCCAAGGTTGAGCACTGCTGGTCTGACTCACAACAACTTCTGTGTCTGTTTAGAAATGAAACTGATTTAAAAAAAAGAAAAAGAGATGGGAAGAGAGAGAAAGAAAAGCCATCGTATCTCTTGGCAGGGAAATGGGGGGTGATCTACTGCATTTTAACATTTGGTTAGTTGTGAAGTAATGCAGTAATAATAATAATATTTTGCCCATACAGCGGTGACAGCTGAAATGAGCACATTTTCTTTTTCGCGATGCAGACAGTGCTCTGCAAGGTCACCGAGCTGGGAAACGTGATTCTATGGTTCTTGTGTCAAAGTGCCAAAATATCCTTTCACTGAAGCTGTACGCCTTCAAGCCATCCCTGAGCTCCACAGAGCCACTTTCTTCTGTTTGATGGTTTCTTGCCACTTCCACATTGTGCCCCAAGATACCTATCTTGACAAATGGCTGGGTAATACATGGCTGGGCAACACAATTGTACCTCAGCATCTCTGTCCTCCACAGCCAACACAGGCTTTCTTCATTTCTTCTTCCTTATATTCCTTCTTCCTTACATTTCTCCTTCCTTTTTCTTATAATCCAGTATGTTCTTAAAACCTAATCTGCATACCCACCCCTCTGTTTCCATGGGCAATCAAGAGATGGTTCAATTCAGATTGTGCTGTGAAAGGACACAATGTTATGTCATATACTTTGGGTGTCCTTGATTAGTAATACTAAAATGTACTGTGAGCCAAACAGCGTGGTGAGCTGTAACATCTCTCTGTCGAGGACAAGCTTTAGTCCCTAGGGGCAGGGTGCCCTGATGGAAAGCAGTGCAGTGATCCCTAGGCAGTTGGCTACGCCGGGAGGGGCTGTGTTAGGAGAGGTAGATTTAGGAAACTGAGCACTCTTCACCTTTTCTTGAATGTTTGGGGCTGTTATTTCTGGGGGCAACATTTCAGTAGCTACCCTCACTTTCATTCGTCAGCCCATGAAGTCATACAGAACCCCTGAGTGATGGCTATATTCTGGCCATCTTTTCCCATAAGAGACTATTTCTGTTCCCTGACCATATGGGGAGCTCAGATCTACTGGCTCTCAGCAGCAGATTAAATCGGTTGTCTATCCCTTCAATTCCAGTGCTGTAGTAATAGTGAATAGGTACCAGTAGTAAGTGATCAGAATAAAGTGATTTCCTTACACCAGAAAATGGAATAAAATCCCCTCTCCTAAATCCCATTTAGCTCTGCATTCATTACATTGCCAGCTTTTGTAGTGAAATGTTCAGATCCTATTGAAATGTCCTAGATATTAATTTTCACTGCCAATAACAAGAGTCCTGTGCACTTAACGTTGTCCTTGGAACACAGTAAAAATATGTTTCAGCAGCTAATGAAATTATCACAGACCCTGCGACCTGGAAAATAAACAGAATAAGAAAGTCTTACCCTTGCTGGCTAAAATGATGTGGTACAGCTGTATTTTGTCACGTACTTTATATATCTATATATGCATATGTCATGCCAAATTGTAGATTGCCATTTTATATATATTAAGGTGGTTAAGGAGGCTTTTTTTAGCTGACATTTCCAACACATCTCAACAACTGTTTTGCTAGGATTTATGCCATGTATCACGTATTTTATGGTTTCTTTAGCACATAAAAGGTTTAACTGTTGGAAGACTGACACTGGCTTCTAACAGGGATGTAGTAGTGTTACCGTTTTTTCCTCTATCCAAACTTTAACATTTCAGGCTTTACTACTTTTATTTTGTCCTTAATATTTTTGTGCAGATAGAACTAAAAAAACCCGCAGAACAAACTCTTATCAAAGACGTACAAAGATGTCTTTCAAGGCAAGGATGATGGGAAATCTCTCAGGCTACAAAACTGGGAGACACTTGAGGGAACTTATTGTCATTGCAAAATGCATTGTCATACCACAGAAAAGGACAAAACCTGGGCTTCCCTTGGGTTTTTAAGCATCACACCTGCATAGGTAGATTGTTGGAGGTCTTCGAAGAGCTCAGCCTCATTGCAGGCCCAAACTAGATGTAAGGTTGTTCTTTTTATTTTATGTGATGCCAAGGATGGGAGGCTTTAACGCTTTCTGGTACAGACATGACAGACCTGGTCAGAAGTTGTAACCATTTTGTTGAAGCAGCTACTGAATCCCTGTGCCTCAGTTTTTCCATCTGCATTTATCTGCCTGCAGTAGCCCAGAGATCACCCTCATGGCCTCAGCAGGTAAATCTCTGTGGTGAAGTGAAGCATTGTCATCACAGTGTTGGCATGCCAGCGACACAGAAGACCTCATCCACATCAGAGACAAAATGAACACTTCTTCACAGGTATTCTACAGAATGCAGAATAACGGAGAAGGAGACCCCTTAGCTGGTGGTCTTGTTCTTTGCCAGGAAGGTCGAGGATCCAGGAGCATTCATACCACAAACTTTTCTAAAAATCCCTTAGGAGATTAGCAAAGTCCCTTAAATGGAGCACAACACAATCTTCGTTGAGAATTTTACTTTACAAAACCTCAAATGTAAAAACCAGCTCAAAAGGCAAGGACCAGCACAAAATGAAGAAGTGTCCTGGTTTCAGCTGGGATAGAGTTAATTTTCTTCCTAGTAGCTGGTATAGTGTTATGTTTTGGGTTCAGTATGAGAAGAATGTTGATAACACACTGATGTTTTCAGTTGTTGCTGAGTAGTATGTTATACTAAGTCAAGGATTTTTCAGCTTCTCGTGCCCAGCCAGCAAGAAGGCTGGAGGGGCACAAGAATTTGGGAGGGGACACAGCCAGGACAGCTGACCCAAACTGGCCAAAGGGGTATTCCACACCATGTGATGTCATGACCAGTATATAAACTGGGGAGAGTTGGCCTTGGGATTGCGGATCACTCGGGAACTAACTGGGCATTGGTTGGTGAGTGGTAAGCAACAGCATTGTGCATCACTTGTTTTGTATATTCCAATCCTTTTATTATTATTTTTATTATGACCATTATTAGTTTCTTCCTTTCTGTTCTATTAAACTGTTCTTATCTTAGCCCATGAGTTCTGCTGTTTTTCCCCTGATTCTCTCCCTCATCCCACTGGATGGGGGGGAAGTGAGTGAGCAGCTGCGTGGTGCTTAGTTACCGCCTGGGGTTAAACCACAACAAGAAGAAAGAAGTAATTATTAATGACTGGCACATGTTTGTGCCAGTTTTGGCAAAGGAACCACAGCTGCTGAGGTCCTCAGTTAGTAAGAATAGGGTGAGCTACATTCATTTCCAGGTGGTGAGTCCAGTTGGATATGGGTGAGACTGCAATCCAACATACTTTCTTTTTAGTGGTAAAGCACTTCAAACCCCAACTTCTAAATCCACCATCACTGATCATTTCGGAAAAGTTTTTGCTTTTTCTCTCCCCCCACAAAGCCTGCCTTCCAGACTGTAGTTGTGTTACATACGGAAATAATTCAGAATCTGAGCTAAACATTGGACAAATCCATAGAAACATTTACCTTTGCTTAAGCAGGCTTTGGTTTGGACTTCCTGTGTCTTTAAAAGTGGAACATTTCTGCTATTTCATGAGTTCAACTTTTTATGCAAAGCTTTTAAAAAATTTGCTTGTGCATTGAATTTCAGTCTACATCTGTAGAAATTTGGAATAGCTAATGGCTATCAGTGATGCCTACCAACACATTTTTTCGTACCAACTGGCATTGATGTATACCCGTAGCATGTCTTTTGCTAACTAGTACTATTTCTAAAAATCTCAATGACTAAAAATCAGTCACTCAGAACTTACTGCAGGGGATTGCAAATAGCAGCTCTCAATTATGGAATGCAGACAGACTATAAACCACTGTATGAAACAAGGGATGGGATATTGAAACAGACTCACTCAATAGGAAGAAATCTTTACAAATGTTTCTTGCAAAAAAGCAAGAGAGGATGACAGCCAGTAGTCCTTGTCCCTTGCCTTTCCTTCCAGATTTCTCCATTCTTTCTCATGCACTACTTGCTTGTTTACCATTTTTTTTCCCCTTCGGCTTTTCACTGTTTCTTCTGAATAAATCTCAGATGCTCTTTACAAAGGTTTATCTCACTATTACATGCTAACTCCTTTCCTTTGTACCTTTCAGATGTGCTTTTTTTTTTTTTTTTTTTGTCTTTTTTTCTCCTGCTACCATTTCCAGTCTGCTTGGAGAAGAGGGGGATCTTGAGCATTACAGGTACGTGGCATAAGAGCATGAAAAGGGAAGATCTAAGATGCTGGATCTGGGCGGTATAACATAGTGTTGGGCAGAGATACGACCTGCCACACATTGAGCCAAGGATGTTACTCAATGCATACACTGGAAAAGGTGATCATTCCTGCCATCAGCCAGGAGACATTCTTCAAGCAGGTAAATGTTGTGGGTTAGTAGGAGGACTATCTGCTAGCGAGATTAATACAAGTCCTCACTTTGGATCAGGTACTGGATTAGGAGGGACTGCAGGTAACAGGAATTCAGCTGATTTCCTTCAGTGACTTTTCAGCTTTACCCCAATTTCAGACCCTGCCCAGAGCTCCTTGCCAGCACCAATGAGTGGAATAAGAGAGCAGAAAATAGATCAGCAGCAGTGAAGTTGCTGGCTCTTTTCTCTTTTCGTACTAGAGAATGCTAGCTAGAAACTAGAAAATCCTGCTGTGTATTTTACAGAAATTACAAAATTTCAGCACTCTGACCTAAAACCTCCCTATCATGCTTTTTGTGGGACACAAGGAAAAACTTCCAGCCATACCTGCAGATTAATAAGAATTAAAAGTCATGAAGTCCAAGGTAAGTAATGGGTACACAGGGTAAAAGGATAGAGGCAAAGGATTTTTTTGGTGAGTAATGCTACAACACCCCCAAGCATCTAGGACTGCATGACTTTACTGATTTCACTGTAAATGCTTTTAGCTTACAAAGGCCCTCCTTTTGCCTTGCTCAGAGGACTGCTTACTCGAGCAGCAGAAGGGACTACTGTACCAATTCCAAAGTGAATAAAGATGTTCATAATCTCAGTTTGGACACCCTAATTGCACAAGCAAGTGAGTGCACATGCGCTGAATAAAACAAGCTTGGCAGTGGTTGGGAAATGGCCCTGATCTGCTGCACAGTCCCCTCTTGGATCTGTAGGCACATCCCACCACGTAGGCACGGTTCTCCTACCCCTTCCCACAGCTCTGGGCATCCACCGCAGCTGGGTGAGTGCAAAGCATCCCGGGTGTCCCCGCTGCCACGGCCAGCGTTTCCTATGCCTCCCAGCAAGTCATACATCATCAAATATTGATATGGTTCCAGTAGGCTGCCACTCCTGACATTTGATGTATAGCTTTAGGTGCTCTCGTTTTAATTCTAAGGAGTCAATGAGGGATCAAAGGAAATGTCGTATTTATCCCATGCGGGGTGCAGCGTGACACATCTCAAACCGGCAAGGGAGGAACCACAGGGCTGCTGAATTCCCACCGGCTGTTTCCTTGGCGTCACCCAGTTAAGAGGAAGAAGGCCAGGCTTTTAGTCAGCAAGTGAATACTGTTGCCTGCCCTCCAACATTTCAAATATTTATCATGTTAAATATCAACTTGGAGAATATTGCGTTCGTTTAAGCTTTTCACGTTCCAATGATTTTTTATTATTTCCATCGACCAAAATAAATGAAGAAAATGTTTCAGACTACACATGAAAGCATGTAAAAATCAATAACTGGATTTTAAAAGATCTAGAATGTCTTGAATACATTCATTTTTCAAACATTTTTCTCTGATCTTTAAATAGCTTTTCTTGGAGCATAACATTTTTTGAAAAGTCAAATACAGAGCATTAAGGGTATAATTACCATTTTAATTATAACTCAATCATCCTATCTACTTTGCATAGAAATTACAGCTTTTATGTCAGGATTTTGGGTACTCACAAACATTCAGGAGTAATTAATGCTAGAGGTTTTTACTGTATATGAACTTTACTTTGTAGCACTTACTTCAACCGGGCTTCATTCAAAAAGTGTAAATATACTGAATTTTATATTCACAATTTTCAAGGAAAAAATCCTTCTCCATAAATATCTGTAAAGCTAAGACAGAAAAAGATCAAAACTTGTCAATCTTGAAAACAAAATTTATTTGCCTTCTTCTTCAAATGTGATTTATCTATGTAAATATGGCCAAATCCAACTCCAGTAGCAGCAATGAAAAAATTGCCACTAATAGTATCTGACCAGACTCATGGAACATTTACAATAATTTTGCAAATATTTCTCGAAGGTATTTAAGATTCAAAATTTTATTTCTAGACACCTTTAACGTTTATTTTTCCTATTTGAGTTTTTAAGAAAAAAAGCAATTTTTAAAGATTTATTTTAGAAAATGAGTTTACCTTGCAAATTTGCCTTTTGCATCCCTCTGTAATTACAAGTATATGTATGTGTGTGTGTGTGTACATGTGAAATTCAGCAAAATCAATTAGAAGAAAGCTGTTTTTCATCTGGTTAACACCACAAACACCACAATATTAGATTTAAGCTGCTTCTCCCTGTCAGTGTTGAAATAGGAAATAAAATATTTGTAAGGGTATAAATATAAGGAAATAAAATCATCCTCCATTTAGAAATGGGTGCTGTTTCTTATTTTACTGACTTTTTGCCTGTTCCACATGTCACAAAACACTATTCTGTGCATTTTTATCATTCTCTGTGTGTTGTGTTTTGTAGTATGCTGGAGCAGCAGATGCCTTTTTTTCTTTCCTTTAAAAGCATGATAAAGCCACACAAATTTTACAGAGGAGTCTTACAGAACATGTCCTTTGTCTTATTTTGAACGTTAATGATGCAATGACATTTTCTGTGCTCTTTTATCATTTCCTGGCTGAAGTATTTTTGGGGAGAAAAAAGGCAATTCTCCCAACAATAAGGCTCTGGCTCAAGTTGCAGTGCTTCACCCCCCAGAAGTGGCTGTCTTTGTGTGGTGCAGTGGGCTCTTCTGCACATGGAATTGCTTTTGCCTTCAGTGAAAGCCTTGCATGAAAGCCCAGGCCAAATCAAGCCCCTCATCCGGGAAGTGCTGCGGGATCTGGAGGGAAGATTCATGATGCTTATTACCAGCCTGCACTTGAGACAGATGTCTTACACTCTCAGTTGTGGAGCTACAAGTAGGCTACATCTGAAATGCATGCGATTAAAGCATTTATGCCAAATCACATCGTGCATTCTGCATATATATGTGTAAATAGCTCTAACTTTTTTGATGGATGAATGAAAAATATTTTCTTATTATACCCATCAGCAGCATGAAGTGAAGGTGAATAGATTTTACACTTGGACTGTTCCGTGTTCTTGACAGTTTTGCAAACAGCCCTCTCAATCTCTCTCTGTCCCTAATCTTTGCCAGATGAAACTAGGATCCTGATGTCATTTTAATACCGGTATCTGAAAAAAAAATAAAAAATGAGGGGGAGTGTGAAACGGGAGGCAGAAAACAGAATCGGTCAGCAGATTCACCAGAATCGGTCCGCTGGCCGGACTAGGCATTGACCTGCACCTTGGGTAGTCACTTACCCCAGTGCCAGAGGATTTCATACTGCCTGGTGCAGGGCAAGAATTCAGAAATGCCTAAGCCCATTGATTTCCTATAGACTTGAGTCTTGTCCACACAGAAAACTTGCACCTTCTGAATTTAAATCAGCTGTCAAACTCTGAAGCTGAACCGGTGTAAACCCATGCGCAGCCATGTTATTGTCATGTACGTACCAGATGGCAAGGAGACAGGAATGAAAGCTTTTTTCCTCCCTCCCTCTTTCATTTTCAAGCAAGAGTCAATCCTAATTTCACCTTCAGGTTCTGGAAAGCAGGAATCGGGCTGACAAGGCCGAGTTAGCCCAGAGGATGACTCCAGTTATCCTGCTGGGTAGGTTTTTGTGCATTTGAGCACTGCCCTGACAGGCCGAGCAAAGTCTGCTGCCCGGCGTGAGCTGCCCCAGGGCCCAGGGAGAGGACGGCCTCCCAGCACCACAGCTCAGGCGGCGGCGGACCCCTTCCTACCCCCCTCCTGTCCCTGCCTGCCGACGCTGTTGGCCAGGAACAGGCCCTGGCTAAATCCAGACGGCTTATGCCCTGTAGCTAAGCCTTCACTACGGCCTTCCCTTCAGTAATAAACAGGGCTAGACTTTAATGAGGGACCTGGCAGGGCCTGTCCCATAGGTAGCAGTGTCCTGGCAGGGAGCGGGCCGGACTAGAGTCTGGTTTATCTGGTGTTTGCGGATGCTGCAGGCAGGAGCCCTCTTCTGCTGAGGAGCTGACGGCTGCTGCGTCTGCAGCCAGGGCCCTTCGGTGAAGCCCACCATGGTGGCACACAGCGAGGACCCCCTGGGCATGGGGAGCCAGGGGGAACTGCGAAGCCCCCAGTCAGCTCTGCCTGATGCCAGAGAACTGCCCGAGCACGTGGTGGACTCTGTGTTGGAAACACGCTGAAAAGCACGTTTCCCCCCGCCTCGAGCTATGCTGTGTGGGCCTTAATGGGAGCTGGAGCTGTGGCCAGGCCTCCTCTCCCACAGCCAGCCATGCTGGCTGGGGACACTGTCGTCCCCAGCAGCTCCTCAGCAACGTCCAGATCTGCTGGCAGCAGGGATCCACTCCTTGATCCAAAGTGACAGATTCACATCACCTTTACTGTAGGCATTAGGTTAACCCTTCATCTCCAGCGGATTTCAGTGCACTTCTGCAGTGTGCCTCAGCAGGAACAAGATGCCCTTTTTTTTTTTTTTTTTTTTGAGTGGACACTGTTTTGTTAATCATCTGTTAAGTCAGTACTCAGCTTAAAATATGTAGATCTGCTCGTCTGCATTACTGATCTGCTGCTGATCTTCTAATAAAACAAAACACCTTGCAGTCTTTGAAGTACCAGAGATGATACCCAAGTTTTTGTATGGTATTTATACAGTAAACTCCTTGGAAAATTTATTCACTGTGAAAAATTAGGTACTAGTCTAAATAAATTAAGCCATTCATCTGAATATGTTGATTCTAATCTATGCAGAGCTATAGTAATTTCCCATTAAATGTTAGCAAAATCTCAGCTTCAAACTGAGATCTAGGTTCATTGCTACAGGAATGAACGAGCAAAACCAGAGAGCATCTGAAATAATTCATTTTTATTTTTATGTCACTCTCCTGTAAATTTTAAAAGGGCTAGGCTCAGTCCTCAAAGTGCATGAAAAAATATTTTCCCCCAAACAAGCCTGGACTGCAAATGAACCCTGATCTCAAGACACATGTGGAAAACAGGATTTACAGTGAAAATACTAGGTCAGCATAAACCATAATGGTGCTATAATGATGCTGAAGACTGAACTGCTTCTTTCAGTTTGTTTCTTATAGAAGGCAAAACAAAAAAGAGGCGGATATCCTTACCTAAAGAAAAATGACCATAGAGCAAGCAATAATTCTTACGTTCTGTTTTGGTAATACCTTCAATTTAACAACTGTCTGTGAAAAGGAGTTTCTCACAATGAGTTATTTAGTCACTATGCCATCTAGGGTATAACTGTCATTCTGAAGGGAACATCCATGCTATGATTTGCTGTCAGTCTGTTGTACACTGTAAGTCCATTCATTTTTTCCCTTAACAGGTGAAGATAATGCAGTGATACACAGTAAAAGATAGATGATAAAAACAATTCTTTAAGAAAAAAAATAGACACAAGGGGTTTGGCAGGAAAATATGATAAAATGTTCCATTCTCCTTTTTAAAGTACTGTAATAAAACATGTCTGAAGTGAAGTACAGATAACATAAACAGCAGAGCATGGGACTGCAATCCCAGCATGATATTGCATAAGGAGCAATCATGAAGCATTCCCACCACAGTTGCCCGTCACACATTATTAACAAGAGTGTTTAGGACTATTAAATAATCGTGCTAAAGGGACATGATCAACTTACAAAAAAGGTGTTGTATTTGTATCAGTTGTATTTGACTTGATAGAATTACGAGTAATTTCAAACCTCAAGATTTTAAAGTCAGAAGGGACTGTTTCGATCTCCTCATCCAGTTTCCAGCACAGCACTGACCACAAAAATGTTGCAACAGCTTTTCCTGAAATTAGATCAGTAACTTGCAGCTCAGAGGAAAACCAAATGGAAGATACCCTGCTCTATCCTGCTCCTGCTCATGGTAATTGGTAGAGGTTTCTGAAGACTGGAAGAGAACAAATGTCACTCCTATCTTCAAGAAGGGCAAGAACGAAGATCCAGGGAACTAAAGGCCTGACAGCCTCACATCCACCCCTGGGGTGGTGGTGGACAAAATCCTCCTGGCGTGCATTTCCAAAGACATGAGGGACAAGAAGGGGACGGGGAAGAAGTCCACACTGATTTATGAGGGGAAATTGTGCTTGAGCAACCTGATAGCCTTCTATAATGAGGTGACTGGCTTGCTGGATGAGGGGAGAGCAGTGGATGTTGTTTACCTCGGCTTTAGTAAAGCCTTTGACACTGTCTTCCATAGCAGCATCATAGACAAGCTGGCAATGTATGGGTTAGATAAGTGGACAGTGAGGTGGACTGAAAACTGGCTGAAAGACTGAGTCCAGAGGGTTGTGAACAGTGGCACAATGTCCAGTTGTAGGCATGTCACGAGTGGTGTACCCCAGGGCTCAACACTGGGTCCAGTACTATTAACAACTTCATATATGATCCGGATGATGGGGCAGAATGTACCCTCAGCAAGTTTGCTGGTGGTGCAACACTGGGAGGAGTGGCTGATACACCAGAGGGTCATGCTGCCATCCAGAGTGACCTCGACAGGCTAGAGAAATGGCTGACAGGAACATCATGAAGTTCAACAAGGAGAACTGTCAAGTCATGTGCCTGGGGAGCAACAATCCCAGGCACCCAGGCAGGCTGGGGGCCAACCAGCTGGAAAGCAGATTTGCTGAGAATGACCTTGGGGTCCTGGTGGGCAACAAGCTGACTGTGAGCCAGCAATGTAACTTCATGGCAAGGAAGGTAAACAGCCTTCTGGGCTGCATTAGAAAAAGCATTGCCAACAGGTTGAGGGAGGTGATCCTTTCCCTCCACTCAGCACTGGTGAGGCACACCTGGAGTTCTTGGTCCAGTGCTGGGCTCCCCAGTACAAGAGAGATATGGAGATACTGAACTGAGTCCAACAAAGGGCCACTAAGATGATTAAGAGACTGGAGCATCTTTCATACGAGGAGAGGCTGCAAGAGCTGGGATTGCCCAACCTGGAGAAGAGAAGGCTCAGGGAGATCTCATCAATGTGTATAAATACCTGATGGGAGGGAATGAAGGCATGGGAGCAAGACTCTTCTCAGTAAGGTCCAGTGACAGAACAAGATACAATGGGCACAAATTAAAAAAAAACTGATATTCAATCTGAATACAAGAAAACTGTTTTTTTTTTTTTTTTTCCTGTGAGGATGGTTAAACACTGGAGCATGCTGCCCAGAGATGTTGTGGTCTCCATCTGTGGTCGTACTCAAAACACAACTGGACATGGGCCTGGACAACCTGCTGTAGTTAATCCTGCTTGAGCAGGGGCTGGACTATATAACCTCCAGAGATTCGTTCCAACCTCAACTGTTCTGTGATTCCATTTATTAAAACCTTTTATGATCAGCTTTCAACAAATTCCATATTTAGTGATCATCTTTCAACAGCAATCAGGGAGAAAAGAAAGCTAAAATAAATAAAACAATCACAAGCCGTGGCAGCAAGATGCAAAGTGCTGTATTTAGTACTACACTTAGTTCCTTGCCTAGGTTTCCCATTGACAATATCCCTTTAAACTACAAAAGCAAAACTAGCCAGTGACACTGCCAGTTACTTTTTTGTCACCCTCTCTTTAGGCCACTTGGAGATATCTGCATTGACATTAAAAAGCCATTATAAGCAATTTAAACTCTGAATTGATCCTGACACATACATTCAGGTCTTCCTCATATGGCCTTTCAATAGTTCTCGATTCAAACTGAGAACAAGCTTCACCCTATAAACAGAGGAGATAATTATGCTTTATTGATTAGTCCCTCAAGGTATGAATGGAAACCAGGCAGCTATTTGAGAACAGCCATCGATGTGGTTTTTAAATTGTAGTATATCAGTCTTTTCCTTTCCAAATATTCCCTTATGTGGTTCTCTAACATGGAACCTGTACCCAACAAAATTTTGCCACTGGCTTCAATGGAAACCAATATGACAATGTAGATTCATAACTGGTGACTTTATATACTTGTCACAGTTGTGTCCCAGTGTTATTCACTGTTCTGGGTTTACCCTGGCAGGCAGCTCAGCCCCACGCAGCCACTTCCTCCCTCCCTCCCAGCTGGATGGGGGAGAGAATCAGAAGTGTACAAGTGAGAAAACTCATGGGTTGAGATAAACCCATGGGTTGAGTTTAATAGGTCTGTTATTAATGTCTTAACTCTAATGTCCCCCCCTTCCTCCGTTTCCCCCCAGCTTTTATTGCTGAGCATGATGTCATATGGCCTGGAATATCCCTTGGGTCAGTGGGGGTCAGCTGTCCCAGCTGTGTCCCCTCCCAACTCCTTGTGCCCCCCCCAGCCTCCTCGCTGGTGGGGTGGGGGGAGAAGCAGAAGCAGCCTTGGCTCTGTGTAAGCACTGCTCAGCAGTAACGAAAACATCCCTGTGTTATCAACACTGTTTTGGTCACAAATCCAAAACATAGCACCCTATGAGCTGCTACGAAGAAAATTAACTCTATCCCAGCCAAACCCAGTACAGCCACTTACTCAGTTTCCTCTTAATACTGGCTCATTCATCTCTTGATATATTGCACACAAACCCCTCAGATGCATTGCAGACTGCCCCCTTTCTCTAACAAACTGCAAACCCCTTCACAGCTGCCAAATACAACAAATGCTCCTGTTTAATCCAGTGTCAACATTGATTGGCTTCAACTTTGCTAAGTAAGGATTTTAGCACCTGCCCCATCTATCCTACAACAAATGTACCACAGCAGAGTCATCAACGGACATCTGACTGACTTACTATATCTCCAGTTTACAGCTGAACCTCTAATCAACCATTACTCAACCTTCTGCTTTTTGCTAATTAAGCCCCTCAGAAATCAGAACCAGATATGTTAGAAAAAAAAAGGAGAATTTAACAATTCTATGTCTCAGTTTATCTCACTATTTGAGAAAAGGAGAAATAGTTTCGTCAGGATTACTAACAGTCCTTTGAACTGGCAACACACTGCATTGAAAAACAGTGAAATTGTTCACAGCTGTTGCTAGAATGTACTTAAACTCAGATGATCAATTTTGGGTTACCAACACAGGTACAAATAAAACAAACAATGCTTTTTCCTGCCTGCTCCCTTGGCCCCACCAATCAAGCACTGAGATGACTGCCCTCATGTTCACCCTTTCTGGTTTTGTCCCAGACTGACACATGGGCTCAGCCTCTCCCTACACAGGGAACCCCGTTAGTGTGCTTTCCCCGGTTCAGGAGGACCATGCCCCAGTGGTTACCGCAACGTCACCTGCTGCTTTGCTCTGTACGGTATAAAGCAAGAAGACGCCCCCAGATCTCATAAGAGAAAAATTTTCTCTAAGAAAAAAAATTAATTAGCACAGTGAAGTCCAAACATACACAACAGAAATCTACCTCCTTCTTGTATTGTGTATTCCTACATTGACAGCTAATTGATGCTAGAGTGCCCACATATATGTTATAGAAACAAGACTTCTGGAAGCAGTGTACAACTCTATAGAAAGTATGAGATGTCCACAGCAGCCAGGCTACCCCAAGAGAAAATGCAGAGACTTTATACCTCACTGGTGGTATGCCTCTGCTATCCCACTGATGCCGCGTTTGCAGCAAACACCAGTACTCCTCTTCCAGCCTTCTCAGGGCTGGCGTGGGAGAAGGGAGCTGCTAAGATTTTTGCACAGTCTCTGGGTGTGCACACACTGGAGCCAGGTCTGTGCTGTTGTGGGCTCCTGTGCTCGGTACAGGTGCAGCTTGGCGGTGCCGAACCTGTGGTACCCTCGAATTCTGGGTCAATGTAGTACTGCCAGCAAAAGGATTCCTGCCTGATGCTGAGGTCAGAACTGGGTGCTCCACAAGGCTGCCAGATGCCCACATTTTTACAAAACTCCCACCCCGCCCTGAAGAATTCCATTTTAAGTGAAAAAGTTCAGCCGTCTCCTGAAGGGAACAAATTGAGATACATGATATCAAAACCTGTTTCAGGTCACAGCCACAGCAATACCATGATTACACCAATTCAATTCATTCTCTAGGCTTTAATTAAGAAATAGTTCAATAACATGCTGCTATAGGGAAGCGCTTACTAAACCCGACTCCCCTTATACCCTCTGTGACTCTGCAGTCTCAAATACAGCTATACCTCTAAAAAAGAGGATGCACAGGCCCCCTGTGTTAAGAAGAAACAGGACTGAATGGAGACACCAATATGTCTCGGTATGTCCTGCCAAAATGCTGCTGGGTCTGCTGGCTGCTGCCTTGGGGATAACTGCATTGTCCCCTGTGCAGGACTAGTTTGGGTTGCTCTTGCTTCTACAAAGTCTCCATTTTTATATTGTATAGATAGAGACTGAGTGTCTTGAGATATCTGCTGCTATCAAATATAGCTGAGCAGTCTCAAGGATTACTAGGAGCAGCAGAAAGCTGATCACAGAAAGCTAATTTTGTTAGGAAAGCAGTCTGAAAACATGCACAGAAATGTCTTCTGCAGAAATATTCCCATCACACAAATGGCTGCTACCATGAAGGGAGATAAAAGGATGGGCAAAATTCTCTGACTGCTTCCACTGGCCCTTCTAGCTTCTGCACTGCAGTGGCAGCAAAAAATGTACTGAAAGAGGACAAAAATATTTAGCCGATAGCTCCATATCCTACACAAACCACAGAGTTCCCATGTATTCCATTAAACTTGCCTGTAAAGTGGCCTAGCTTTGGACTTACAGGGAAAATGGTCCCTCTGCACTTGTTTTTAATTGTTTTAAAAGCTTTCTGTTCATGAAATACAAGATGAAAAAAATGTGAGCAATTTGTTGTACTCAGAATTATCCCAGTAACTAAATGTATGAAAAGGCTGAGTGATATACAGGGTGTATTTCCCCCAGTGATAAAATAAGAATGACCTCTGTGACTTCATTTAGGTTCCACCTCTCCTGAGTTATGAGCTGTTCCTCATTCGTAAGGTATATCCCATATCTCACTCAAACTCTCAGCGGACCACAAAACTCCTTTCCAGAAAAAATTATGCTTCCCTCAGCCTGCGGAGGATTACCCATGTCAGACGAAGTTATATTATTGTCTTTAGTGCTGCTAGGAATTACTTTCAGGATGTTTCAGCTCATTACCTCAAGTCTTCATCAGCTATTTTCTGAGCACGGTAACCTTTGTGATGCAGGTACTGTATATATCTACAGTATTGATTCTGCTTCTCCTGCTACATTACATGCAATACATGTAAACAGACAAGAGTGTTTTGCTACGGGCTAGGAAGGTGCAAAATGCTAGTGGATCTTGCAGCTACAAAACACAGATGAAACGTTGAAGTAATCAGCTGAACTGTCATGGAACTAATTCCATGATATAGCGGAAGCAATTGTTTGCACTTATATGTCCTATTGTGAAATACAATCAGTGCTAAACCAATCCTGTTAGTGTTGTCAAGGACACACTTAGTTCCAAATGCTCCCCTTTTAATCAGTAACCAGTTATTAGTTAATTAGGTAGTGATCATGTTGTTTTTCATACACGTATATTATTATTGCACTTGATTTTGTGCCTCTGCACAGATCACTGTTAATGCGCTGCCAGCGCGATTGTGTTAATGTGCTCTAATGCAAGCAATTATCACAAGGACGGGGCATGTAACATTTGACCTAAAATTCACTGTATTGTTCTCACAGCTGCTTTCTTACTTCCAGCTCCAGCCTGCTCCTGCCTGGATGAGGTGTGCCGGGAGAGAGGAGACCGTTCCTAATAACAGAAGTGTCAGAAAGGAAAATGGAAACCAGCACCAGGACAACCAGAGCCAGGAAAGGGAATTAAGGCTGAGGACTTTGGAAGCCGTGTGTGACCCTGTGCCGTGGGAGGCCAAGCTTTGGGAGTGGGGGCTGGACGTGCGTGGGGCATGGCAGAACTGCCCACTCGCTGCCTGCACCTGGGTGTGCGGAGCCGGCAGCTGCCCAACGCCGTCAGGGCAAAAGGCAGCTCGTAACGCAGATGAGCGAGTAAGCAGAATATGCAGCAAATTGAGGGCGTCTCACAGCTCTTGCTTGTCTGCTGTGCTGCTACAGGGAAAGATGTGGTCCCCTTTTTTGGTCGCAGCTCTGCAGATTCAACAGTTTTAATGGTGGGGGTGAGACTGCCTCTAGAGAGCAATGTATTTGTTAACAGTTAACATGGAAGAAATCCTCTGTCCTCCTAGTATTAGTGATGCTTAGTTATGCTTACTAAACAATGTATTTTTCAGTCATTTTTTTCTCGTAGTCTGAAAGCTTTTAGCAGGAGCAGATACCAACTGTGTCAAGAGAGAAACAAATACTAGTAGAAAACAGACTTTATCTCAACTGCATTTAATAGGGGCCAGAAGCAGTGAACTAAGGATATTCAGTTGAAGTAGTTCAGTCAGAGATAGCTAAACTTTTTACTGTGCTTATTTAAATAGAAAGGCCTGAACTGGAGATTAGCTATTTATCAGCTGCATGATGGAATGAGAAACAGCTGCAACATATTTCAGGGTAAGTTTGATATTTTTTTCGCTATAAATCCACAGGTTCAAATTCTGCTCTGATTTATGCCTGTGGGAATATAGAATAAAGGTATTAGCTTCCCACATTGTTTTGTGGCTTCATGCCCATGTATATCAGGGCAAATTTAGTTTATGTTGGTTCAGTTATTCACCTTAATTTCCCAGCCACAGAAAGGACTTTTAATATTTGTAACGATAGCAAGTATATGTGCAAAGAAATAAGCTCCTAGAATACAGTATGCGCCATGGGTAGCAAAACACAGCTCTCAGCTACCACCAAAGCATTTCCCTATGTGTTCCTTTGCAAGGATTTCACTTCAGGACTGTGCTGTAACTCCAACAGTTTCCTTACCAGACTTGGGCTTTTTGCCTGATTTTCACCAAAGGTATCCATTCTGCTTCTCACCCCAAAAAACTGTTCCCAGGTCCTCAATGGAGTAATTTCTATATTTTAAGCTTCTATTCCCAACCCCACCAAGTCCACCTCACGTCTGCAGCTGGGAGCAGCCCTGCTCCCACACGCCAGGTACCACTGCCTAGGAAAGGCAAACCGCCCGCGATGATCTCCCCGCCGGCATCTCATGTTTAGAAAAGGAGAAGAAAAAAAAAAAAAAGGCTGCTAACCACTACAGTACGAGTGTTTAATTTGCTCAGATCAATTTCTGTCAAAGGCAGCCTGGAAGCCTGTTTTTTTTCCTCCAGCTTGCCTTTGCAATGTTTCTTTCTCTCCCGCTGCTCAGTTCAGCCTCACTGGTGTTTATCTGGTGACCTGTTGTTACCAAGGGCTCCCCAACAGATCCCTCGGATTTGCACAAGTCGCTTCCACTCTGCCACGGGGAAGCTCTGCTCAGATGTCTCCTTGATTTCAGCTCATTTACATGGCAAGAATGTCAGTCTGTCTGTAAGGACTTTCTCGTTTGCCTTGTTTGCTTGATTTTTGATATATAAAGGAGACTGTACTTTTCTTTTTCCTTTTTTTTTTCTTTTTCAGAGAAGGAGGGCTTATGATCTCTCTGAGTTCACAAATGTCCAAGAAAAGATGCAGGCAAAGATGTAATTTTCTGAAAATGTATATTCATTTTAGGTTTCTGCCTATTCATAGAGGGAAAAATTTCAAAATATCTACATCAAAGACTAGTAAATCTGAAAGTCACGTTACTTTCTTTTTTTATGAATATAGCATTTAAAAGGAAAATTTATGCACTGTAGCTTGTCAGTGTTTCGGGGAATGCTATTAATTTCTTCCTGTCAGCATTCTCCAGAATGTGGTGACAGCAGCAGCCTCATCCTTCTTGTACTTTTGATTTCCCTCAAAGTCGAAATGTAAAACATGCTGCTGAAGGTTCTAGCCCTGGAAAAGCAGAGGGCATCTCCTATCAGTAGGATTATTATGATTGTGACCAAAAATATCCTGCACCAAAAAAAAAAAAGGGAAGGGAAAAAATAATTTCTACTTGAGGGTTCATATGGCAATATTTTGTGGTTTTCTTCTTCAGAACTTTTTGTGAATTTGAGTAAAATAATCTGCTTATTTATCAAACAAATAATTTTTAAGATGTCTTGCTGTTTTCTTTAGTAGCCAGCACCTAGTGGAAGGACAAATACAATCTGCAGACTCCTCCAGCCATGTTGAGATGCTTGCCAGAAAACCAGATAGATGTGTATGAATTATGATCAGCAGGAATGTGCTACAGCACTGAAGAAGGTGTGTTTTTGAAGAAGACAAGCACCTCATGCCTGCTGTTCTGGTAATGTCCATGTAACTCCATATGAGAAAAAGTCCTGAGTGGCCTCTAGCTGAGCACTGAAGGCAAAATATGACAGTATTTTAATGTGTTGTCAGTCCTGGCTGGGAATAGCAAGCCCCTTGGGCTGAGCTGCAAGCTCAATGATCCCTATGATACATAGGAATGTATGTGCCAGGGCTTTTTTGTTTTTCTTGGGTGGGAGCTGATAACTACATTTAGCATCTGTGAAGGTGTTTTCCAGAATGGTGACCCTCATGGGCCATTCCTTTTCTCTCTATGTTATCATGTTATGAGCCACTATAAGCATTATTACAGGACACTATTTTGGGTGAATCATGCTGCTTTCCAAGTGGTGCAATGGCTAACTTTTGGCTCAGAGAACAGTTTTAACAGCTATGTGATTGATCTTTTTCCATTTTCATCGGAATTGCTGATACTCAGACACAAAAGCTTCAGTGTGGCTCTGATTTGTATCTTCTGGTGTGCTTCAGTCAGCTCATCTGCCCCTCATTGCTGCCATATCCATGAGTCTTCAAGGAACTTGACTTTATGCCTGTCGTGTCATCTACCAACCATTATTTTCTAGCTCGGCTTTTTGGACTGCTGCATGTTGATGGCCACTGCCTTGGTTTGCAGAGGGTTTCTGTGTAGCTGGATCATGTTTAAACAAGCACCTTCAACTTCTGTACATCTCTTGGATGCTGTTTCTCTGCAATGACCAGGACAACCAAGCCCTAATGGTATATTTGTGGTGCTGTTATGAACTTTGACCATATGATGAGTGTACAAGGGTCATTAGGCACCTAGGGTTGGAATGACTTGTGTGCGTATCAAGGAGAGTGGAAGAAAAGGGGAGGCTGATTCAGGAGTAATGAGTTTATTCTCCAATATCCCTGAGAAGATTATTCTTTAAGAGTATAGGGCAGAGTTGATTTCGATAAAAGCTAATTATCAAACAAAAATGAAGCCAGTGTTGCCATCTTCACCCTCCCCGCAAGGCCTTGGAGACTCACATTATTCCTTGTGTTTAACCTAATAAAGCAATGACCCACATAGGAGGGAAAGGAGTTGACTGTAACTATTTCTGTGAGTAATAGTGCCCAGTTCATAAAAGATGACCTAAAAATAGGAACTCAACATTGAAATGACATGAACAGAAGAATCTAGAAATCATGGGATGCTTAGATTATTTCTCTGAACAAACCAAAACACGCTCATTTTGCCTCTTTGACTATATTTGTTCAGGGTATATTCTCTTTCCACCTTTAGTTTTTAAAGGTGAACTGGATAAAGAGAGTGAGAAGAAACAGCACACAAGAAATTTATACAGCAAATCAGTATGGCTTTAGTAGCATGGGCTCATTTGGGTGACATCTCAGTGTAGCACTGATTTTAAGGTACCATTGTCTGAATTCAGGTCTGATTATGTGGCTGGTGTCTGCAGCAGATGGGATGACAAGTAGGTTAAGAGCAATCACGCTTAGGTGCTTTCATATCAAATGTCTACTCCAGTTCAGAAGACAAATAGGAAATAACAGTTAGCTTGCTTGGAAGTAAACTCTGACTTATCAATTAGAAAACCAGACAGGATGAAAAAGCAACATGAATTTGTCTAAAGACAATATTAAAGTATTTAAGGTAGAGGAGGAAAGGTTTATGAATATTTTATGTGTCTTAGAATTCAGTCTAAGAAGCTGATGGGTATCATGAGACATAGACATTATTGATTGTTTTCATTGAATAAAACTTTGTGATGAAAGGAGATGGATAATTTACCAACTTTCCCAGTGAATATGCATATTTATCTCCCATTTCTATTTCTCGGGAATTTTTAAAAATATTTTATCTTAACAAAAGTTGATATCATGCATCCTGCATGTGAAAAAAAGAAAAAAACCCCTTGCTCTGATAAATTTTGCTTCCATTAGAGATCCAAACTCACTTGTACGGTGTTCATATAAAGAAAGCACTAAATGAACAACAAAGGATTTTACTCTCTTAAAGAACATGAGCCAATTCTCTAGTTTTGTTTGGTTGTATAGATGTCTAAGCACATAAATCACATTTTACATCCATTATAACAAGTCTAAAATCTGCTCTGTCCTTCCATTAATTCTCAACAATCCTAAGATTAAGTCTTGAATATATTCCATCTATTGAATTTTATGAGATGCATACTATTTTGTGTGTGTGTGTGTGTGTGTATGTACACATATATAATTCTTTCACATTGCAGCATGCGTGAGCAGTTTAGCTGAGATAAAGGGGCAGGACAAATGTTGGTTTTCTCCAAAATTACTATACAAATGCACTATTTAAAGGCTTACGGATGCAATAAAATAAAACGGACAAAGATCTTCCCCGTTATTCAGCAGGAAGGGAGCGGTCCCTTTGCTGTGTGTGGCACTGGGCTTCTCAGCAGCATCACTGGGGAAACTGCAGGCTCTGAGCTGCCACCTTTCCAAGGTGCGCTGGCATTTTGTGTTATTAGTCTTCCCCTCGCACTGCGATCATCTGCCTGCCACACGGTTGGCACAAGCACCACAAGAGGGAGGTAGTCATCGTAAAATAAATGGTAGCTTGCTTCTGATACTCTGTACATAGAAGGAAAAATCTGTTTGAGTAATTAAGGCTTCCTAGATGTGACTGTCGATAAAAATAGATAAAGAACGTGGTTTTGGCATGACTGTAACACTCCAGCTCAAACAGAGAAGGCTTTGCATGGAACTCGACCAAAGAAAAATTCACTCCGGGCGCTTGTATTACAGCTCCATTTAGCAGAGCAGAACGATCATGGCTTGTATTAAGTAGATAATAATGAAGCATCATAAACAATGTCAGGATGCAAGTCCAGGATGAAGCGGGAGCTTTAACGAGGTCCAGCTTGCCGGGAGCTTTTTGAAGTGTCCCTAGCTCACTTACAAAGCCAGAAAGCAACAAAGGCGACTCTGACAGCTGCGAGAGTGTCTGGTTTAGAAGGAAGTTTTATGTGTGGATGACACCAGACTGGGATTCAGCTTTCATGTACTAACTAGCTCTGCTCGTTGCTGGAGCCCTAATCATTCTGCACAAACTGTCTCACCATAATGGGTCGCAAAAATAATAATTCTTCACAAATCAGATCCACACCATCAGCTTCCTGGATAGGCAAGGCTGGTTCATCGTGGTAAATAGCAGAAGTCAGCAGAGTCCATGCTGTGTCTCACTAGCGATGTTTAATAAGCAATCTAGACTCTGAAGGGAAGAAATCAAATGCTGGTTCTGTGGAGGTATGGATTGTATGAAGTATTTGCAACTATGCTAAAAAAGCAGCCAGCAGTCAAGTCAGATGGCTAAATCAGATTCACCCCATTCTAAATGCACTGTAATCACAGTGGACTCTTCAGAGCCTTTATAAAGGAAAATTAGATATTTTTATTTTTCCTTTTTTTCAGAGGAAGAAGGGTTTTGTGTTGCTTATAAACTTAAATTACTTAAGTATATATACACTTGAGAAAAATGCCTTTCAGCCTTAAAGATTTTTTCCTTGAAGATATTAAAATTATTTTTTCATTTCTGTAAATTAAGATCAGCCATTCATTAACTAATTATCACCATTATTACAGTTCTCCTAAGTATTATTAATTAGGTGAGTGGTATACTTAGACTTTAACATCTCCATTAGAAGAGTTTTGTTTAGCATACCTAGCGTTCTGAAAGCCCTGAGCATGCTCTATATCACGTAGGACTTAAAGACAAGTGCAGGGGAATCTTTTGGGGATCCTGTTGGAGTTATCTGTGGCTGGGAGGGAGGAGGGAGTTAACAGGGTACAGCAACTGAGGAGCAAAAGAGAGAGGTATGGAGGGTGGAGATGGATACGCCAACTCAGATGCTTCGTCCTGCAGCAGAGAGCTGGAGCATTACTGTAGCCCAGCTGATGCAAAGTAATGTGTTATTTTGCAGTCATCACTGGTTTTCATGTGCAAACCCCTTAATGTGTCTACACGTACGTGCTGATGCTATGAGAGCAAGCGACTGGAGTCCTTTCTACCCTGCTAATTTCTTTCCTGGGATTCCATGTAGGTAGCCCTTCTGCATCTCCCTTTGATCTTGCATGGATTATATAGATTAAAACACGATAATTTCTTCATGTAAGGCTCAAGATGTAATCTCTTTGGGGCAATAATCATCTTTGATGTTGGACTTGTATGAGGGGTGAGGGGGTGGTCCTGGTTCCTCAACTGTGAGCCTAGCAGTGACTGCAATCTTATTAGCAGCCAGGATAACAACAGTATCCTGTGCACTAATGCTGTGCTTCTAAATTGGTTCTTTTGCCATTGTTTTGCTTAAGAAACTGTAATCCTATAAATGTCTCGGCTGCCCATTGCTCTGATTATAAAAAGCAACTTTTCCCACCTACAGAGTCAGAATAGGTGGCTGAAAATCAAACATTATTTGTATTGCAGAGGCATCTCTCTGGTCCCTACCACTTCCCTTTCTTGCATCTCACTGGCAGGAGCCACACACACCCCTATCAGCTGTTTCTCTTTGTGCAGGAGAAAACAGAGAAGGTTATAAAAAAATGTACCCAGTCACTTGACCAGACAAAGCTCTTCACAGAAACATGCTGGAGCAGCTTCTCAAAGCTCAATGCCAGCTCTGTGTGCTGTCTGTCCCTCTTCGCACCGGAGTCAAATCTATCCCTGCCAATGTCAGCCCCAGCTTAATTGCGACAGGTGAGAGGGCACGGTTACAAGGAAGTTGGCAAATGAGGATAGTGAGAGAAATAAAGCGAAGGAAGCAGGAACAATTAATACTGCATGAAAATGAACGAGTTTTGCAACAGAGAGAGGTTTCTGGAGGGAAGTGGATGAGAGGTGTGGGGTTGCTTTGGTCTGCAAAGGAAGCTTTTGGCAGCTTTTTGATTTAACTGGATTCAAATGGTTAGACTTAGTTGCCAAAGGAAAAAAAAACTGCTTCTTTTTGATGATACACACATAAAACACAATGAGATTTCATTTAAATGAATAAACTGACAACTACTGCTCTGGAGGGTCTGGATGTGAACCAGCAACAGCAGTGTTAAGTCATTTCAAAGCAGAGTGAATGCGATTTTCACACCTATTCTTTTTTAATTTAGGCCCATTTGAAATCCAAGCACCCCTCTATTACTAATTTGTTATGGCAATATTAATTAATGATTCTGCTCTACAGCATTAAGAATGCTGTTTAGACTGAGTGAGATAGATTAAAGGGACTACAAGATTAGAAAAACAATCTGTAAACTGGTCAGATGCAGTTGGGGGTCACCTTGATCACTCCTGAAATGAGCACACTGCACTTGGAAAGCCTGGGAGTGTGTGGATGTATTTCTACCAGTGCAGACTCATTAGGGCTGGTTAGGTCAGCACCCTTTGATGTTTTGGAATATAAGAACATCAGCTCCCAAGATGGGGAGAAACTATTGCCAGACTTCAATAAAAGCTGATAAGTGAAGAAATTTTGTATTATTTGATGGATAATATGGGTTCAAACCAAGTATGCTAGGAAACAAGGAGCAATATTTAGTGACTTAGAGAAGACACACAGTGATGCATTGTAATTTCCATTCTCCTGACTCACTTTATCTCTGCCATTAGTTTAGCAGATCTCCAGGCTCCTATCTTGGCTACTCTGATCAACATGGTGTTCCCAGCCTCAGACCATCAATAGTATTCATCTTGCACTTCAGTGTAGCATAGCACAGGTAAGACATTTGGTTTGAGGAAGAACAGTAGCTGGCAGATTGAAAGGCAAATCTTGTGACCGTTTCAGTTGGTTCTTGGGTTATCTCAGCTTCTATTGAATACATTCTATTCACCCTACACATGGGCAAAAGCTCAGGTCCCCGAGCCATCATTGTACCTGTACGAGAATGACAGAAGTGGATCAAAGCACTGTAAAGAAGCCACAATCTCAATTATTTTGGCTTTAAATTATGAGATTAAAAATTTTTTTTCTGGTGTAAAGTGCGATATGCTTTTGTTTATTTTTTGGGTATAATTTTGTAGTCAGCCCAAACATGTTGTGGAACAATCACAGGGAAGAAAATCAGAGGCACAGTGATGTTCTTTCAAGAAAGCACTGGTATTGTAAAGTGTTCACAATTTCATGGTGGGTTTTCAGCATTGGCAGGTCAGGGGCAGGAGAGGCAGCTGAAAAAGCAAGTTGGACTGCAGCTGCCCCAGGGAATGAATCTATTTCTGGCTTTGCTATTCTTGCATTTCTTTGGTTTGCCTGAATCAGAAGAGACCAAGGTGTCAGGATTTTACATCTACGCTCTGCATTTCCTGACGGTTCAGAAAGCCTCCTGTGTAGGCAGCACCTCTCAGGACAGACTGGAGGATACGGTGCCTCTGTTGACATTTTACACTGAATCTCCCTTGGTCAGCAGCAAAAGTGGCTGTCAGTCCGAAGGCATGCCTGAGGCCCAGGCTGAGGGACGCCGGGTCCCCTGGGAGCCCTGATGAGCAAAGCAGAAATGTCAATGGTTGGGAGGCCCAACTCATAAGGACATTTGAACTTCTTTGACACTTTCTTGGATACTCTGAAATCCACAAGTTCAGCACAACTGGACTACCAGTATTACAAGATTTTTGGCTTGGCCTGTTTCCAGCTAGGCTGTAATCAGGAAAAGCCAAATTCTGGCCTCCTAACACCACTGACAACAGCAAGGAGAACAGGAACAGAGACATGCAGAGTTGAAATATTCTTTGTAAAGAGCAACCGCAGAGATAAACATACTCCTGGATACTACAAAATACTCAAAATATAGGTGAAACTGTTACAGCTGATCTTGTTTGTCTGTCCCTACTATCAATGAGTTAGCTATCTGATGTCATAACAAATATGATGATACACATGAAAAGAGTGAATGGTTGGATAGGACAATGGTTACTTCTTATTCTGTGAAGAAAATGACCTCCCCTAATATTTCAAATTCTATCCCTGAGCTGTTTGGTTTTCAGGGTGCTCTACTGCTTTTAAACACTTTTAGACACAAACCAAGCTGAGCCTGCTAAGTAGGAACAGCTTTGAAAACTTGGCTTGAAATGTGTCCTTGAAAACGTGGTTTGCAGAAGATCAAGGAGACAAGAAGGAGCTGAAACAACTTTTGGAGCAGCTGGCTCTGATCACAGCTCAGTGAGAACTACACTCTCCCCAGTACGGTTACCACCACTTTGACTGACCAAGCAGACAAATGGGCTGACTAAAGCAGTGAGCAAAGACAGTCACTTGATGAGATACTGCATAACACAGCAACAACAGTAAAGATGCTTCTGGATTTAATGCTTAAGCTATAGCCCAGATGAAGTCAGTGGTAATACATCTGTGGGTTTCAGTGGCAGTTGGGTTATGACTTAGGCGAGTAACACAAACTTGGGTTTTGTGTCACAGCTGCTATGTCTATTGATAAAAGCAGCTAGTAAGGAGGTCAGCAGAAATCAGTGTTAAGGCTTATCTCTCAATTAATGTGCTGAATGCTGGCATTAAAAGTGCCTGAGTAATCTTTTAGTTGGACAATACATAACCACTCAGAAAATACTGACAGAGAAAGTTCAATGACACCTTTTCACTGACATTTATAATTCGAGAACAGTGAGGAGAAGAAGATAAGGAGGGCAGAAGTCTAGAAAAAAGAGAAAAGGCCATAAAAAGGGGAATATACGCTGAAGAATATGTTGCCTATTGAACAACTGGGGACCCAGGTAAGAAGTGATATTCAGGTAGAAGATGATCGTGAAGCCAAGCAACCAGGAAATATTTCAGAGCGCTCAGGAACTGAGGCAATGATACTTGTGGTGCAGTTTCAGAACATGACAAACCATTGGTTGATGAATGCATGGTATTTACCTGACAACCCACCCAGCAAAGTTCACTGGTGGCAGCAAAGCAGCCAACAGGACAGGACTAGAGATTCCTCCTTATATCCAAGTGCTAGATTTCCATGGGGAAGGTAAGGCATGTTCATCAAAACATACTACTTTTTACCAGAATTAATTTGGGCAGTAAACAGCATAGATTTCTCATTTAAAACTATCTGCACTTTGGAGGAGTACTGGGAGGATGGAACTGCCAGGTTGGCCAAGGCTTCCAAAAGGCAAAACACTCTGTGAAGATCACTGCTATTATTAAATTATGTTGTTATCCCACTGGTTCATGGAATTTACAAACCAGAATTAAAAGGAAGAGGTGGAGGATTATGAAGTATTTTAGAATTTCTTACATTTCTCATGTTTTCTTTTTGGAAACATAGGAAGGAAACTTCTGGGTCACCAAATATAATTCCTGTGTCCTGTAGGCAATCATGTCACCTAAAGGATTCATCTCCTATCAAACTCCTTGAACGTCTAATGAACATCTTTACTAATGTTAATGAGAATTGCTACTAATAATTTGCATTTACACACTACTTAAGGATCTTGAAGTGTTCTTTCATATAATATGCTCATTTTTATTACAGGCATATTGGATTTAAATGACTTGCCTAGGGTCTCGCAGCAAGCCAGCAGCAGAATGACTCTTAGTGCTCCCAGTGCTTTACATTAAATCCTGGACATTAACAGCTCCCTTCATAAAGGGAGCTTTGTAGCGGTAGATCACCTCCTGGTGCTGGTGGATCAAACCTTTTATGATAACGCAATCAAATCAAGAAATTACTTGAACCCATGTAATGCTTCCCAATGTGTGCAAATCCTGGCTTCCTTTGAACTTAGAAAATTGACACAAGTCTGAGTAATGCTAAGATAGCCTTCGGCATATGACCAACTATGAAATTTTGCTGTGCTAAGTATGTGCCTCAGATCTACATTTTCTATATGAATACAGCAGTAATCTCTACATTTGTTCCAGAAAAACTTCAGAGTTTTCACTGTCCCTTGTGCTGTTGGAGGCATATTTGAAAACAAACAAACAAAACCCCAACCCCCAAAGTAAGCTTATAATAAACAAAGATCCTTAACTTTTTAAGTGGCAGAATTGTCTGGAGAGTTTGCCCTCATACAGGCACATTCCTTGTCATTGCTGTCTCCTCTGAATGGCACTGTCCTCTTAAAAAATTAACTCTAAGAGGAGGATATGGGGCATCCCTTTGTTTATGGGCTCCTTTCTGTCAAGAAAGATGCAGTACCACTGAATGACCTGATTTTTCTCTCTGTGTTAGTGTTATCATTCTCTCATTGGTATTTGCCCCTACATTTTGCCCTCTCATCTATGCCTCCTTTGGAAAGGGCTGCAAATTGTACCCAACGATTTCAGGATACAATTTTCAAGCTTTTGCCTGTGGCATCTGGCTCTTTCTATGAGAAAAGAGCTATTTTGTGGATGGCACTTGCTATAACATCAGAGGAACCATCTGGTAGAACAACAACAGCTACAGCAATGCTGATCCCATTCATTGAAAAAGTTCCTCCAACGTGGTGGTGGCTACCCAGGAGCTCTCACCTGTGGCAGATGGTGACATTTACTCCTGCTGGGAATGTGGCTGGGCAGCCGAATGTTAAAGAGGGCCTGCAGGGCCGCCTGCGCTGCTTGACCCTTGGCCAGCTTCTTGCTACGTCCTGAGCCTTCAAATGTTCTCCCGTCCACTCGCACCGCCATCACAAAACTCTTGATGTGCTGCTTCTCCACCGTCTCCGACAGGCAGACGTACCGCAGGCCTGACCGCAGCTCGTTTAGCAGCACCACTGGGTTCTTCTCGCTCTCCGCTTTGGATGCCATCTTGTGCTTGTTTTGCTTACCGTGGCCCATTAAGTCCAGCGTATGGCAGAGTAAGCGCCCGTGTCGATAAGCAGTGGAAAGCAATTCATTATTAACAGGGTTATAGACTGAAAAGTCCTCGCTGTGTGTAGATGGTTCAAACTCCTTGAACAGAGTATCTGGAAAGTCTGCCTGATCAGAAGTAAAGTCCGTGGATGGGTTGATGCAGTTCCCCATGGCAAAGTGAGCTTGGCAGGCGTTGGGGAACTGAACGAACGACTTCAGAGCTAGCTCCGCAGCGCGCATTTTGGCTTTCTTTTTTGTGGGCCCTGTGCCTTCAAATGTAAGTCCATTTACTTCCACAGCAACAGCAAAGACTGGAGCATGCACTGGACCTGTCTGGGAAACCATTTTGTATTGTAAACCTGGTTTAAGTTCATGTAGCTGAACCAGAGCGTTCTTTGGCGTCACTGACCACGAGACTTTCTTCCAGATGAGCTGGAGTTTGCAGAAATGGCCATTATTGCCTTCCTCTAAGGGTCTTTTTCTCTTACTACTAGGTGTTCCCCCTCTTGCCCTCTCGTTAGAGGATATTGGATGATCCTCCAGGTTGCCAATGTTTCGATTTTCCTTTACTTCTGCACTGCTGGTACCTGTCAGTAAAGAAAGAAAAAAACCTCACATTACAGTTGTCATCACTGTAGCTGACATTATGCCTAGGCCTGGCAGAATAGCCAAAAAAGAAAAAAAAAAGTTAATGATAGATATCCTTGCTCAGCCCTTTTGGGGGGTTTTCCTCAAATATCTGTATAATGATTGGTTTATTATTTATAGCACAGATTTTCTGCATGTCCTGAACGTTTACTTGTCTCTAAAGTTCTACTTGTCTTAGTCACTAGCCTCCTGTTTTAAAAAAAGATTACATCATTCAAAGATGAAGCATAACTGATGCCATGTGGCTTAAATGAACTACTGCATTCACACTGGATAATTACTAGTAGAAAGTGAATAGTTTGCAAAGTTCCCTTAGGCTGAGGTTTGTTCTATAGTCCATGTGGGTGAATGCTTATGAACACGTTATTAGAAATCAGAAATTATTCACAAATTATTCGCAAACATAAAAAATGGGCAAACGCATCGAATAATTTATTTGCAATGAATACATTGACTGGCTCTACTCACACCATAGGCTCTTGTGTTGCTAACATCATGAATTCAGCCTGAGAAATGATCTGACAGACCTTCCTAGCATTTGAAATAATAATTTGGTCTGGACTCAGGTTCCAGTTTCATAAGTGACCGTCTTTCTGTCAAAATCAATTGCAGATACTCTTAGCTCCTGCATCAGCAACAACTAATATTGCAAACATTCTAGATAAATCTAAATGAGACTAGGAAAAGCTAGAGCATCGTGACGGTAGTAATTACTGATGTAAAGAATGATTTATGTCAAAGAAAAGCGATGGGAGAGAGTGACTACCAGGAGCTCCAGGAAGGGAATGAAATGACAGTGGGGAGCTACAGAGAGAGCACTCCGTTGCTGTTGAGCCAATGAATCACACGTTGCTCTCAACTACACTTGTGCAATGCCCGTGCTGCGAGGCAGTGCTCTTTGCTACAGCAGATGCGTGGCTGAGAATGGAGATTCATCTCGCTGATGTCCTGAATGAGATAGCAAATGTGCTGCTGTCTAAATAAGAATCCCGTAATGCTTCTGTCACTTCTGGTGACTTTGTTTAAATGTATTGCATCTCCGATACATCCTCCAATCCTCCTGTGCGTTCCTTGGGGCCGAGACAAGCTGAGGAAGTAAACATGGGTGTAACCAACCCTTGAAGCAACCCGTCCCTGGAGCAATGCACCTGATCCCTTTCTGAGCAGAGCGCTGCCTGCTGTATTCCAGCCAGCGTTGATCACGGAGCCTTTCCCAGGGTTTGTTATTGTCAGACACCAGCATGCCGCCTCTGCAAGCTGCGTGAGTCCCAAGCACAGAGAAGGTCCCTGTGGTCCTTAGAGGACAGAAAATGGTCCTCCCACTTTCTGCGGGGCCATAGCGACACTTGGTTTCCTCTCTACCCTGATGTACAAGCTGGCTGCAAGGATGTAAGGGGTGAGCTGCTGGCTACACCTCAAGGAGCTTCTGCTGGAGCGGTGTGTTTTTGCTGCAGCCCAGTATTAGGCTGGGCTGACCGATGCACAGGGTACTATGTGGAACCAACCATCATGATTAAAAAGCCCCTTTCTATCCTGACAAGTTGCACTTGCATTAAATATCAAAATTTCAAAAATATCAAAAATTTCTCCCATCGGAGCAATAAGTCTGCACTCATGCAAGTTGTTCCAGAGAAAGCAGCTCACTGCTTAGACATGAGTAGAAATCATGGCTCAACTGCATGTGTGGGGGCCCATTTGCAGGACTGAGTCTTTAGACTCCCATTCCTGAAAACCCTTCAGCACACACTGAGCTTCCAGCCTGTGTCTATGTCTCACCAAAGTGACTTGCAGAGCTATGTGTTGCAGTGCTTTGCTGAGGCAGAACATGAACTGACAAATCAAGGTTTTAAGTGACTAGTTAATTTTTACTTTCTGAAGCTAAGGGTAGAGAATGAAGACAGGTGAGGAAGGAAAGAAAAAGAAGTAAATAATAGGAAAAGAAAGTTTCATCATATGGCATTCAGCTGTATAAAATATGACATCTTTAAACCAGACTCTCTGGAAATAAGACATTTAAAAGGTCAGGGCAACTAAGACACAAGGATAATGTGGTCTTTTCTCATTGAGTTCACAACTATTTATGGAAACTCTGATCTAAGAGGGAAGGAGATGCCAACTTTAACTTTCCTTTACTTAGCCTCTCAGTGGCTTTGGCCAGCCGTTTTCCACCATGACCCTTTCTCATGTTTCCATCCCACTCTGAATATGCCTCTTTGTTTGCATGTATTTTTTTGCATGTATTTTTTTTAAATAAAGGTGGAATATTTTGCCTCAGACATACTTTTTAGCAGGAAGCAGGTTTGGTTCTGTACTTCACACCTCCTTTCTCATCTTACCTAATAGGTTTTTACAGAGCCAATTATGGTACATAATGATATTGTAGCCAGGAAGCATGAAAAGAAAGATAGCTCTTGCTTCACACAATATTCAGGTTTGAAAAGAATTTGTATTGATTATGCACCACTGAATAGGAAAACTCAAGGGGTTATTTGTATTTATAATTCATATTGTCTTATTCCAGCTGTTTTTTCTTTTCTAGTCAGAGAACCATGGATTTGTGAACAGGAATGTCTGACCTTAACATCTTACCTTAATCACCCTCACTAAAACAGTGGTTAACTAAAAACATGGCAACATAAAATAAACATTACTTGCTTGTCTTAAATTCTGTCTTTGAAATTGTCTAGACCAGGTTTTGGCCAACAGGGAGTTTGCATTGATGTAGTGAAAAACCTGCAGACACTCAAGTGTAAAACTTCCAGAGATCAGGCACAAAGGATATGCGGACAACGTCAGGTGTGCGCAATGGTGATGTGCCTGTATTTACGGTATGTCACAGCAAAGGAAATTCATGCAAGTATCCTTACAGTCAACCATATTTCTGGAGGACCTGATCCTGAAACACCAGGAAATAGCTTAGTTCTTCACAGACTTCAGTGAGACCTGCAGCAAGCCAAAAGTCATCATGGCATGTAAATCAGAGGCAGCCTAGATTCAGTGAGTGCTTCAGAAAGTCTGTGAGCCTGGTGGACTTGTGTGATACCTGGCAGCTGCCTGGCAATGTGAAATTACTTTATACTTTCAGGTATCTTTGAAATAGGAGGTCTTTGAAATGAGTCTTTTATGAGACCTCTGTGTAGCAGACATAAGATTACCTCTCTAATGGTGGCACATGTACTTCTATTGTGAAATTCAGACAAAGCAGGCAAATGACACCAAACTACGTAAGATAAATACTGTAAGCAGCTGTAATAGAACAATCACAAGCAATTTTAGAAATGAAGAGCACTAAAAAGAAAGGGGTAAGTCAGAGGATGCACACAGGGAAAATGCAAAACTGTGGATCATTTTCAGTCCTGTTATCTCTCAAAATGTGTTTGCTCTTGAGTTCCCAAAACACATTCTCTACATTTGGAAAAAAAAAAAAAAAAAGATAATAAAATATGGTTCTCCTATGATGAAAGGCTGAAGAATAATAAAATTGTAAGGGGAGGGAGTTAACAAAATGGAGGAAAAAAAAAAGTTACAACTTTTTGGCAATAGTTTCTTATTTATTGTGTGAGATTTCTAAAAAAGCCCCACACCTCTGCACTGTAATATTTCCTCAGGTAACTTTATTCATTGATTTTTGCAGTTTCACAAGCAAGTGGAGACATTGTAATCTTGTATTTGCTTCAGTAATTGAATGGGAGACAGTAATGCAGTTAGTGAAATATATTTATTTATGCACTATTCCTCAATCTTCTGTCTGATCTTTCATGTTTTTCTCCTTTTGGTCATTATGCACAGTAGAGTTAACCTAGAGAGTCTGCATCATCAAGAGCTTTTCAGAACTATAATGCATCACTAATAATGACACTGCCTATGTCTCTGGGTCATAAGGGCTCTGCAGAACTAGCCATCCGATACTCCACGCTACATTTGAAGAGATAATATTGTTCCTCTTGAAGGTTATTCTGCTGCCAAGCCAACTTCCAGGGAGGATGGGAAACGATAGGTGGTAGGTGGCATCTTAATTTTGGCTGGCACCTTCACTATTGAAATACAAGGGGCAGTACGTTATTGAAAAGCTATGATTTTGAAAGAAAGAATTTGAAATCTCTGTAGTATAGCAAACTTCTGATTCAACTGATAGCTCTGACACAGGAAGTTACAGGTAGGACTTAATTTTTATTTTTCTGCATTTTCATATCTAACCCCTGTTTGACCTGCTTATGTAGAGTATATTTTTGCTGTCCATCTACATCACATTGACTGCAGAGGTTAGAAGGATTGACCTCCATAATTCCTGGCATACTTGAAAATGAAAAATTTTAAATTAGAAGCAATAGGTATGAACCCAGGAGCCAGAGCCTCGGTACCTTTGTCCAAGGTCAGCTACTACATCAAATGCAATGTAGGGCAGTGTCCTTTTGCAAGCAAGATGGCATTTTCATTTACTTATTGAATCCACAACAGAGGATTGGAAAATCTTCTGCTGGAATTTGTAGGTTTGTATTCTTGACTTTAGAATAATAAACTTAGAAATCACTCCTTCCTCTCTTACATGAAAACACACAGATATGTATTTTTAAACCTTCACAAAAGAGGTCTACTTAAGGGAAACCTACCATGATGTCTCTGTTGCTGCTGAACCCTCCCTGCCAGCCCAAAGGGTTCAGGCTGTTTAAAACAGTATCATTAGACTTTATTGGGGCATAACACCACATTGTGAAGGGAAGCTTTACCAGTGCAAAAAAGTACAGGACTTTGCTTAAACTGAAGATGAAAAATTTGTGTAAGGTGATTGCCATTGCCTTTAGCTGCTCTGGAATGAAGATACTCTACTTTGCCCACCTTATTGTCTGGAGTAACTGTGAAATCCATGCACATTTAGTACAGCTCTTACCAATTAGGGAAATTATTCAAATGACCTAATGACCTGACTTGGATGATACTCAGACTCTGATGCTCACTGTCCAAGTTAGCAAATAAGCACATGCATTAAAAAACGTGGGCAGCCCACAGCAAAAACGGATCTAAGTACCTGCCTTCTTGAATCAGGCCCAGACTACAGCTTAGCTGTGGGCATGGGAGAAATCCAAACGATGGCAATAGACACAGTTTTCAAAACAAAAGCAGAGGGTTTGATTCTGTGGGGGATTGCTTGGGGTTCTGATTGCTAGAAGGGGATATTTACTGTCTTCTTAGAGGCAGGGTCCTTGCTGTATCTCACACTGTGCAAACAAAAGCTCTGGTGCCTCATGATGCCCGAGGGGGACTTTGACCAACATGCTTATGACTTTAGTACACTGCATCTGGGGCTGGATTCATCCTACAAAGCTGTTGCAGGGGCTGAAATCCATATGTTGGGGACCATTGCCATCATCTCCTTCTGCAGGCACTGGGGAGAGTTATACACCTTCAGAAGGGCGCTGCACCGAGTTTGCGCATAGGACAGCATTGCACAATGAGAACGCCAGGAACCACACGCTCCTGCTGGGGGTACACCCTAGATTTGCAAGAACCTTTGTCTGGTGGTAGTCTGTCTTGATGCCATGGCATAGTGTGGATGGAACGATTAAAGATCAGGGACAGGCAGAGGTCTGTAACGTTGTGAAAGGCAGGCAGGCAGGTAGTGAATGATTATTCATTTTCATGCAATCCGAGCACTAGAGACAGCAGGCTTGAAGCAATAAAAGGGTGCACTTTTTGACAACACAGTAAATCACTGAACTTTCGTTCCTGGCTGTTGTTGAGATCAGAAGTATCAGTGGGCTCCAGAGAGGACTAGACAGGTCTGTTGATGTCTAAGAAATATGATGATTCAAGTGCAAAATCTAGCTCAGTAAATTACTTGCTGGGTGCTAGAGAGATATACCAAGGGGAAGATCACCATTTAAATGTCCTTTTTCTCAATGCATCACTAACAGCAAATTTTGAAGAGAGTGTAGAGAGCTAAACTTCCTATTTCTAATCCTGTGTGACATTTCTTATATTCTTAGCTAACTTCAGCTTCTGGGAGTGAATAGGGTGGTCCTTTTCTCACATGTTCAAGATAAGGTCTTCATCAGAGACTGTTGATTAGTTTACTCAAAATGCCATTCCAAAGGTGCCTAGTGCCTTTGATACATTTTTCTAGTATTAGTTCATGGATCATAAACCACAATAATAGTGTCTACATCCTAATAATCACCAGTTGAAAATGCATGTGTAGTTAACCTGGCATGGCTCCTTTTGTAAAGAAGGCCTAAAGGAATATGAAACAGGATTTGAATCCATTTCAGCTAGTGGGACTCTGCCTATAGATATAGCACAGTCTGGGAAGGAGCACTTTCACAGGATGCTCAGTGAGTAGAAAACTTGCAGGGATAAGCGAACCACTTCTCTACCTTGCCAGCATTCTCCTGGGCTGCTGTTAAATTGTTAACACAGAAGAAGGTTTTGCTTATTCAGAGCAAATCACTGAAGCTCTTTAAAATGCCAAATTACTACACAGGTACATATGTGCTATAGAAATCAGTGGGCTTTATACCACTATACTGGAAGTGAACACTGAAATATGGCTGATTTAAACGAATTCGTCCTTTTTTTTTTTAAAGATTCTAATAGTAACACCTAAAAATGTGTTGTATGTGCCAAGAAACAAATCGCTGCCTTATCACTGGTGTGTATGTTTGACCCAAGAGAGGACTAGGCAGGATGTCCCTGAAAACAGTGAAATTTGCTATTTCTCTTTCAGAAAACACAGCTTACCCTGTCCATGTGAGTTATTTTAAAGCCAGTGCCGGCTCGAAGCAGTCTTGGCATTACAGCAGCAATAAGAAAATGGTGTTACAGTGTTTGGCTTGTACAAACTTCCTACATTACCTAAAAATAACTAAGTAGCACATTTGGGAAACATTACGCAGGAGGTGCCTGCACAAGCTCATCATGTGCATAATATGTTTCCTGTGTGTACTTTTCATATCTCTTCCTGAAAATGTAGCCTCCCTGAGACCAATTTTGAAGGATTTTCAGGATTTTTTTTTTGCCTTTGCTGTGTAAAAACCTACCGGTCCCTGTGCAGCAGAATGGTGTGATGTCCATGTGGTACTCAGCAGCAGAAAATAGAGGGCTGTGCTCCTTCACTCCTTCAACAGCTACTCCCCTTGGTGCCGCACCGTGATCACACCAAGGCAGATTAGCAACAACGGGGGGAAAAAAGCCCATTCCTCCCACCAACTGGCTCTAATAGGGCAACATGTCAGTGTGTGTCTGCCTGGAAAAGAAACCCATCTGGCAGATGATACTAAAACTCGAAGAGTTGCTCATTTGCTTCAGAAAGCTTCCCTCCTTTTTTTTTTTTTTTTTTTTTTTTTTAATGATTCAAGATGCGTTACAATAAGCAGGACTGGATAACACAAAGTAATTGCTTCTATGCGATAAATGGGAGGGCTTACTAAGAGTTATTCAGTTCTAACTGCACCCTCCCAGACTTCTTGGTGTTTTGAAGACTTCACAACTCCTTCAAACCCAGCAGCACTTTCCTCCAGGTCTGCAGTCACGGGTTCAGGGAGTCAATTACTTTGTTCAGGTGTAATGGCCCAAGAAAATCCAGGGGCTAATTTTTGGGTTACATCTAGTTTATTTAAGCCTGGTTAATCATCTTTTCTCAATTGGATTTGGTTTCTTTTTTTTTCTTCTTTCTTTTATTTTTGTTCTCCAGGTGATATCACAGAAATAAAAGAGAAAACAGTTTTTCAAGTAGAGGGCTTATTCTTGCAGTCTTTACTTTTGCAAAACTCCTTTTGTAAGCAAGGAAATATAAATGGGGGAAAGACACAGCACGAAAATGTCCTGGTTTTTAGGGATTGTGAGAAAAGCAAGTGAGCAAAATAAGGTAACTTAAGCAGGAAAGGAAAAGGAGGTCCACAGACCTGCAAACCATCTCCTTTTGTAGGATTTTTTTCCTTTGTGTTTGTGACACACCACTTACAGCCCTGCCATGCCGGGGTTTGCACAGGGAAAAGTGGGAAGGTGAGCTGAGGTTAACCCTTCCTTCACTGGAGATTGGAGAACATGTTTGCACTCAGCGTCAGGGAATTTTGCATTTTACATGAGGACTGGGCTTATGGCCTGCCAATATTTGCAAATCCACCTCCTTTCCACAATTGCCCCTACACCATAAAGCTTTTGTGTTTAAACTTTATTATCCATCTGTCTATAAAGAAAAGAGACTGCTTACTTAAATTGTCTTCATCTTCCATGGTGGTTGTGCCAGGACTCAGATATTTGAAGGGCGCTATGAAGGTGGACAGTATGCTTACTTTTTCTAGAAGAAAACAGAAGAAAAGAGACATATAAAATCACTATTTTGTCAGTGAATTCTGATCTACTCCACACTCTTTTTCAGGTGAACACATCTCATCAAATCTGTTTCTTTTTTTTGTTTTTCCTGAGTCTACAGCCCCACCAAAATTCACAGAACGGCATTACATTTATTACAGCTGGCACATGCAAACACCAAATGCACGTCCCTCCTGGTTTCTGTCCCTGTGTAGTGCTCCTTGGCCATGCTTTCCAGCAATGGTGCCTGAGCACTGCAGAGCTGGGAATGCAGGAAGCTTGAGCTGGTCCAGCTGGGAATGGGGGAGGAGGGTGGGAGCTGAGGGAGGTCAGCCCTGGGAGGAGGGACATGGGAACTGCTCTAATGGATGAGACCATCAGTTTACCTCCACTTGTTGCCTCTCCCTGACAGAGGCTGAACAAGAAGTCTCAGAGAAAGCTCAAGTGTTGACAGCACGAGACGCTACAACTGCTTCTAATTCTAGAAATTGTTGATTTGATTTTTGGAAAACTTTCATGGTCTGCACAGGAAGCTATTTTCCAAACAATAAGAATCCTATTCGAAATCCTTCTTATTCACATTTGTATTAAGTGTAGCTCCTTCTGCCTGCAGTTTCTGTTTATCCTGCAGATAGCAGATGGCACAGAAATTTACTTCCAGTGCCATGATCAGCTTCTGCATTAGGTGCCAGGACAGATTCAGCAAAATGAGAACCGATACTGATTTATACTAGCTCAAAATTTGGCTCAGGATTTATCTATAGGGAAAAGTGGTGTTAACACAAACACTAGAAACAGTGGAATATTAATGATACGTGGTTTATTTAGTTTGTTAACTAGTTGATTTAGTTTGTTGTTCACTTTGTTTAGGCTGAATTCCTCATGACCCAAAGTATAGGTACTTTGCTGAGGACTTACATCAACAGGCTGTCTACCTTAGGTAGCAGAAGAAACAGAAACACACCTTACAGAGGTGATTCATAGCTTTGAAGGACTTAGTTGCTTTCCTAAAGTACTTATCTGCTTAGAAAGCCTCAGTTAGGTTGAAATGCTCCAAATCCTGCACATTCTGAACAATGCTGGGCTTTCATTTTGTGGCAGAAGCACCAAAAACCAAACCAAGAATGTCTTCTTTCAGGTGACATGGAAAATGATTTCCTTGGGGACCTTCTTTATTGGTGAGAAAGTATTTCTCTGAATTTCCTTACCCTACCTGGCTGCTAATCTACCACTGGTCTGGAAGGCATTGCATGCAGCTGAAGAGCTCCTAAACTTTTTCAGCAGCACATCTGTTAGCTTTTTGGCCTGGTTCTTCCTGTATTTGCAAATAATCCTTGCTCTTGCTAAAGACTGTTACCAGAATCCATCGAAAATGACTGCAGATGTTTGTCCTTAGCTAGGTAACACTACAGCTCAACTCTATTATGAAAAAACCCAGTAAAAGCTGAGTGCTTTTTGTTAAGTAAATACAATAAGTGGAATAAAAGATTGCCTGAAGAAAACCTTTTTCCATCCAGAAACCTTTCAGCCCAGACTAATATGTAATTAGAGCACAAATTAACCTCCTTGAATTTCAATTTCATTAAGGGATTGTAGTGATGTCATGAACCGAAAGACTGAAGCTATTTATGAACACTTTAGCCAAAAGATTTTCCTAAGTGAATACTTTGACACTTTTTGTTAAGGCATTGCTCACTCAGAAATGTGGTATCTCTGTATGACACTATCTCAGTGCATGTGAGACTGTTGGGTTGCCAACAGGATAAAGGCTGTTATTCACTCCCACCTTTCTCAACTGGTTTCTTTGATTAAAGTGAAAAGAGTGTAGGCTTTTGGGACCTAATCCAAAGGCTCCATTTGGTAAGGGGAACGCTTCAGATGATAGACGTAGGATCAGGACACTCCTTGGCTTCAGCACCAGCAACGACTGTTGTGTCTGGATACTGAGATGCAGTGAGCTGAAGGGTACTCTGCCTCTGCCTGACTGCTGATGGCTGTCAGACCTTCAGAACTAGCCCTCAAGACACTGGACGTCGTACACAAACTTAAAGCTTCTTTGCTGAGAAAATATTCTCACTTCTCATAAAGCGTTCATCCATTAACCAAGCAATGAGGACATGTGCTTTCTTGCTGAGTTTGCTAATGCCTATTCCTGCCACCCATCAAAAAGCAAACCCGTGTAGTTTTATACTGTACTATTATTAGGTAAAGGAATATTCTGTGATTTGTCTTTCACCCCAACCAATTTTGTGCAATTAACAGGCGAGATAGACAATGTGGATTGAAAATTTATCAAATTATTTTCCCTTTTGCCTTAAGTGACCCTTTAGCCACTTTAAGCTTTTGTTGTTACTGTTTCCCACCTGTCCACAAAGACCTTGCTGGTGCCTTTGCTTTGTGTGGCAGAGAAAAGGGATGGCTTGTAAAATTTACTGCGCTCTTAGAGCAGCAATGGAGGGGTTCGTATCAACCAAACTCAGGCAGGCCCTAATAACAGGATATCCTTCAATCAATACAGACAATAAAGATTATAATTTAATATTTCAATCCATTGGTTGAGCAATGGAAGATTTAGTGTGTGTCTGGAAGAAGGAGGAGGGCAGGGTTTTTGAGTGAGTGATGTAAGAAGAGAAGAGCCACAGTATGGACATAGCACAGATGAATTATCGAGCCTATGGAGGAGGGGAAGATGGATGACAGGATAATTAAATGTCGATGTTTACAGGGAAATAATCTGGCTAGGTATAAAACTATTGGTATGACTGTGCACTTCCATCTTTTGCACATTATTGCCTATTACCATATATAGACCATATGACACTACAGTTTTATTGTCAATGATGAAATTCAGTGTTATTTTTGTTTACTATTTCAGAACAAGATTAGGAGAGTTGTGTATTCACACTTTATGTTCCCCGAGTATTTGAATGTCCATCACAGTTAGTCTTATTTCTAGCAGTTTGATGATAACTTATGAATAAGAATAAAGGACATGGCTAGATATGAAAAAGCTATACAGAGCTTTAAAGCCTCCTTTTTTCTCTCACTTTCTTCTCCCCTGTTTGTTGTTTGGTGTTTTTTTTGGTTTTTTTTTTTTTTTGTTTTTTTGTTTTTTTGTTGGGGTTTTTTTTCCTAAAAAGAAGCAATGACAGGTAGCCCAAAATCAGAGTGGCTATTTTTACTTTATAATTGTAAATGTTCTCTATATTTGTCTGAGGAAATAATTTTTCAAGGCGAGGAGAGAGGGTCTAAAAGAAGAAAACAAGACATTTCAAAAACTCTTTTCTCCAGAAAGGCAGAATACATAACCCTACATTTATGAGGACCAATACGAGGAGCTATTATTGCTTGCATTACAATTGTACCAAAAGCCTTCAGTGACATGAAGGAGCTATTTTATGAGGGCCTACATGGATACAAAGGAAGCTGTATTTACAATGGAAACTGAGAGACAAAGAGCAGGTATAGTGGTATTTATTTCTAGCTACCCTGGAACACTAACGCAGGATGATAGCATCATATTTTGTAGTGTATTCACCATAAAAACATCCTTCAAAGTGATGCCAAGTGGGACTCTGCTCCAGTACCCTAAGCACAAAAATCACCATTTATCCTGATGAGAAGCCCCATATAGGAAGAAACCTCACTCTCCTCTGTTTTGGGATGGAAAAGGATTTCAGTTGACACTTTTTACGTATATTTTTTCCAAGAACAGCAAATAGTTAAAAAATAATCATGAACACTGTTTTGACAGTAGCCATATAAATCATTTAAACAAATCAAAAAAACATCGTCCAAGATAAGTTTTGCATGAAAAACAGAAAATTATTTAGTCCAAATGATTCAGCAAAGCCTGGCATACGAGGCAGAGAAGTTTCCACTAAAATCTGTTCTTTTTGTGAGGTTGCTCTTGCTCTGGGGATGCAGTCAGAAGACTGGTCACAAGTCCTGTAAATACGCTTTTATTGTGAAGACAAGAATACACATATACAGCTGTAAACAGCATTCGTGCCCTTCATACTTATCAGTATTTAAAGGGCACCAGACAATACGGCTTGGTCGTCAGACATACTGAAGTTCTTTCACTCTCAATCACCCGAATAAAAGCAACGGGAACGTCAGGAGCTCAACACTTTTAAAAAAACAGACCTTATACGTGTTGGACAAATTGTTTAGCTTTAAGAAGAGGAGACTGAGTGGGGCCATAACAACTGTCTTCAAATACTTAAAAAGCTGCTGCATAGAAGAAAGGAGCAAGACGTATTCCATGTGCATTAACACAACTAGAAGTAATGGACTTAAATTGCATCAAGGAAAATCCACTTATAGGCATTAAAAAAGCTTCCTAACAGTAAGGATAGTGCAGCACTGGAACAGATTGTCTAGTGGGGAGGTTGAGGAGCCGTCGGTGCTGAATGGCTGTAGGAAGATGGTTGGCGTCGGCAGGGTGTTGCACATGTCCTTGGGTGCATCCCTTATAGTCTCTTATCCCTGTGGACCCCAGTAGAAAAACTCCTCCTGGTCTTGAGATCACACAGTAGGTTCTAGCTCAAACTTGGAAAAGTGAGCAATACTTGCTAATACTAGCTAATCTCTGAGCAGAAGTTTGTGGTATGCTCTTTTGCTTGGCAGCTAATGAGCACTATTAATAATTGTTTTTTAAAATGCAACTTCTGAACACAAGAAGGATTAGACAGATGGCTACCAGTGGTTTGCCAGATCAGCATTAGCAATGTTTTACTGAATTAGTTTCATTCTCATATTCTAATTGATTACTGTAAGCTACTTTACTTGTCAGAGGTTTCTTTAATAGTATTCTTTAAAAAACACAATGTGGACATAATAAACCAGTCCTAAGTCATTCATTTGGTTTGCATGGAGTACAAAGTTACTCAGGAAGGGTCAATTCTGATGCAATAATGTAAACCCAGCTGCAAAACCTCTTGAAAAAACCCCCTTATTTTTATTTCTCTAAACCAGTATTTGCAGCTACTCAAATAGTTACATTTTTACAGTTATGTTAGCCTTGATTTATTTTGAAGGGGGGGGATACAGAGACAGAAGAGACCCTGCACACTGGGAGGTGATTCTCTATCTTCCTTCTCATATCTTAGTCAGTTCAGGCTTGGGCTGACAGTGATTGACAGGACGAGGGGATTCTTTACACAAAAGAAAAATATGGCAAATTTGTGGGGAAAATAGCAATGTCTTTAAACCACAGCACTTACTGAGAAGGGCTCACAGCCTTCTAAATTATGGCTTGCACAGCCACCATGCTGCATCATTTAGTTTAAGCAGCCAGTTTCCAGATAGGGATATACTTGCTTGGTGTCAGAATCAGCCTTTACAGCTGAATTCGAGAACCAGCCATTGAGTCATGGGTTACTGAGTGTGCAGGGCTGCAGAGGCATGGCCCGAGCGCTTTTTGCTTCACAGGCAAGTGGGAAGGCTCTGTGCAATGCTCTTGTATACCCACTCTGACAAAGCTGTGCTGGGGTGCCTGTGGATGACCACCATGGTACCAGTGGGGCTGGGAGGACCGTCTTTGTCCATCCCCTCTAGCCGTGGTGTTTAAGTTAGAAGCATGCTGCCCTAAACACCTTCAGATGGCTTGGGTTTCTGTACAGACACAGCAGCAGCTCTGGCACCCCTGTGTGCCTGGTGCAGGACCTCCAGTTCGGTGCCTTGCATTGCACAGGATAAATTCAAGCCTGCATATATTTGCAAGGAGCTATTAACACACGCCCATTTCTCCTTGGTTTGCATTTTGGTCTCTCGCTCCTACACTGGGAGACCTGAAGGTGAAGCCTTGCTGGCATCACGAGTCCTTGAGAGCCATCGGTCAGTGCAATCGGAGCAGCACACCTAACTGAGCAGCCCAAGGGGGCGAAAAGGAGCCTGTGTACTGGAGGATACGAAAGGGTTAAAATATCTGGGACTGTTTCTGTCTGCAGATATGCTGCTTGGCATCCCTGGGAGTGTGGCCTCTGAGCTGGACAGTTACTAAAGATCTGCTTTTTGTAATTGGTTTTCAATCCAAAGCTACTGCAGTGATACCCCACCCCGGCCCATGTGGGAGCAGTAAGGAAAGCTTTTTTTGGAGGTACCAGAGGAATATGCTGAGAGAAAAACCTTCTGGTTGAATAAGATTTTTTGCCTGAAACATTTTTCTTAAAAGCAGGGAGACAAGGGACTATTCAGATTAAGGAATTTAGGTTTTTAGAAGAAAAAAATATATTCAGCATTACTGTTTTTGTTCTCTGCTTCAGCAGAGACCTGAAATGAAGATGTGAAATATCAGAACACATTTTTGCTTGTCTGATAACCAAAAGGAAGACAAAACCAGTGAACATTTAGATAGTCAGCATTCCAGGTGAAGGCTTTCGGCTGCACGAGGCAGGTTGTGCTTTGAGTTAGAAGTCAGAGGTGCAAACCCAGAGCCACGAAGTCTTCCTCTGAAACGGGGCAACAAGCTGCTCAGTATGATGCAGTGTCTGTGCACAAAAGCACCTGCCCCTGTGCCTCGTCTGGAAGTCAATCGTGGCCTCCCAAGGGCGGGGGTCTGCTGTAAATAGGTCTACTTGCTGCCTTTATCATTTATTTATCTAGTTCTTGGGGCAGAGAACATCCTTCTGCTCTATTGTTGTTCAGCGTTTAGCAAAATGGGATCCTTGTCCAAGACGAGAGCTCTGAAACGCCATTATATTAAATAGCAATAACAGTTTATGGTGTTATGATACTGCAGAGAACATTGAATGTGAAACATCAGTTAGCTCAGGGGGGCCGGCAACTGGACTAATCCTTTTACCTCTGTGCATCCTGTTCTGGCTGTTTACTGACCCAGAACTGCTACCGTTGGAAAGCTTTTGAGGAAGCCGTGTGAAATGTTTTGCTGGTGATGATCCAACCCCTAACACACAGCGGCAGGTTCATCCCCTGCGCTCTGGCCACTCTGCAGCCCTGCATCCTACCACGGCCTCCACACATGGCCACGCTCATTTACTCTGAGGTCAAAGTAACTTCTAGTTTATCACTTAAGAAGCAGAAAGGGCCAGCAATAAAGCCGCGCATGTGATTTGTATGGATCCATCCAATATGATTTGAGATACAGGATATATCCTCTGGGATATGTTTAATTGATCGCATCATGGGCCTTAGCCAATGTATGTAGCATCTGCGACATTATTTCTTTCTACAGTGGTATGTCCTGCAACTCTCTTCTCCTCCTTTTCGAGAATGGAGATAGTGGGTTTTAGCTGCAGTTTCACTGTATGAATGTAAATAGGCATCTGAGTAGACAAATCTCTGGGCTTGTACTCCAGCGCTTCGTAACAGCCCACTCCAAGCTCCTTTACCATGAAAGACCATTTACAGAATGAAACATGTTGTGTTGTGAAATATTCGTTTCTTATTACTTCTAGTAAAGAGCAAAGTAAGTAAAAACACAAGGTGGTTGATGGATTTTTTATAAGAAAGGCGATGTGTATGTGTGTTGTTCTCTATTAGATTCCATAGAAATCAATCTGAAATCTAGTTCAGCCCAGTAAAATTAGATCTAAAACTATTTAATTTTGTTGCAAGAGTGTTTTTCTCTCCTGATGCCTTGCTTGAGGACACAGAGAGATAAAAACTCTTGAGTTATTATCAGTTTATGTGCATCTCCGTCTGCTTGTGGAGTGTACTATATTATGTATTTTCTAAGTGATCTGGCTGTGGCTTGGAGATGGCAGTTTAAAAATCATGTCTTTGCAAGCTTCTTATGCTATTTGAACATTCATTTTGGAAATATTTTTATTTTGCATTCTATAAACTGTGACAGGCTTTTTTTTCCTCTTTTTTCCCCTCCCTTTTTTTTGGATGTCATCACTTTAGAAAACAGGATAAGCACAAGAGAGAATAATTTCATAAAAACCACCAGCGCTTAGCTCTGTGTGCTGAAGTCTTGCGATGGAGACCATAAAAATGGCCAGTGGATTTATTAGGCAAGTAATCAATCTGCGTGATTAACACTACCTATGACTATTTGATTGTATGCCAGCTGCATATCAAACAGTATTATCAAAGAGCATCTGTCTACACATTTACAGCAAACTGAAGGCCTTCTTAGTCACATGGGAAACTAGTTTGGCCAGTATTAAGGTGAACAGGCTAATTTCTCATTAGGCTGTGTCTACCTACAAGTTTGCACTATGTAAGGAGACTTAGCTAACTTGGGACAGAAAACTATATAAAAATGCTTATTTGGCTTAAGAAAGGTTTGCCCATCACTAATTTAAACCTGTTAACTAAATTATGACTATGCAAAACATGAGTGGTCTATGCCAAAGTAAGAGTACTGAAGTTGGCAAAGGTATTTAAAAGGATGCCTAGAACCAGTGGATCTGAGGTCTAGGGAAGCAAAGCAGCTGCCTGTGGCAGGCAGTCCTACAGACTGCATCTTGGGACTGTGCATGCAGAAGGACATGGAGGATGCAAAGCTCTGTGCTGCACTACCTGAGTTTGAAAGGTCCGCTCAGGTACATAAAGTCTAGGGTGGGCCTGAGCTGTTAAAGCCAACCTTAAGTTCTCCAAACTCTAAGTCTCCAAGTTCAGCCATCACCTGCTGTCAAAGGGGCTGAGTAACGCTAGGAGAGACTGATCCACTTTACCTTCAGAAAGGAGATGTCGGCATGAACATGCACAGATAAATGCCTGCTGAGATAAGTACAATAAATCCCTCCCAGAAGGTGCCTATTGATTTTATTTGGGATCTGGACTATTGATTTAGACTAGAAGACTATCTTGTAGATGTCCAAAGTTAGGAGACATGATTTCTACCCTACTTTGCCAGAAGTCTTGACCTGTGTTCTGGCGGGTGTTATCACTGCCTGTGGCTGGATCCCATAGTGCCGAGGGAGATGTCCTGCTTCCCTGAGCAATGCAGCCCCAGCAAGGAGGCTCTGCTGTTGACAGGTTTTCTCAATGCTGTTTCAGTCCTTGATCTTCACATAGGTTTGGGTACCGAACCTAATGGTGTGTTACTGAAGGAGGGATCGGGACTCCTTTATGCTAACAGAGCTCGTGCTGACGGCACTCAAAGAATTGCAGACAGTAGGAGTTATTACATGGGGAAACTAGATGAAGATGTTTGTATAGGTGCAGTGTAGATGAACAAAAATGATAGTTTCACTGTATAATGTGTGGATCACCTAACATGGGCATAATGATGTGCTTCACCTCAACACAAACTGCTCTTTTAGTTTTTCTAAGATTTCATTCTCCAACCTGCAGTAATGCCTACAAATGCACATACAGATATAGCTGTTCATCTCCCCTCCATAACAGATGAAGAGACCAACGTGAAACGGCTCCAGCCGAGGGCAGACACTGCCTGTCAGCACTCCCCTTTGAGCTGTAACTCCCTCATTTCCAAACTGAATACTTGCTTAAACATTAGGAAATGAATGGCCTGCATCAGAAAGATCCAGTCAGCAATTAGTGATGAAAGGCATTTTTTAATCTGCTCTCTGTTCACCTATTGTAAGCCAGCCAAGTATGACCTCTCTCTCTTGTACTTCCATAATAATACACATTTCACCTGAATCCTTCCCTGATTTATCCTCTATAACACAAGGCAGTCTTGTGTTAACCAATCTGTCTGTGCGCAGAAAGTTAAAGGCACTACCATTATAATTTAGGAATGCTCTTACTGAGATAGGTGAGCTTATTGAGAGCAAACAATTAACTCCAGGTGATGTAAGAAGGCTGAGATTTACAGGGCTTTCTCAGACAAGATGCTACTGACAGAAGTCAGGCCTGCTAATTGAGCCAGTTATTTAAGTATTTAGGCACTTAAATTCCCATTTGACCCTGTGGGAGCTGAGACAGCTAAAAGGAGTTAGGGGCTGCCCTGGGGCTCTCCCAGGTGTTCCTGGTATTACAGTGCCATTTACTACAAAGCAACTGCTCCAATTTCATGTGTTAAGGCATGAGCTTTTAATATTTATTAAGCTTTTGACCACAGCTTGCGGAGTCTGAAAGCTTCAGGTTCATCATTGCTACTTTGTTAGTATTTTCTTTTTACCTTTTCAATGTTTATTCAATCACAGCACAAATGGCTTCAAACCTATCCCTCAATTAAGAGTGGTGACAAAGGAAAAGTTGGCTAATGCTTCATAAAGAGGGCTAAGTTTTCAGGGTGATGCAAAGGAAACTTGACACCTGACTCCCATCAACAATAATAATGGGGGCTATGCATCTAACTCTTTCTGCATTGTGCTGACATTGTACCCTTGAATGTTAGTACAGTCCAATAATTCTCCAAAGATGAGGCAGCTTATTTTCTCTGCCATTGCTGCTTTGCTGGCATTTTTATGGCATTTCCAGAAGTACTACCTGTCAGAGTTAGTACTTCCAAGGATGGCATTGCTTTGGGGTGATCGAGGATTGATGTAATTAAAGAGAAGGCAGTCTACTGCTTGCCCGTGGGTATTTTCTATCAAGCGTTTCACTGCACAGCTACGATTGATGACTTAAATGATGACAAAGTTGGACCGCTCTGTATGTGCAACAGTGATTCAAACCGGGAGTTCATGGATGTGAGTCCTGTATTTTAGGCTAAGAGAATTCTGAGAATGTTGCAGAATTGGAGCTTTCTAGGAAAACTGCAACTTCTCATGAGCAGTTTAATAACATCACTGAAAACTCCCAGACAGCTGTCACGGAAAGGGACTAGTCCCAGTCACAGCTAGGGTCAAGATTATTATTTGGGAATTATTTGGAAAAGAACAGAGAAAAAAGTATATTATATTACATCACTGAATAGATCTGGTGCAGTTGTTGTTGTCTTAAGGGGGATTATCTGATTAAATCTACACATGCTTTTGTACTTATCCACATCTGGAGCAGTCACTGTAGGCTTTCGTTATAGTCAGTGAAGACTTAGTCAATATAGCCTATGGCATTAGAGTACATTAATTTCATCCTAAAGTAAGTATGTGTTAGTCCTGTTCTGTAACTTGAGCATGTTAAAAGCCATGTGAAATATCAGGCATATTATTATCTCAGTGTTTACCCCTTAATAAACTGATGAAGTGGTAAAATCCAATAGGAAAGCTGCTCTTTAGCACCACAGACAGAGTTTGAAAAGGATGGTCTGGGAACATAAAACAGCTCTTTGTGCAGAAAGAAGAGGAATCCTGTTTTTCTCTTCCCTGCTATAATGCCCATAAACTCCAATTACATTTATAACTTTGCATTAAATTAAATATGTTATTTTACACAAGCACTTAAAAAGTCTACTAAATATCCAATAACAGTTTTCTTTATTCCCTTGTTAGCAGCTGCCATGGCGGCAGGACTCACACAAGAACGAAAGTGATTTAGTGCATTGATTTGCAGTTGGCACGGCCCTCTGTTCTCAAACAGAACTGATTAGCTTAGCAGGAAAGTGCCATTTACTTTTTATCGCGTTTCTTTTCTGCTCATCTCCCTTCGGTGGCTGCCAAGAGGAACAGTGGAACTGTAACCTCCTGAGCAGGTTGCTTACTTTCTTCAGCTCCAAATTCTGCAATTCTGAGGACTAATTTGTCTGGATGGTGCTGCAGCACCAATACACATGCCAGGGTTACTGCTTTGATAAGCTGAAAACAGGTCCCAGTGAGCTCATTCAGGCTGTTTCTACACAAAATTAACCCTGACAAGACAACCCAAGTCCCATTTAAACCAGGATTTTAGGGGATTTTTTTCCACCATTTACCAGAAAAGCTAATAGGACACTAAGGCATAATGTCTAGCTGGGAAGATTTCTCCTGAGTATGTCACTTTTGCTTCATAGACTGACCCTAGGGCTTGCCTTCTAATACATAACATTTGGAGGACTGTGTATACACTTCTGCACCTCTGATCTTCTGTGTATTGAAGCTGCTGGGGAAACTCTTGATTCACCAGTTAAAAGTAAAGATTTTCTGCAGCACAGAATGACTAGCAGCTGCAGTAAAAACAGTGGGAGTCATTGAATTAGCAATTATTTTCCCTTGAAGACCAATTCATGACAGAAGTTCAGTTCGCTTTGGATAAGACTCCATAATTTCACGGGTCAGATCCTCGGCTGGAGTGAGTCTGTGTGGCTTTATTGAAGTCCACGAACATACACGGAGTCATACCAGCTGAGGTCAGTGGAATAACACTGTTTCAAACCAGTCAGGGATCTGATCCCATAAACTTATCATGACTATTCAGTCTTGTTAGTCCTTCACAGTTCTCATGCAAACTGGTCAAAAATTTGATAAAGTCAAATTTTCTCAGGGGTGTTAGATATTTCCAAGTCTGTTTTTACTGAGAAATAAGAAGAAAAAAAAGTAGGAATGGGTGGGAGGCTGAAAACCATGGTTCAGAGTTATTTCTGGAAACAGAGATGAAAAGATAAAGAGGGGAGAGAGAATTTCATTCCTACTTCCTAGCTGAAATTCACTCTTAATAATATTAATCCTTTTAGACTCTTTACAGTTAGCAGAGATGAAGAGGCTAA